>NC_066520.1:11169708-11252208 GCF_024679095.1 Eriocheir sinensis
TTCCGCCGTGTGCTGGGAACAGACAATATTAACCTAGGATCTGTAGACACGACCTGCACGCCCAAAAGTGCAGTCGTGTAACATTTTGAGCACCATGTTCTATCTACTGCACGATTTATTTTTTACCTATATAAGATCTGTAAAAATGCGACTGTCACGTGAAAATAAATAAAAGTGATGAGGCTTCGAGCACGGGGTGAAAAAATTAAAGTTCACCAGCCATTACTTCCTTTAGATCCAAGTATCGGGACTGAACTTTCACGCTTTCTTACTTAACGTGGGATACTTTTTTTTTCTTCTTACGGTGAAGGAAGCGGCTCAAGGGCAAAAATAAATGGAAACAAAAAGAGCCCGCTAATCACTGCTCTTACAAAATAAAGTATAGATGAGTGGCAAAAAGAGAGGTCAGTTTCGGGAGGTGACGTGATATCTCTCCCTTAAAGGATATCTCTTCTGCTTCATCAAGTTTTCTTACTCATTTTAATTTACATTAAAGAAAACGGCTCAAGGGCAACAAAAAGAGTACAAAAAAAGCCCGCTACACGCCGCTCCCATAAAAGACAAAAGTAAAGAGTAGCCAAAAGAGAGGTCAATTTGATGCACTTAACCTGGTAGCTGAAGGGATCATGTTTCTTAAAGGCTCCTCTAAGCGAGAAAAATGAGAAAAAATCATCACTCACGCAAACCATTTCATAATACATATCAACGCATTTGTGATCAGTTTATGCATCATCTATTTTTGGGGTTTATATCATGGCAAAAATGTGGCCCGTCGCTGGTACACGGTAAAGCCACAAATTTGGCCCGTCGCTGGTACTGGGTTAAAAGGGAGGGTTCACGGACTATGGCTATTTGCAGTACTTAATTGGGTATGCTTCGACTATGGGTTTCTGCAGCACAAGGAAAGCCTAAACACCACAACGTAATGAAGCGTAGTAGAGACGTAATGTATTCCCTCTCATTTAGTACTCTACCTCCCCCCCCCCCCTCTCTCTCTCTCTCTCTCTCTCTCTCTCTCTCTCTCTCTCTCTCTCTCTCTCATGCACAAACTTTCTTGCCTAATTATCACCTCTGGGCCCTCGGGGTGACTGAGAGAGAAAGTTTCCAGATAGTGTGTGTGTGTGTGTGTGTGTGTGTGTGTTTATGAAGAAGAAATGGACATGGACAGACAGGTTGAATCGTGCGTAAATTGAACAGATAATAAAAATAAAGGAGGAATAAAGAAGAAGGAACGGAAGAAAATAAGAAGTAGAGGAGGAAGAAAAAAAAAAGGAAGGAAAAAAGAAGCAGAAGAAGAAAAAGAAGAAAACCAAGTAGAAAAAGACGAAAAAGAAGAAGACGAGGAACCAGAAAAAGAAAAAATAAGGAGAAAAGTAGTGAAAGAAGCTGTAGAAAAAAAGGAGAACAAAACAACCCAACACAACAAAGGAAACAACAACAAAATTCATGCAGCAGCAGCTCATAACACGCCTAATAAATAATCTTCCTGGCGAGATGACGAAACGGGCGAACGATGCAGTAGTCGTAATATATTTCCGAATGGGGCGAAAACAATCAATCAAGGCGAAGAGGGGGAACAGGAAAACAACAAGAGCACCACCATGTTCACTTCTTGTTCCGACGGCGACGCAATCAGGCACAACGGGGGGAAGGGGGGAGGGGGGGGAGACGGAGGAGGAAAGGAAGACGAAAGGAGCGGGGTACGGGAACGGAGGGGGAAGAAGGTGGTCGAAAAAAAGAAGATGGGAAGGATCGGATGGAGAAGAAGGAAGGGTGGAAGGGGAGGAATGGCCCCATCATCGGCACCTTCCCCTTTCCGCCTCCTCGCCCCCCGCACCCCCTTAGCCTCCCAACGGCACACGCACGCCCAGAGTAACAATACCCAGCAGGCACCTCAATCAGAGCACCTTATTGTCTTTTCGGCTCCTCCCTCCGTCTTGCCCAACCATGGAGAGAAGGGAGAAGAGAGAAGAGAAGAGAGAGAGAGAGAGAGAGAGAGAGAGAGAGAGAGAGAGAGAGAGAGAGAGAGAGAGAGAGAGAGAGAGAGAGAGAGAGAGAGAGAGAGAGAGAGAGAGAGAGAGAGAGAGAGAGAGAGAGAGAGAGAGAGAGAGAGAGAGAGAGAGAGACCCCTAACCGTGATAAAACCTTTAATAATTAGTAGGTTGGGAGAAGCCTAAATCGAAATAATGAAATGGGGATAATAAGAAGGGGGAAGAGAAGCAGGAGGACACGTTAATAGCACAACGACCACCACCACCACTATAACCACCTTAGCGAGTGAATAATAGTGGTAATGGTAGCAATAGTAATGGTAGATATAATGATAGAGCTTTTGTAGTAGTAATAGTGATGGTAGATGTAATGATAGAGCTTCTGTAGTAGTAATAGTAATGGTAGATGTAATGATAGAGCTTCTGTAGTAGTAATAGTAATGGTAGATGTAATGATAGAGCTTCTGTAGTAGTAATAGTAATGGTAGATATAATGATAGAGCTTCTGTAGTAGTAATAGTGATGGTAGATGTAATGATAGAGCTTCTGTAGTAGTAATAATAATGATAGAGCTTCTGTAGTAGTAATAGTAATGGTAGATGTAATGATAGACCTTCTGTAGTAGTAATAGTAATGGTAGATGTAATGATAGAGCTTCTGTGGTAGTAATAGTAATGGTAGATATAATGATAGAGCTTCTGTAGTAGTAATAGTAATGGTAGATATAATGATAGAGCTTTTGTAGTAGTAATAGTGATGGTAGATGTAATGATAGAGCTTCTGTAGTAGTAATAGTAATGGTAGATGTAATGATAGACCTTCTGTAGTAGTAATAGTAATGGTAGATGTAATGATAGAGCTTCTGTAGTAGTAATAGTAATGGTAGATGTAATGATAGAGCTTCTGTAGTAGTAATAGTAATGGTAGATGTAATGATAGACCTTCTGTAGTAGTAATAGTAATGGTAGATGTAATGATAGAGCTTCTGTAGTAGTAATAGTAATGGTAGATATAATGATAGAGCTTCTGTAGTAGTAATAGTAATGGTAGATATAATGATAGAGCTTTTGTAGTAGTAATAGTGATGGTAGATGTAATGATAAGAGCTTCTGTAGTAGTAATAGTAATGGTAGATGTAATGATAGACCTTCTGTAGTAGTAATAGTAATGGTAGATGTAATGATAGACCTTCTGTAGTAGTAATAGTAATGGTAGATATAATGATAGAGCTTCTGTAGTAGTAACAGTAATGGTAGATATAATGATAGAGCTTTTGTAGTAGTAATAGTGATGGTAGATGTAATGATAGAGCTTCTGTAGTAGTAATAGTGATGGTAGATGTAATGATAGAGCTTCTGTAGTAGTAATAGTGATGGTAGATGTAATGATAGAGCTTCTGTAGTAGTAATAGTAATGGTAGATGTAATAATAGAGCTTCTGTAGTAGTAATAGTAATGGTAGATGTAATGATAGAGCTTCTGTAATAGTAATAGTAATGATAGAGCTTCTGTAGTAGTAATAGTAATGGTAGATATAATGATAGAGCTTTTGTAGTAGTAATAGTAATGGTAGATGTAATAATAGAGCTTCTGTAGAAGTAATAGTAATGGTAGATGTAATGATAGAGCTTCTGTAGTAGTAATAGTAATGGTAGATGTAATGATAGAGCTTCTGTAGTAGTAATAGTGATGGTAGATGCAATAATAGAGCTTCTGTAGTATTAATAGCAATGGTAATGTAATGATAGAGCTTCTGTAGTAGTAATAGTAATGATAGATGGAATGATAGACCTACTGTGGGAATAATTGTAGTCGTGGCCTTTCACATCCAAACCAGCGTGCATTGTTTAAAGCTATACAGGTGACAGTGGATCAAGGACTTTGCTGTGGGCGACCAGGCGTGGTAATGGTGTACCTAAGTAAGTATAATGCTATTCTTCGGTTCTCTCATGAGGGTCATCGAGGTCACAGTCAAGGCTATTGAGTTTCACTGGATATGATAAAAAATACTTGACGTTGTGGAAAACCCCCCCTACTATATAGGTGGTTGAAATTCATAGAGATGATAACCACAACGCCGATATTTCCAACTCAACGAACGACACACAATACTTTTTGGTACAGTAGCAATGGCGACTGTTCGTGTGTGTGTGTGTGTGTGTGTGTGTGTGTGTGTGTGTGTACATTTCACACACACACACACACACACACATACACACACATTGTATATATACTCTCAAAAAAGCGTTAATAATACATAAATGAAATATATAAATAATCTACTACCTCGTTTCTCGAGCTCATCTTCGGTAAAAAATACATATCAAAGGCTGAGTCTCATCTATATGCAGGGAGAATATTTACTCTGGAAACCATCCCGGAAAACAGGGAGTGAAATATTTAGGAGGCCGTTCCTGCTACCTTCAAGCCCGCTATGGGAGGGTCGGCCCAGTGCCCGGTGCAGCGGGGCGTGCTGCTGCTGCCCCCGGCCCCGTCCACCCCTCCAGAGGCACACCTTTTAATTAAATGGATATACCATACTCTTAGTTTGAGGCGGTGTGCAACGCGTTCACAAATGTATCTTCATGTCACTCGTGCCCGACTGCGTGGAGAAGCGAAAACAACAAACTGAAGCCCGCGCACCTTAACACATCACAGGACAGAGGGCGACACCCAGGCAAACACAACACAAGGAATTGATCATCACACGCGGCACGCACAAGCCTTTCAAAGGTGCCGCCCTGCCGCCAGTGCCACGCTGAGGAGGCCAAGGTGGTCCCGTGGATAGATTTGTCGCAAGCGAACAGATTTTACCATTTGAGTTTTCAGTGTCGTACATTCATTATTATTTATCGTTGCGTCCCAAGCATTTAATGGCACGTTAAAGTTTTCGGGGGTCCAGCATAAAAAAAAAAAAAAAAAAAAAATGTTTTTGATATTTGTTGGGCGCTAAGTTATCCAAGCTGACAGTATTTGACATTCATGCAACTCGTCACATTTGTACATTTCAAAATGTAATATTAGGAACAACCTATGAAGTGAAAACAATGAAAATTCATGTCACAACACATACAAAGCCACCTGATGCACTTTTGTTTAGCGAGCAACAACAAGAACAAATATAACCCCGTAACACTAACACGCACTCCCTGTTGACAGAAACATTTACGCACTGCAAGGCTGCGGCCACCACGACGACAGGTTACTAATTCTACCCTCCAGCCTCCACATTCATAACGGGAGGCGTTTTTTACCGCCCGGCCTCCAGCCAACGAGAGTACTTCCTGGAAACAGTATGTCAAGGCACACTGTTTTCGAAGAAAGAATTTGCCGCCCAAAAATTAATTATAACTTTCCTTTCGATATTTTTTTTTCAGAAAGTTTTCCTGAATTAATTTATCGTAACTTCTTCAAAACTTTACTGAAAGGCTGTCAACAGATGCTATATTACCCGCGAATAACCTTTTTTAAAAGTTCAGACAAGTTTTACATTGATTATATTTATTTGTTTCTTCATAGACTAATACTTCATTAAATGTGTAAGAACATGAGCATTTCTATTAAAAAGTAGGATCTTTCAGTCATATGTATATATCATCGCTTTCTGAAGATACAAATAAGCTCTCACAGAGCGAGGTATAAAACGACTAAGAAGTTTATCCACTACAACGAGAAATCTAGAGAAGTGTTTTTTGCACGGGTGGACGGTCCACCTTAGGTGGAAGGGACGGCTGCCTAAGGGTGGACGCCTGGTGGGTGTACGGGATGTACTCGTGAGAAATATGTGATAGTTAAGAAAATAGAAATGTTCCAGCTGCAATGTTCCAGTGGAAATATAGTCCACACAGGGGCAAGCTATATATGCGTGAATATAGGGAACAGTATGGTTGTCTCATTGCTGAACTTTGGTGAAGAAAAGTTAAATTGTTTTCTGTTGTGCATATAAAACACACTACAGCAATAAGTTCAGATTTCAGAAAAAAATGGCAGCTTTATGCTGGGCAGTACACTAAGGGTGGAAGACACCAACGAGGGTGGAGGAGAACTGGCACGAAGCACCCTCAGCTTGTTAGTGGGCAGGTGTATGTTTCCGAAGTACTGTACACAACTAATGGCGGAAAAGCTGCACAGCAAACAACAGCATCAACAACTACACACATACAACTCTCTCTCTCTCTATCTATCTATCTATCTATCTATCTATCTATCTATCTATATATATATATATATATATATATATATATATATATATATATATATATATATATATATATATATACACACACACACACACACACACACACACACACACACACACACACACACACACACACACATCAATAAACGCCCATACATATGTTGATGATGACAACTACGATAATTATAATGACAATAATAATAATAATAATAATAATAATAATAATAATAATAATAATAATAATAATAATAATAATAATAAAGCTAATTATGACAATAGTAATATTATTATTATTACTATTAATGTTACTGTGATTTTTACTAGAATAACTAAGAATTATTAGTATATTTCTCAATTATCATTACTACTACTACTACTACTACTACTACTACTACTGTTACTACTGCTACTGCTATTACTACCACCACCATTACCAATAATACTGTTGCTATTACTACAAAACATTAAACTACTACTACTACTACTACTACTACTATTACTACTACTGCTATTACTACCACCACCAATACCAATTATACTGTTGCTATTACTACAAAACAACAAACTACTACTATACTACAACTACTACTACTACCACTACTACTACTAACTACTACCATTACTGTTACTACTACTACTATTGCTACTACTATTATTACCACTATTACCATTGCTACTAATAATAACTACAATAATAATAATAATAATAATAATAATAATAATAATAATAATAATAATAATAATGACTAATAAAATTCTCTTATGATCACTGTTATATTTATTATCATTATTGTTATTAATTGTAGTATGTAATAGCAATAATTATAACAGTAGTAGGCCTATAAGTAGTTGTAGTAGTAGTAGTAGTAAAAACCTAAATGATTTATCAAAACGAAGATAAGCCTCTTACATTCACACAGATGCTAACGAGGAAATAAGAAGAATTAGATGAAAGAAAAGTTCACAGAAATCAAACATTATGTGCCTGTGAGATCACCTGGACACAACCTGGCGCGAGGCGGGCAAGTGTGTGGCTGGCGGGGACGCGCCTCAGGATCAGCACACCTACGCACAGCCCTCAAAGTTTTCTAAGAGACCCGGCGCCGCCACCCATTCATCACCTCCACCACCACCAACAACAACACCATGCAGAAAGTTACAATTTTGAAACGAAACGCAAGCAAGAATCAATGTTCAAAAGAAGGGAAAAAAAGGAACAATAAAAGGAAACACGATCGTATATAACATAATTCATCTTCAGTAGGTGAATCCCCTATAATTACATGAGCTTTATTGTTTGCTGAAAGGGGAAATAATGTATAGGAAGAGTGTCGTTTCTTAAAGGCAGGTGGTTTTCTATTTAAGTAAGGAAGATGGCCTGGTGGCACGGGGGTGACGAGAATGGTTCCACACTCGTGTTGTGGGGCAGGGGGGTGGGGGGCTGGTGGTGTGGGGTGGGTAGGGGGGCGTGCCATTTAGTGCCCCAAGCTCCTATGGTGAGCAGTAACGTCACCTGTTTCCAAAGTGAAGAGGCATGGTGTGCACAGGCAGGGGTGTGGAGTCGGATATAAAAAAATTCGACTCCGACTCCAGGGAATTTTAAGGTTGCGACTCCGACTCCACTCCCTCCCCCTTCTCTTCTGCAGTGCAGTGGCAGGCAAAACAAACCCCGCCACACCACACTATACCACAACCAGCCACACAACATCACATGCACGTATTGTAAAGGAGTCGAGATATTTTTACCGACTAAGACTCCGGCCATAAGTAGGCGACCCCTTTATCATAGACACATAGCACAGCTGCTGCTTGCTGCTGCGGGAGGCAATGTCCCCCCGCATTGCCAGGTTACGTGCACTCACAAGACACACAAATAGTTTCCGAAAATGGTCTGTGTCTCTCCGAAAAAGTGCGGCAGAGAATAAGGGCAGTGTCCACGCTACGGCGTGACTGCGCCCTGAGCTGTTGCGATGCTACACAACATCTCACCCTCACTGGCTGACTTGTAGCGGTAAGGGCAGACGCTATGGGTGATGCTGAGCAGGAATGTTCTGTGGGCTGTGCTTGCCTTGTTGTGTGCAAGAAAGATGGGCCTCAAGAAAAAGGGAATAGGTCGTGGCGCAAGGAATGGCCTTCGGGGAAACGTGCATTTCCGGAAAATCCTTTCATAACTGGTTTTTGAGTGTAGCTTCTTAGAAGAAAAAAACTATAATGTCAACAACAACATTCTACACCCAGTGTTGTTTACTCCTCAGTAGACTTTCCTCAGCCACTGCGAACAGAAAGGCTGGTGGCTACAAATCATCCATTCACGGCAGCAGGACAGCTGCTGCTACTCAGTCATGTTGCGATAATGCCCCTTGCTAGATTTGCCTCGTGCGTCACCTGGGCAACACGCAACACAAAAACAAGTCCCGCGCTGTGTTGTGCGTTCTCGTGAATCTGTCTCTCCAACACACACACACACACACACAGAGAGAGAGAGAGAGAGAGAGAGAGAGAGAGAGAGAGAGAGAGAGAGAGCGTTCTCCCTTCCCCTTTCAACGCCTCCCCCTCTCATATCCTCGTGAACAAACACTTAGCTCCTGGTGTCCATTTTACACTCACGATTTGAAAATGGCGGTGTTAGGAATCACGCGTCCACCACCCACCTTGCCCACCCCACGACGCCCGGCCAAGTGCAGGCGGCCACGCGATGACTCACCTGGCGGAGCTACGGGGTCATGGCCTTTGATTGTTAATGGCGAAAAACACGAAACATTGGGCCTGGCGGAGGGCGTGCTGGGGGTGTCGGTGTAGCGGGGTCGGGTGCTGTCATTGTCACCTCCACTGTCAACACGGGAGTGAGTACCAGCCCCTGAATATTAATTACTAAACACAACATAAAACGTGGATAAGCAGGGACGCCATTGTCTCCAGGTTACGTGCACTCACAAGACACACAAATAGTTTCGAAAAATGGTCTGTGTCTCTCCGAAAAAGTGCGGCAGAGAATAAGAAAGTTGGAAAAAAATTAAAAAATCGAAGGAGGGTGGCAGCCACACCATGGAGGCGGCGGCGAGGTGCTGCCCTCTAGCGGCTCCTACACGCCCTGCTGTTGATGTTGCTGTTGCTGCTGTTGCTCCCGCTCACAGACACTAGCACCGCCGCCGCCGCCGCCACCTCAGCGCACCGCCATGCCAACAATGCTCTCTTCCTTACGATGGCTGAGTGGCACCGGCTTGCTATACCGCCACCAGCTTGAGCCAGTCATCACAACCTTTCACAGCATCCCCTGCAGTTCAATAACCCTTCTTCATGTCAAACCGGGACTGTTCAAGCCTTCTGCACCACCGCCGTCGCCGCACCAACCCGAAGCGGCATTCTCCTATTTTTTATGGATCTAAGGAAAATATATCAATAAAAACTATCACGTAAAATCCAGCACTCGAGTGGATACTGTGAATTTCGTTTCCTTATACCCAAAGCAATTATGCAAGCAGTGACGGTGAAAGCAATCATTTCTTCTGATAAAATGGAATTAAAGTTAGTGTCTTCAAAGAGAGGAATGCACGGCAGGAGTAAAAACCTGACTCTTTCTTCTCTCGACACAATGGAAGTGCTGAGCGAGGGCTGTTACCGCTGGCCCAAGGGATAAGGCTATGAGGCGATCGTTGCGTCACTGCACCTGAATGTGACGGCCAAGACTAAATTGTTTGGGCCGGGTCTCGGAATAACATGATGCCGCATTACCGCAACACACTAAACACCGCACTACCAGGAGAACGACAACCATAACAAAGAGAGCAGACCTTCGCCATCACAATCACGTCACACCACCACACTCCTAGCAAACAACAACACCATTAACCACATTTGCGTTAGAGAAAAAAATATAAGTACTTTAGCAAATCAATATAACTTCACACCACAACCACCGCCACATTAAAACGGTACCGTAGAAGGCGACACTGTGGATATATTTACCGTGAAACATCCAGTGATAACAGTATGTAAGGATTAATGCCAATACACTCTAAATAAACACACACACACACACACACACACACACCCTGCTCCCTGGCCCCACACAACGCCCCCCACGCCACCTGTCTTCCTCATTATAACATACCTTTACTACGCCACACACCTAATTTACCTGTCCCATCGCCCGGCCTCCCCCTCCCTGTCTCCCCCGCCCTCGCCGGCATAATTAGCAGGTCAACGCCACGCTACATCTAATTATTTCCCTGCTTCAGCCTCCTCCTCCTCCTCCTTCGTCGTCTCCTTCCTCCGTCATTATTGTTCCCCTTCCTCCTTATTGCTGTTTCTCCCTCCGTTAACACTTAGCGCCTCCCTTCCAGCACCTCTTCACTCCTGCTCTTGGAACTTCACACTGACTTTATACGTATAGATATTTTTTTTATAGTTTCTCTCTCTCTCTCTCTCTCTCTCTCTCTCTCTCTCTCTCTCTCTCTCTCTCTCTCAGCTGAGGACGATAAAATAAATCAATGCTCTTTTTTTTTGGTAAGTTTTCGTTTCGCTAACACGACATTAATTTCACCCAACGGAATGTTTTGCGTTTGAAAATTCTAAGCATAAAATGATCCATCTTACACCAACAATATTAACACCATAGTAATATTATTCTAATAATAATAAGTGAAGATAGTAAAAAAAAAGCAGCATCGATGTATGTTACAAAAAAGTGTCCTGCTGCTGACCATCCTGTTATTTTATTTTTTCAATATTTAATGTGTAAGCCGCGGGAACTTAGCAGCGCGTCATTACGGGAGCGGTAGCGGGCCGCGGCGGGAGGGTCTTGTGTGCCAGGAAATATTGATGGCGGCTCTTCATTTATTTATTTGCCGGTGGTCGGCGAGCGCTGCGTGACAAGGCCGCCGACACAGTCTTTATGCGAAACTATTGCTACTAAAATGTCTACTGAAAAAATAAATTTAATAGGAATTTTAAAGAAAAATCCAAGTGCTAAATTATGATAAAAGACAAATAAAAATCTACAAATATCTTGAACACGACGGGGATCAAAATACTCTGACAGAATAAATCAGAAGTGTAAAATTTCTCCTCCTAAAAATTGGAGGTGTCTGATTCGACTGCTTGTAAAATATTTTCCAGAGTTGTCCTAGGCTAATATTTAGATAATAAATAAGAAATGAATATTAAAAAAAAAAACTAATAAACTCATGACGATAATGGTTCAAACAGCAACAACGCCGTGCCACAACCCACAGCATAAACTAATGATAACAACAACAACGCGGTGCCACAGCCCACAGCACCACCACACAGGAGGAGGCGAGGCCAAGGCAATATTAGGTGCGGGAGGCGGCTGATGACCCGCCTCGGCGGTGCCGGGAGCGGCGCCTCGCGGGGAAAAGCTTCAGAGCAAACATTTATAGACGGGCGAGGATAAAAAAAAAAGATAATAAAAAATAAAAATAGTGGCGGTTAGGGATGAGGCGCGGGGCTTAGGCGAGGGTGTGAGATACGCCGGAACGTTCCTGGTGACCCAAACGGACGCCCTTTTCCGCCTGGTAATTAGCTGGGCCGGTGATGGATGGCGGCTAATTAAGACGGGCACACACACACACGTCCCCAGCACGGCTAATCTACGCCACCTCCTCCGCGGTGCCGTCACGTTCGCATGGCAGGGCCGAGGCGCCGCCCTTCGCCCATACCTACTCAGCATATAATCAATCCCAAAGAGAGAGAAAAAGAAAATCGATATTACTCGGAAATCGCCAACTGCCGCCGCCACAGCCACCACCGCCACCACCACCACTACCAGCCTCTCGGCCACAACCGCCACCGCCACCCGTTCTCGGCTTCAAAATTATTCACGATGCGCCAAGTCTACGCCAAAATTGAATGCCTATCCCTTGCCGCGGCTGACAGAGGGGCCTACCTTCCCCTTTCCCTCGCCCTGTGAAGGCCCTGGGGAGCGGCGAGGGGCCTTTATAGGGTTGCGAGGGCCCTTAGGGGGTGTGAGGGGAGGAACCCACTGCCTGCACCACCGCTCTGAGGAACACCACCACCACGCTGCCACACCACCACCACCACCACCACTACCCTTCTCTTCAGCCTTTCCTCCTTCCGCCCATGCCTATGCACGCCTACGGACGCCTCAGCACGTCCCTGTGACCTAACCCTCCTGACGTACCTCGGGTGGCGGGGACGGCAGCGCGGGGAGAGTGGCAGAGGGAGGGAGTGGAGAGAGGGCTTGCAGGAGCTGTATGTTGCCTGGCGGGCGTCGGAGGAAGGGAAGGAAGAAGGGCGGAGTGCGTGCAAAATTTCGTGTGTTCGTTCGGCCTCAAGCAGAGACCTCGCGCAAGTTTTATCTTCTGTTCTCTTATTTACCGGGAGCATGAAGGCCCTAACGTGTTGTTGAAATATCTATAACATCAGCCGCCAGCGTCAACCATGAATTGAAATTGCATTCATTATATATACAAAAAAATATGAAAGGACATACATTTGAGTATAGACTGCGTTTACTTTGACCTCCCGATTCGACACAGTTTTTAGGCGTCTTTCCATCAGCGAGGAGGTAAGGGGCGTGAGGCTGATCGGCGAGGACCAGCCCTGGCGAGGTGACGGTGAGCTCGGCCCTGGAGCGGGGCTGGGGTGCGGGGCGGGGCTGGTCTGCCTCACATTACGTAAACGGATGCGCTCGCTCTCTCTCTCTCTCTCTCTCTCTTGAAGAAGAAGAAGAAGAAGAAGAAGAAGAAATTGCTATTTTTGTATATATTAATATTATTAGGGAAAGATAGTGTCACATTGCAAACGTATTCACTGTGGGTCTAAGCAATGTTTATTATATATATATATATATATATATATATATATATATATATATATATATATATATATATATATATATATATATATATATATATATATATATATATATATATATATATATATATATATATATATATATATATATATATATATATATATATATATATATATATATATATATATATATATATATATATATATATATATATATATATATACACACACACACACACACACACACACACACACACACACACACACTGTAAAGACTGTCTATTAAACGCGAGTAAGAACCCAATAAGTGTAAAGCCGAACAAAGTGACGCGGCACAAAGCCGGGAGACAAAAAGAGCAAATCCCGCACATCAAAGCAACACGCAGACAACACAAGGAACACATGCCAGCAAACACAATTACGCTCCAATAAACCAAAAATAAACTGTCCCGAAAGAGAATACAAGAAGCCGCGCGGTGAGTGCTGCTCTGAGAAAGCGATCAGGAGAGCGCCGCCTGCCCAAATATTCGCCGACACAGCCCGAGCGAGATCAAGTGCCACGGACAGAAGAGTGCACGGCGTTTTTTCCCCCTCTGGTGGCGTGGAAGGGGGGAGGGGAAAAAAGTAGGTGGCGGGGAGGGACGGAGGGAGGAGGAGTAGGCCCAGGTAAGGTGAGGGAGAAGGAGGCTCCAGCGAGAGTAAAGGGCGGAGCATCAATTACCTGGTGCTCCTTGTTTTAGTGAGGCCGCGAGATGAACCGTAATGGTACTGTACACAATATTGATTGAGAGAGAGAGAGAGAGAGAGAGAGAGAGAGAGAGAGAGAGAGAGAGAGAGAGAGAGAGAGAGAGAGAGAGAGAGAGAGAGAGAGAGAGAGAGAGAGAGAGAGAGAGAGAGAGAGAGAGAGAGAGAGAGAGAGAGAGAGAGAGAGAGAGAGAGAGAGAGAGAGAGAGAGAGAGAGAGAGAGAGAGAGAGAGAATCCTGCTAAGCCTATCATCTTATTCTCTGAATCATTAGCTCTTAACTATTGGCCTGAAGGGAAGAGAGAGAGAGAGAGAGAGAGAGAGAGAGAGAGAGAGAGAGAGAGAGAGATACACACACACACACACACACACACACACACAGAATGATATAGGCGAATGATAATGGGAAGAAAAGGAAGGGGGAGGAGGAGGAAGAGGAGGAGTCATGATGCCACCCTTTCTTCCTTCTCTCCACCGCTCCCTCCTGAATCTGTCTTCCTCCTAAACACGACGTTACTTTCGACCCTCACGAGAGAGGTTTAAATAAGCCTCCCATTTTAGAGCAAAGTTTAAGGACGGTTCAAAATGTTAATGATGACTCTTATATCCTTGGTTGAAACAGTTCCTTTTCCTCATTTTATTTTGGTTAATAACTGCTGGTCAGTTTTATATATCTTCTTTGTATTTATTAACTTATTCATTTATTTAACATATTAATTTTGGATCTTTTTGTATTCTGAAGAGTAACAGAACCTTCCACTTCGTCTCCTCTAGTTAACCGTAAGTTGTAGTTTGTTTTATGTATTTCCTTGTATTTATCTTTCTATTTTCTTATTCATTTATTTTACATATTTATCAAGGATTATTTTTGTATCCTGATCATAAATAAAACCTGTTTCGTCTCATTTTGTTAAGTACACATTGAATTCAGTTTTATAGATTTCCTTGTATTTATCTAAAGTTATTTATTTTTTAATGTTATATTTCATGTATGTATTTATTTAGGATAATTTTGTATCCTGAACATGAATAGAGCCTTCTCCTTGGTCTCATCTATAGCTAACCGTATATTGCAGTTTTATATATTTCTTTGTATTTAACTATTTCTTTATTCATCTATTTAGGATCAGAAATTCGCTTAAGCATCAACCATTTTCCACGACGAATTTCCTGACGCCCATTTTGAGGGAAGGAGGATCAACCTAACCTCATTACTCACCCCATCTGTCGCTCCCCACACGCGCCGAGGAGGGACAAAATGTAGACCTGGTGATGGGCCTAAATTCAATTGTCCTTTGTGACTCATAAGATTCCGGGCAGCTTCATTTACTTCGGAGGGATGAAGTCTGCGGGGGTCAGGAGGGGAGGGTGTGTGGCATTTGATATATTCTGGTCGTATACATTGAGAGATAAAAAGAGAGAGAGAGAGAGAGAGAGAGAGAGAGAGAGAGAGAGAGAGAGAGAGAGAGAGAGAGAGAGAGAGAGAGAGAGGGTGTTAATTGTCAGGCTGCAAGATGAGAGACAGGACGGGGAGAAGGCGGCCAGAAGAGAGGAGTAAAGGAGGGGAGGGGAGGGGAGGAGTAACGGAGGGATGGAGTAATGGAGGGGAGGGGAGGGAGGGGATGAGTAATACACTGTAGAGTTGTAACGAAGCCAATTACCCTCACCCCCCTTTCCACCCTCGCAAACTCCACCACCACCACCATTATGCCACCACCACTACCACCGTCACCACAAGACCCAGCAGGCCCCTTCCTTCCAAAATGGAGGACAGAGTAGCAGGGAGTTTAGTGATGGAGAATAGATATGAAGAAAAAAGGTAGCTATACATTTTTAGACCACTGTTATTACTATCACTACTACGACTATTACTATGACTATAAGATAAAGATAACTGGGCCTCAGACAAGTAACTGCATGCAAAACAAGACTTCATCCATTAATATTTACACCACACACACACACACACACACACACACACACACACACACACACACACACACACACACAGAATCATTTAGGAAGGGCACATACAAAGGAACTGTAATAAATAAGCAACGTTGTGATAAAAATGGCAGGAATGAAGGACAGAAAGAACGAAAAAGAAGTAAACTGATGACTGAGCGCGCGCACACACACACACACACACCAAAAAAGCTCCCCCGATGTTCATACTTTTAGAAACACCAAACAACGCGGAAATGTCAAAATAATCCGATTCTCTTGCGCACAAATAACACAAGAGAACAAGAGATTTTTATTTAATTAAGGTGATCATGGACTTTTGAAGAGAGAGAGAGAGAGAGAGAGAGAGAGAGAGAGAGAGAGAGAGAGAGAGAGAGAGAGAGAGAGAGAGAGAGAGAGAGAGAGAGAGAGAGAGAGAGAGAGAGAGAGAGAGAGAGAGAGAGAGAGAATAATAAAACTATATAGCAATAAAAGATAATTCCCAATGTACGTCTGTATATTGTCATTTAGTGTGAGATAAATGTTTGGAGGTTGAGGATTCCGTCTCCATCGACCCATCCAAAAAAACTCCATAAGGATGTTAAACTTCGAAGATGACGAAGAAGTAGAAGAAAAAATAGAAGAAAAAGCAAAAGGGGAAGAAGTAAAAGAAGAAGAAAAAAAAGAAGGGTAAGAAAAGGAAGGGGAAGAAGAAGTAGAAGTAAAAGAAGAAGAAGAAAAAGAAATTGAGCACTGCAGCGTTTCCTCGTTGGTTCACGCACTGCTCAAATCTTAAGGTAACCGTGACAACAATGTATACTAACTACTAACCACACGTTAAGCTTTAAAAAAAAACACTTAAACTTCTGATATTCGAGATGATAGATAAAAATAACTAAGACATGCAAAGAAAAAAACAGAGAAGGAAGACAAACTTTTAAGCGATTTGATTATTTCGCGGGTAGGGACAGACTCGATCTTGGCGTCGACGAGAGAGAGAGACAGAGAGGGAGAGAGAGAGAGAGAGAAAAAAAAAAAGGGGAAGGCTTCTACAGGAGGGCCGGCGTTGTCCAGTCTCTCCCACGTAAGAAAAAAAATATAAGGCGGAAAAAAATAAAGGATTATGAATAAAAGATTGACCGGTGTAGGCCTTATTGAGGGCAGCAGCTGGACACAAGAGGGCCGCCACAAAGCCATTTTTGGGAGGTGAATGGGCGGGCGGGGCCGGGCGGGGCAGGGGTGAGGGCCTCGAGTGGTCAGGGCTCAGTAACATCATCTTCTTCCAGCTATTTCGCCCTTCTTCTGCTGCGCCTTCTTTTTTTTTGTGTGTCTCTCTCTCTCTCTCTCTCTCTCTCTCTCGCTCCACTCGTGAATCTGGTCCTCCTGGATTTTTTATATATATTCTTTTTAGCTTCCTTGCCCCTATTTTTCTCTCTCTCTTTACCATTATTCCTAGTAGGGTAGGAAATTTGACATCAGTGAATAAAAAAAAAATGTTTGAACTAGAACACTATTTTTTTCTGTTTGCTATTAAGAATCTTTCGTAAGACTTGTTTATGGCAGTTACAAATACAAGTTTCGTTTAATCGAAAGTAGTATCGTTCATCACGTCAGACATTAAGCTTTTTTTTTTTTAATTAAAGGACTAAGGCCCGTATTACTAAACATTTCGTCGCCCAAGTTCACATATTTGACAAGGCTTTCGTAGGAGTTTTGGGCATTTCCAGGAGTAGTTTTATGACCCTGATGGTACTTTGACCCTTCTTTTGTACCATGAGCCTAAAGAAACACTCATTACAACCCGACTGATCCCCTCTCTGACCTTTAGAAATAGCTGATGTGTGAGGCGAAGTGTCTTATAATACCGACATAAATAACCCCAATGAAGTCACGAAAAGAGATTGACAAGATGAAATATTTTTACATATAGTGTTAAACTTGGCATTTCTAAACATTCCTAGTGCTGGAACTGATCTGAGTTTTTCTGTTATTATTGTTTCCCTTTTATATTTTTACAGTAAAGGAAGCAGCTCAACGGCAAACACATGTGAAAAAAAGCCCGCTAAACATTGCTCCTATAAAAGATTGGCAGAGTGTATTTTAAGGCACTAAAAATGAAAATATCGACAACTATATATGCATCCATTTTTGTGTATGTGTGCCTGATTCTCTCTCTCTCTCATTACCACTCTCTCCCTAGTCCATCCTCGCCATTCAGTCCCTCTCCCCCTTACGTCCTCCACCGTAAGGAACCGCAAGAAAGAAAACTCATTATATTTTTCTCTCAATAAAAAAAATAAAAAAAGACTAAAGAAATACTGAGAACCAAAATCCGTCAGCACGTCTCCCGCCAATGCACGTCACGCACTAATATATGTTTTCATGTCCTCATCAGCCCGTGTCAGTGCTCCCCGCCCACTGCACCGCGCTCCTCGCCTCCTGCCAGCCCGCCGCAGGAAATAATGACGGTCGGCGGGGCTATCGTCAGGATCTTGAATGAGAGCGAATGACAGCATGGCGGGCGAGGGGAAGGAGGAAGAGGAGGAGGAGGAGGAGGAGGCAGGGCTGTTTTCATCACGTTTATGCATTCCCTCTTCCCTGCTTTCCTTTATGTGGAGGCTTTCTGTGCAGTATTTGGTCTGTTTTACTCGCTTAATACCTCGCCAGAATTACTCGCGCAACACTCATGACTTAAATAGCAATAACAGCCTTCGCGATGATATATAAATGTTAAATAGCAATAGTCGCAGTCGTAGTTGTAGTAGTAATAATAGTAGTAGCAGCAGTAGTAGTAGTAGCAGTGGTAGTACAGTAGTAGTGGAAATAGTAAAAAGGATCAGCAACCATCGCTATAATGTACAAATGTGAAGTATAGCGTTGAGAAAAATAGTAACAATAATCTTCGCTATAATGTACAAATGTGAAGTATAGCGTTGATGTTCATAGGATTCACAACCTTCGCAAAATTATATAAAGGTGAAGTATAGCGTTGACAAAAATAGTAACAATAATCTTCGCTATAATGTTCAAATGTGAAGTATGGCGTTGATGTTCATAGGATTCACAACCTTCGCAAAATTATATGAGGGTGAAGTATAGCGTTGACCTGAATAGCGACTAAGCTGGGATATATAAACGTGAAGTCCATCGCTCGCAGTGCTGAGGCAGGTGAGAAAACACACTGCTAGAGCAACTTTGCTAATGCATAAATTCATGAGAAAAAAATACACACACGAGTAAAAAAGTTCAAGGGCTGAGCGGGAAATTAATTAACATAAAAAGCAAAAACACTTTCTAACAAGTTTTTTTTTTTTATAACTTTTAGCTACGACGAAAAAAATAATAATATAAAAACGTGAAAAGTTAAAAGTTTAGGTGACGAAGAAAATAAGTCCATGAAGCAACAAACTTTAGAACGAAAAAAATAGAAGCGTGAATACTGCCACTGGAATACAGAAAAAAACACCACATTGAAAAAAGAAAAAGCTGACGATTAGAAAAACAAGAAACAAAACAAAACAAAAAGACAAACCAAAGCTACGCAAAGAAACACCAACACTTCAGAAATACAATATATATACATATATATATATATATATATATATATATATATATATATATATATATATATATATATATATATATATATATATATATATATATATATATATATATATATATATATATATATATAAAGAATTGTGGTATATATCATCAAATACACATACTAAAAAACACCAAAGAAAAAGAAATAAAAACTAGAAAAAAACCTTTATAAACAAACAAACAAAACAACACTAGTACACCAGAAAAAAACACGTGAAAAAAAATAAAGAATTCGTGGCACATATCCTCAATACAATTATACACACGACAGCAGAAAAAGCGTTGCATGGCGTGGCTGGACAGGTGGAGCGCGCTAATGACGCCTACCTGGAGACAAAGGCCCCTGGAACACGAATTTCCCCCGAGACGACACCTTGGGGCTGCAGGAGGAGGGGGAGGGAGGGGGGAAGAGTGAGGGAGTGAGGGGAAGAAGTGGAAAGAGAGAGAGAGAGTGGCTGCTGAGAGAGAGAGAGAGAGAGAGAGAGAGAGAGAGAGAGAGAGAGAGAGAGAGAGAGAGAGAGAGAGAGAGAGAGAGAGAGAGAGAGAGAGAGAGAGAGAGAGAGAGAGAGAGAGAGAGAGAGAGAGAGAGAGAGAGAGAGAGAGAGAGAGAGAGAGAGAGAGAGAGAGAGAGAGAGAGAGAGAGTGTGTGTGTGTGTGTGTGTGTGTGTGTGTGTGTGTGTGTGTGTGTGTGTGAGTGACGTGAACAGGCGAATCAACAGGTAGACAGACACAGAAAGAGAAAGAGGGAGGAAAAATTATATATAAAAACAAGAGACGCATCAGATATAGCACAGATGACACACACACACACACACACACACACACACACACACACACACCTCTAATCCCCACACAGTCCATCACTACATCGGACGACCTACCAAGCCAGTCACCCAGTCAGCCAGCCCAGGTAGATAGTAAGACATCCATCCATCCGTTCACCCAACCTGTCAACCCTCCACCCAGTCAGCCAACAGGTCACAAGCACAACAAGAGAGCGTAGCAGCATCTTTCCTTCGCCTCATCTCCGAGCGGGAAGGTGCACATCAAACGCTCGACACGCCTCACTTTGACGGGTAACTAATCTCAACCTTCTGCGATTATGTACCAGCGGCGGGGATGAAAAACCGAGAACGCGATGCTGGTGCTGCTGCTGCTTGCGTCACCCGCGGCCTTGATCTCCCGTCTTTGATCCTCGACACCGCTGCTTGCGACTTTTCTTCGTCTCCGGGTCACTCAAGTTAGGCAGCCAGTCAGTCAGTCAGTCCGTTCCTCAGTCAGTCAGTCAGTCAAGTCATGTCAAGTCGAGTTCGTGTATCTTTCATGTTTTAAAACCCTAAATGCATATGTGTTCTTAGACATTTATATTATTAATTATATATATGATACTAACACACACACACACACACACACACACAAAGAAAAAAAAGAGACACAAACATCTCAATTCCAATCCATGTCAGAGTATTCAGACGACACACACACACACACACACACACACACACACACACACACACACACACACACACACACAGCCCTCTGCTACTCATTGGAGACATGAGACTTAAAAAACTGTAAAAATTAAGGAGACGGAAAGAGGAGGGTGAGAGGAAAGAGGAAGAGGAGGAGGAGGAGGAGGAGTGACTGAAATAACAAGAAGAGAGTAATGCTACAAATTAGAGGAGATGAAGAAACGAGTGATGGGGTGGAGGCGTTGAAACAAGTCTAGCGGCAGGAGAGAGCAGGAGGGGAGAAGAAAGGAAGAGAGGAGAGAGAGGAGAGGAGAGACAAGAGCAGAGAAGAGAAGAGAGGAAGAGAAACAAGAAAACCGAGGAATAGCGCTTGGAAGAGAACCAGGGAGCTACGGAAGAGGCAATAGGAGAGAAAGGGAGAGAAGGAAGACGGGGAGAAGAAAGGAGAGGAGAGGAGAGGAGAGGAGAGGAGAGGAGAGGAGAGAAGAGAGGAAGAGAAACAAGAAAACCGAGGAATAGCGCGTGAAGGAGAACCAGGGAGATATTGAAGAGGCAAGAGGAGAGAAAGGGAGAGAAGGAAGACGAGGAGAAGAAAGGAGAGGAGAGGAGAGGAGAGGAGAGAAGAAGAGAAACAAGAAAACCGAGGAATAGCGCGTGAATGAGAACCAGGGAGATATTGAAGAGGCAAGAGGAGAGAAAGGAAGAGAAGGAAGACGAGGAGAAGAAAGGAGAGGAGAGGAGAGGAGAGAAGAGAGGAGAGAAGAGAGGAAGAGAAACAAGAAAACCGAGGAATAGCGCTTGGAAGAGAACCAGGGAGATATTGAAGAGGCAAGAGGAGAGAAAGGGAGAGAAGGAAGACGAGGAGAAGAAAGGAGAGGAGAGGAGAGGAGAGGAGAGGAGAGAAGAGAGGAAGAGAAACAAGAAAACCGAGGAATAGCGCGTGAAGGAGAACCAGGGAGATATTGAAGAGGCAAGAGGAGAGAAAGGGAGAGAAGGAAGACGGGGAGAAGAAAGGAGAGGAGAGGAGAGGAGAGGAGAGCGGAAGAGAAGAAAGCGAGAAGGGAAAGCGCGTGAAGGAGAACCAGGGAGCTATGAAAGAGGCAAGAGGAGAGAAAGGGAGGAGAGAGAAGGAAGACGAGGAGGACGAGGAGGGTGATGGAGAAGAGAGAAGAGAAAAAGAGAAGAAAACCGAGAAAGGAAAGCGCGTGAAGGAGAACCAGGGAGCTATGAAAGAGGCAAGATGAGAGAAAGGGGGAAGAGAGAAGGAAGACGAGGAGGAGGAGGAGGAGGAGGGTGATGGAGAAGAGAGAAGAGAGGAAGAGAAGAAAACCAAGAAGAGATAACGAGTGAAGCAAAACCTGAGAGCAATATATGGACGAGGCAAGAGGAGGGAAAGGGAGACGAGAAGGAAGGCGAGGAGGAGGAGGAAGCAGAGGAGGAGGAGGAGGAGGAAGGAGGGTGATGGAGGAGGGATATGAAGGAGAAGGGTTCTGGTAATTGATCCCCAACGCAGGGGGGCGAAAATCCGATAATTGAAGGGGGTGGAGCTCCCGGTGATAATCAAACGGCCGCTAGGGACGGAGGGATGGCGCGGAGGCCCTACCGTGGAGGCGCTGCTGACTAGACGCCGGAGGGGAGGAAGGGAGGAAAGGAGGGAAGGAGGATGCCAGGGAAAAGGATTAATTGAGAGAGCGTGCACTGATCAGGGGGAGGAAAGAAGTGGTGAAGGGAGGGATGGTGCACTAAAGGGGGGGAGAGGAAGAGGAGGTGGAGGGGGACAGTACAGTGAAGGGGTGGAAGGGGGCAGAAAGAGAAGCTAGAGAACGTGCACTGATCAAGGGAAAGGAGAGAAGTGGTGAAGAGGGAACGATACACTGAAAAAAGGGGGGATGGGGGAGAGAGCGTGCACTAATCAGGGGGAAGGAAAGAAGTGGTACAGAAGGGGACGGTGCACTGAGAAGAGGGGAAAAGGGAGTGAGAAGAGGAGGTAAAGGGGGACGGTGCACTTATCACACAAGGAGGAAAGGGGGAGAAAGAGGGAATAGAGGAGGAAGGGAAAAGCGAAATGGGAGACAGGCGAATTGACTTAGGAGGGTGGGGAGGAGAGGAGAGAAAGGGAGGCAAGGAAGAAGAAAAAAAGGGAGAGTATGCTTGTCTAGAAGGGGAAAGGGAGAGGTGGAGTGTAAGGGGAGTTAAACGGAGGAGGGAATGAGGGTGTATACTGAGAAGGGACGGAGGCAAAGAGAGAAAGAGAGAGAAAGGGAGAGAAAGAGAAAGGAACAAGGAAGGGAGGAAGGAGTAGTGAGAAGGGCAAACTCAAGCAGTGACGATGTGAGTGCGTAAAGAGAAAGCTGAAGGGAGAATACAGCCGGTCGTGAGGGAGAAGGCTTGAGGGGGAGAGAAAAGAACGGTGTGAAGAGAATAAAGAAAGAGAGTTAGTGAGCCGTCGTCATCATCTCACATCACATGAAGGATTGAGGGGGAGAGAAAGGTATATACGGTGTGAAGAGAATAAAGAAAGAGAGTTAGTGAGCCGTCGACATCATCTCACATCACATGAAGGATTGAGGGGGAGAGAAAGGTATATACGGTGTGAAGAGATTAAAGAAAGAGAGTTAGTGAGCCGTCGACATCACCTCACATCACATGAAGGATTGAGGGGGAGAGAAAGGTATATACGGTGTGAAGAGAATAAAGAAAGAGAGTTAGTGAGCCGTCGACATCATCTCACATCACATGAAGGATTGAGGGGAAGAGAAAGGTATATACGGTGTGAAGAGATTAAAGAAAGAGAGTTAGTGAGCCGTCGTCATCATCTCACATCACATGAAGGATTGAGGGGGAGAGAAAGGTATATACGGTGTGAAGAGATTAAAGAAAGAGAGTTAGTGAGCCGTCGTCATCATCTCACATCACATGAAGGATTGAGGGGGAGAGAAAAGAACGGTGTGAAGAGAATAAAGAAAGAGAGTTAGTGAGCCGTCGACATCATCTCACATCACCTCACTCGTGTATCAATAAATTATTCACTCGCTCTACAGGAAAGGGTGACACGTAAGAACGAGAGGATGATGAAGAGGAGAAATGAGTTACAGTGAAATAAAAGGGATGGAATAAGATGATAGGGAAGAGGATGGAGTCAAGAAAAATGGATAGGACTGACACGTGAGGATAGACGAGTGTGTAGAGAAAGAATGAAACAAAAACAAAGATCTGGTGTATGGGAAAATGTGAACTAAAGAGCGTGAAGATGAGGGATGTGGCGGGAAGGGCGAGGTGGTAGAGCGAGAATGAGACAGCAAAAAAAAAAGAGAAAAAAAAGGGGGCGGGGGTTGTAGGGCGAAGATAATGTGGTAAAGAGCTGGTGAGGGGAAGGAGAACAGGAGGATAAAGGAGGAAGGAGAAAAGTATAGGAGAAGAAAGGAGGAGGAAGTACGGTTTTGGATGCGGTAAAGTGAACGGATGAAGAAAGACTAAATAACAGAGAGAGAGAGAGAGAGGGAGAGGTAGGAGATCGGAGGGGAATGGAGGAGAGGTGAGAGGGAGGAGAGAGGGAGGAAAGAGAGCCGAAAGAGGAGGCGTGAACGAGAGGAAAGGAGAGGCAAGAGCGAGGTAGGGCGAGCGGGAGGCGGGAGAGAAAAGACAGGATAAAAAAAAAAAAAAAAAAAAAAAATCAGGAAAGGAAGGGGTGAAGGGCGCGGAAGGAGACACTCGAAAGGAAGAAAAAATACTGAAGTGGAGGAGAGGATGTGGAGATGGCAATGGATAGGGAGGGAAGCGTCGACCGGGAGGAAAATCTGGAGGCACCTGGAGGGGATTGGAGGAGGGGAGGGAGAGGAAGGAAGTGTGGGGAAGGCGAGGTGTGAGGGCGTGATCTGGGGGGCGGCGGTGGTGGAGGCGGTGGAGGAGGTAGTGGAAGTGATGGTGAAGAAAGGGAAATGTGACGGAATGAGAGTGACGGAGCAGCGTGTGGGAATGAAGAGGCGTGAGGAAGCGAGGTGATGAAGAGCTGAGAGAGGAGGAGGAGGAGGAGGAGGAGGAGGGAGAGCAAGGGGCGGCGTTGGCGGTATTGAGCGTCTGGGGCGGGGGGGAGGTGCTGGAGGGGGTGGCGGAAGGTGTGAAAAAAGTCTGTAAACATGACGACAGCTTCAGCGGCGCCGCGTCAGGGAAGGGGGGGAGAGAGGGGGGAGGGGGAAGGGGGAAGAGGGGGTGATGATATGAGCTTTACCCTCCCCTGTGATTGGCTGCTACTGGGGGGAGGGGAGGGGGTGCTGAGGGGGGAGGAGAGGGGTAGTGATGCTAGCTCGCTCGTACACCCCCTCAAGCATCCCCCTTCCCCTCATATCACCCCCCCCCCCCCGACACCTGCTAACGCCCGCTCGTAAATCGAAACACACACACTCTTTGCTGGCTCCCTCCCGGCGCGAGCGAGGGAAAAAAAATGAAAGAAATGCAACACAAACACAAAAATATATGAAAAGGTAACACTGTGTTGTCCTTCCATCAGTCCTGGGGCCGCGAAGAACGATAAGAGAGAGAGAGAGAGAGAGAGAGAGAGAGAGAGAGAGAGAGAGAGAGAGAGAGAGAGAGAGAGAGAGAGAGAGAGAGAGAGAGAGAGAGAGAGAGAGAGAGAGAGAAACAGACAGACAGACGTAACCTTTCTTGAGAGTCATCCGAACAAGCGCGAGGTGGTGGCGGTGGCGGCGTCGAGCAGCCGTAGCCGGGGTCAGGCGAGGCAGCGGGACGAGGGGTTATCTCGGTAATCTGGGCGCTTCGTTACGCGGCGGGACCACTGAACTATAATGCTATTAGCCCACAACAGGAGTCAATTACTGGCTGTCTGCGCCCGAGTTTTCTGACGAAGCGCGTGGAGGGCAAGGGAGCAGGAGCAGGAGCAGGAGGAGGAGGAGGAGGAGGGAAATGTGAAAGAAGTGATTTTGAAGGTGATTACAGACTCGCTATCCTGAACTATGTGTTAATACTTGTTGATGTTGGTGCTGTTGAGGAAGAGCAAGAGGGGAGGATGAAAAGATGGAGCAGGAGGAGGAGCAGGAGCAGGAGGAGGAGGGAAATGTGAAAGAAGTGATTTTGAAGGTGATTACAGACTCACTATCCTGAACTATGTGTTAATACTTGTTGATGTTGGTGCTGTTAAGGAAGAGCAAGAGGGGAGGATGAAAAGATGGAGCAGGAGGAGGAGGAGGAGGAGGAGGAGGAGGAGGGAAGTGTGAAAGAAGTGATTTTGAAGGTGATTACAGACTTGCTATCCTGAACTATGTGTTAATACTTGTTGATGTTGCTGGTGTTGAGGAAGAGCAAGAGGGGAGGACGAAGAGAAGGAGCAGGAAGAGGAGGAGGAGGAGGAGGAGGAGGAGGGCGAGAAAAATGTGAAGCGATTTTGACGGTGATTACAGACTCGCTATCCTGAAAAAAATGTTCTAATACTTGTTGATTTTGGTGTTGATATTCTTACTGATGGTGGTACAGTGATACCGGCCAGGGGAGTTAGTTGCAGTGGTGGTGGTGGTGGTGGTGTGTACACAAGTCAGCTGGCGTGTTGGAGTAGCACACCCAAACAATGGACGTAGGGAGGGAAGGAGACTAAAAAGAAAACGAAAGAGGGAATGTGAGAATGAGGGGAGAAGGAGAAAGATGGCGAGGGGAAACGTGCTACCGATGTGTGTGTGTGTGTGTGTGTGTGTGTGTGTGTGTGAGCGTGAGCGAGAGAGAGAGAGAGAGAGAGAGAGAGAGAGAGAGAGAGAGAGAGAGAGAGAGAGAGAGAGAGAGAGAGAGAGAGAGAGAGAGAGAGAGAGAGAGAGAGAGAGAGAGAGAGAATGGGGGTGGGCGATACGATGGACTAGGCCTATTGCACCATGTCTCCGGAGCAACAATAATATCTGGAGAGGCTGCACAAAAGGGCCACTCCGAGCTGTGAGGAGAGCCGTTTCCTCCGCCATCTGTCACCCCTCCAGCCGTGATGAGGAGCCGCGCCACGATAACACTGACCGCCTCTGTGTACACGAAGCAGACGATATGTGGCAGTTCGTGTGTATTCTTTTCTATGGTTACTTACTCTTCTATACGTATTGACATGTTCACCCACAGCACAGTGCAGCCACGTCTGTGTTTATAGGGCATCAGGGGAAGACTGAATTGAAGAACTGTTGGCTTAGTGAAGGAGGGAACGTCTTCAATAGAACGTTCCCAAAGTGTAGGTGGAAAGCATGGATGGTGGATATAATACAGGTGGTAATTTCGGTCTGTTGTATAATAAAAGGTAACAAACCGTACAAGAAAAGCTCAGGCACAGAAGGGGATGAAGGGAATAGGTGTCGGGGTAAAGAAAATATAGGCGTGAGCGAAGAAGGAAAAACAAACAGGAGAAACGGTAAGGAATCAGGTATCGAGACAGGAGGGTCGGGAACACCTAATGAAAACAAACAGGAGAAACGGTAAGGAATCAGGTATCGAGACAGGAGGGTCGTGAACACCTAATGAAAACAAACAGGAGAAACGGTAAGGAATCAGGTATCAAGGCAGGAGGGTCGGGAACACCTAATGAAAACAAACAGGAGAAACGGTAAGGAATCAGGTATCAAGACAGGAGGGTCGTGAACACCTAATGACCCCAGGAGCAGCAGGAGGAGACCGTCACCCTCTATTGAAAACGATGCCAATGATGTGAGTGCAAGTAGAGGTAACTCGCAAGAGAAAAAAAACAAAACCAAAAAAACGTTCCCAGTCAGCCATCAACGATTAAAAAACATAGCAAAACAAGAGAGACACAGCTAACAATGGGAAGAAAACTCGGTAGTCGAACAACGGTGATACAAAATACAAGTGCCAACAAAAACTCCTGCCCGTTAAGGTACAGCCATCACGGAGCACTAACAAGACACAAGAGGCAGTACTTTGGGTGTGCCTTGATGTGCAGCGCCTCCAGTGTGTTGGGGAACGGCTCCTTCATGCCAGGAGGTCAGGAAAGACAAGACAGGGAGGGTACTCACTTGATGTCCTTGTAGGCGGTGCGGCGCAGCTCCTTGACGATCTGCTCCACCTGCTTGTGGGTGCGTGTGCCGAGGAAGACCTTGGGAACCCTGAGGAGGAAGGGAAAGCATTGACAGCATTACCACCACAAAATTGCCCACCCACCTCCTACTTCTCTTACTCTTATTATAACTTTTTTCGTGGGGCCTGATAATCGGCCCTAGCCCGTTGTGGTGCAGACAAGTGTTTATAGTGGCGCCATCTTGCTTGGCTCATGCTGCCCTCGGAACTCATCTTTGAGCTTCTCTTTTAGAGAGTGAAGCAAATGAGTTCCGGGGGGCAACATGAGCTAAGCATAACTGGCGCCACTATAAAAAAAAATAAAAAAATCGCCTGCGCCATAACGGGCTTGGATCGACCACCAGCTAGGCCCCTGAAGAAAGCCTACCGGCACTATAGGCTGAGATGTTAAAAAAAAAACTTTTCTTCCTCGTCCTCCGACTGGTGGTGGAAGTGGCAGTAGTAGTAGTAGTAGTAGTAGTAGTAGTAGTAGTAGTAGTAGTAGAAGTAGTGGTGGTGGTAGTAGTAGCAGTTGTTGTAGTAATAGTAGTAGGTGTAGTAGAAGTAGTAGTAGTTGTAATAATCGTAGTATTAGTATGAGTATAGTAGTAGAAGAAGTAGAAGTATATAGTAGTAGTAGTAAATGACTCAGTCGTGTGTGTGTGTGTGTGTGTGTGTGTGTGTGTGTCTTAAAGGTGTCGTGGTGGTGGTGGTGGTGGCGAGGCGTGCCCTGCGTCAGGTTGTGCCTTCTACGAGAAATGCAATTGACTACCGCTCAGTTTTCCGAGAAGATTCATCATCTCCAACACACACACACACACAAGCCGTCCCTTCTCTATCCAATTCTGAATGTGTTCCTCCACCTCACAAATTTTCTGTGCAACTTCTAAGTAATCTTCGCTGGGTGGCACATTTAATAACCTTCATGTGGAAGTATTAGAGCTTCGTCGTGCATTATAAGGCCTATAGATAATTAGCCATCCCTCTTATTGCTGAGAGTATCTAAGCAATGTCATAGTTTTTATTTTTCATTTTTGCGTTACGGCCTATGCCGCCGGTAGGCTTTTTTGGTGGGGCCTGATAATCGGCCATAGCCCGTTGTGGTGCAGACAAGTGTTTATAGTGGCGCCATCTTGCTTGGCTCATGCTGCCCTCGGAGCTCATTTTTGAGTCTCTCTTTTAGAGAATGAAGCTAGAGTTCGGGTTGATGGATGATGTTCAGGACAGCATGTGGGTAGTCTTAGGCCACTCGGCGGTGACTGAAAATCCCAGCTGTGGCGGCGGGCAGGACTCGAACCCGCGTCCTCTTGGACGAGGTGCCGGCACGCTAACCATTTAGCCACCGCCTAAAGCATATTTGGGGTTTAAATGGTTTGTGTTAAGGCCTGGTATGTGGACGTATGTGTATTTGCCTGGGAAACATTTAAACTTTTCGAGTCTTCATCATGCATTTCTGAACACTTACATCTTTCCCATACCATATATTAGCAAAACAACTCCCCCCCTCGCCATACATTCCAGGGACATCCCATCTCCCCGGCGTACATCTGCGGGGCATCACGTCTCGGCGGCAGCAGCAGGGGAAGGGTTTCATCGCGGCACCGAGCAGTCCCACCGTAATACTTTTGGCCGACACAAAGGGTTAGGGAAGCCCTGCGAGGCTCACGGCGGCGGGAGAATGAAGCTTCCCAGAAAACGGTACGTTCCGGCTGCTGGTGCGCGAAGCTCCCATTACTCTCATTGCGGGGGCGCCGACCCTCCGTGCGGCAGGCGGGAGAGCGAGGCGGGGGGCTGCTGGTGGTGGTGGTGGAGACTATTCGCTGGTCACTTTATCTTGGGGTTCATACGGTGTTGGTCAGTGTTGCATGGCGTTACTACTCCTCTTCCTTACTGCTAACGAACTAACCTACTTCCTTACCGCCAAGGGAAATAATAATAGACAGACTTACATAAAGAAGCAGCGAATAGTGGGATTTATTTATTTATTTATTTTTGCCCTTGTGTTACTTCCTTTACTGTAAAATATATATATATATATATATATATATATATATATATATATATATATATATATATATATATATATATATATATATTTGTTACTTCCTTTACTGTAAAAAAACAAATATATATATATATATATATATATATATATATATATATATATATATATATATATATATATATATATGTATATAACTGATCACGATGGAAAAGTTTACTTTGACGTGTAAGCTTTTAAGTATTTGTTAATCTCCATCCCAGTCACAAGACACTCGGGTGGTGCTTCTGTAGCCGCCGACAACTTAATTAACGTTCGACCCTCAGCCCACTGACCAACACACCACCCGCAGGCCCGCCGGTCCAGGCTCGAGGGCCGCGCCACCCCCTGAAACACAACACCGACACGATCAAAACATCAAACACCTGCCCCTCTAAAAGCCACGCTCCACGGCCTAGAAATCCACACAACATTGGTTTCCCTTGCGTCGGAGGTCTGTTTCTCTTCCTCCTCTCTCCTCTATTCCCCATAAGGGTCGGGTGTCACACAGGTGGTGGTTGACGAAAGGCCCTAATATAAGGACGGTGAATTTATGGAGGCCACTATATAGACGAGCAAAATTCAGGAAGATTCTCTCTCTCTCTCTCTCTCTCTCTCGTTTAGCTGCACCTATTTCCCTATATTCTCGTTTTCTTTGTAATTTAAAAGAACTTCCTCACCCTGGTCTGCACAAGGTTATCATCAGCTTCTTCATGTTAAAAAAAACCACCTGGTGCACATATGAACGGGAAAGAGTTTTGGTTTGAAGTAGTAACTGGTGAAGGAATAGCTTTTAGGTACAAGGCGTCGCACAGCGTTCTTACTAATCGAAAATGAAGTACATGTTATCATACTGACTAGATGTATTCACTATAAAGCTGCAATCTCGTTCATGTTGCCTCCAAAGCGGTCACCTTAAACCTCTTGCATGTCACTCGGATCGGTTGTGCTCGCCTTAATTAACCAGGTAGCAGCAGGGATCATGTTTCTTAATGGTCCCTCTAAGCGAGAAAAATGAGAAAAAAACATCCCTCACACAAACCATTTCATAATTTATATCAAAGCATTTGTGATCAGATTATGTATCATCTATTTTTTGGGGTTTATATCATGGCACAAATTTGGCCCGTCGCTGCTAACGGTTCCATGCGTTTCTTTATATTCGCAGGTGGACTCAATTGTCACGTGTTGATATCTGTGAACGTTATCTCGATGCTTACCGCGCAATTAACAACGGAAAATATGTTAATCCATTATGGATGTCGATTTAAATTACTGATCTCCCCTTGCCAGCTGAAGATACACTTAATAATTGATTCGATGGAGTAGATAATGACCTGAGAACGACACCGCAGTACGAGAGGAGGAGGATCTGACCTCTTCATATCTCACCAGCTGTCTGAAGATGACCAAGAGAAAACGCACTCCAACAAAATACAAGATGACCAACAGAAAACGCACTCCAACAAAATACAAGATGACCAACAGAAAACGCACCCCAACAAAATACAAGATGACCAACAGAAAACGCACCCCAACAAAATACAAGATGACCAACAGAAAACGCACTCCAACAAAATACAAGATGACCAACAGAAAACGCACTCCAACAAAATACAAGATGACCAACAGAAAACGCACTCCAACAAAATACAAGATGACCAACAGAAAACGCACTCCGACAAAATACAAGATGACCAAGAGAAAACGCACTCCAACAAAAATACAAACAAATCATATCCTACTGAAAAATAAGAATTAAGGGTATTATGCACTACAGCGGTCAAACTCCTAGGTCATATCCACCTCAACACCTCACAGTACCCAACATCCATTATCACCTCATCATCATTACACACTCACACACTGCACATCCCTATAGTGTGACCCGGGGTAGTGAGTTATTCCCCCCCACAGTCTCAAGGGCCAATACGACGGAGATAAGCGAGAAGGCCATGCGCAGTCATATCGTGAGAGCCCAACTTTACATTACCTAGTCCACTCACAGCTCCCAACGCAACACCACGACCAGCTAACCACACCCTGGGCAGACGCAGACGAAGGTAGGTCTTTCTGAGGGATGATGATGGAGTGTTAAGCCAAGCGAGAGGAAGAGAGCTAGGACGAAGAAGAAGAGGAAGGGACATGAGGCAAGAGGCATAAAAATACACACAAATGACCAACTAGCCACACCCTAGGCACTAAGACGCAGACGGAGGAAGGTCTCTCTGAAGGATTATGACGGAGTGTGAAGTCAAGCGAGAGAGAAGTGTGGACGAAGGAGAGGAAGAGACGAAGGCCTAAACAGGAGACATAAAAATACACACAAAGGGGCGATATATGGCACTCTAAGACAATGGCACTCCTTCCTCCTATCTGAGACGCACAATGGCACTAGAGAGGGGGGAAAAGAAGTCCTTCAAGTGGAGTTCTGAGAGTGACACGCCGGAGGAGGGGAAGTGGAGGCCGGAGAAAGAAATGGAGGAAAACGGTGAAGCTGGAAGAAAGTGGAGAATGAAAGGTAACGAAGGCGGGAAAGGTGGATGGAAAGAGGGAGAGAGGAAGGGATGGAAAGGGAAAAGAGGGATGGAAGGAGATGAGAGGGAGAGAGGGATGGATGAAGAGGAGAGGGAGGCAGGGAGATATGGACACGGGAAAAGATGGATGGAAAGAGAGGGGGGAAAAAGGGAAGGATAGACAGGAGGAGAGGGAGGCACGGCAGAGGAAAAGATGGATGGAAAGAAGTGAGGGAGGGAAGGAGGGAAAGACAGGAGGAGGGAGGGAGGCAGGGCGGGAAAGGAGGGAAGGAAGACGCCACCGCAATCGTAATACACAACTCAGAATTTTGCACCAATATTGACAGTGCAAAGTTAGGGAGGCGGACGAGGGAGTCTTTGTCATCCCCGGCAGGTAATATCGCGGCTGTGGGGGGCGGGGGAAAGGGGGCGGGGTGGAGAGGGGAGAGGGAAGTGAGGGGGAGAAGCGAGGGAGATTAGAAGTACAGGAGCTAGGCGGTCGTAGTACAAGGAAGAGTTGGGGCGTGGGGGTGAGGGAGAGGAATGAGGTGCGAGGCAAGCGGGACACGGAGGGGAGGGTGATGCAGAGGAGGGAGCACGAGAGGGAAGCACCATGGAGGGAGGGGGGGAAGAGGGCGGTGAGGGGAGGGAGTGGCGTGGTGGGGCCGGTGAGATGAGGAAGGGTGAGGGGGCGAGGAGCCAGGGCGGGTCGGGAACAAGGCTTCTCAAAACAAACGAAATAATTCACTTCAAGTTCCTGTAACCGTCGTGTTTTAAACTTTAACATTCAAATCAAAAGCAAATAAAATACATAATTCCTGACGAGTACACTTTCTTACAAATTTGTTCTTTAACGTAAAATTTTAGTTTCTCGTGAAACAATGAAGATAAACACAAACGTAGTGCAACGCCATGAAAAAATGTATTATATATATATATATATATATATATATATATATATATATATATATATATATATATATATATATATATATATATATATATATATATATATTTATGTGTGTGTGTGTGTGTGTGTGTGTGTGTGTGTGTGTGTGTGTGTGTGTGTGTGTGCGTGTGTGTGTGTGTGTGTGTAAGCCACAAACGTACACATGCAGACACACATATCACACACACAAAAAAAATCGTATGATTTTACCTATAGCCAGCAACTAAGGTATCAACAAAAACCTACACGTGTATGTATATATGCGTGTGCGTCATGTGCACCTCACCGGTGGAGCGACACAGCCAAACACGTAGCGAGTTTACACTTTTAATATTTTATTGCAAGGCTGAGTGAGAAAACAGGTGGTGGTGGTGATGGTGGTGGTGGCGGCGGTGGTGGTGGTGGTGGTGAGGATGAGAGGAGAGAGGAGCAGGACCTATACTCTTTATTGGAATATAAGTATGATCATGGAGAAGTGTGTGTGTGTGTGTGTGTGTGTGAGGGGGGGGGGGGTGAGTGAGTGTATACGTGCTCACTTCTGTATGTTCACATAACTAAAATAAACTAATAAAGGAACACACATAAAATAACAGATTACTCTTCGAACAAACATTTGAAGTGAACACTGCGGACAACTTCCTTGGGAGTCAGACCCCAGACGTAGGGAAGGGGGATGGGAACCTTAATTATCTCCCCACCCCCACCCCACCCCTCTCAGTGCCGCCACACACCTGTCACAGATCTACGTTAAGGCACACCTGGTACAGCTACAAAAAGGGCTACAGTAGGACCACAAGAGCTAATGAAACAGAAGCAGAAGTTAATAGCAGGATCTACGCATAGTTAAAAAAAAAAAAAAGTTGAAGACCATATAAACAAAGTCAGGGCAATGAAAGTGTTGGAGGTTTAAGGATTAAGGGGCAGTGTGTGTGTGTGGTTTAAGGTACGGTGCGGGAGTTTAAAGAGTGTGGGAGGTTTAAGAGATGCTGAAGAGAGTGAGAGTGAGGGGTAGACGGCAGCGTTCGGTGGTGTGTGGCGGGAGAGAGAGTTGAAGTAGGAAAGGAAAGGGAGGAAAAAGAGCGAAGTGTTGAGCGCCTCGGAGGGCAAGTGGCGAGAGGAGAGGGGAAGTGAAGGGAAGGGGCACAGGGTCATATGAACGAGGAAGGGGAAGAGGAGAGGAGGGAGAGAAATAGCGTGGTGTGATTAGTGAGATTAAGAGAATAAAAGTTAAGGAAGAAGTGGAGAACTGCAATAAAAAAAAAAGTATTGTGGAGATGCAATAGAGTGGGACGAGGCGGAGAGGAGGTGGGAAGAAGCATCCGACCAGGAAGAGGGGAGAGGAGAGAGAAGAGAAAAGAGGAAGAAGGAGGGGAGAGGTGCTAAAGAGGGGAAAGGAGGAGAAGGGAGGAGCGCTGGAGGGGAGAGGGGGGGGGGGGGAAGGGTACTCAAGACGGTTTTATTGATCCGTCAGAGTGTTGATGACGAAAGACAAACGCCCTCCCTTGCACCCCCCTCCCCCCTTCCTCCTACTCTCTCTCCCCCATACACACACACACACACACACACACACACACACACACACACACACACACACACCTTTCTCCTGCTAACACTTCTCCCACTGGACTTCCTTCATACACCTTCCTCACCCCATACACACACACATTCTCTCTCTTTTCTACTGCCTCCATACACTCACTTTCGTATATATAAAATAAGAGAACCAAAGAAGGAATGAAAGAAAAACGTTGAAGAAACATGGAAGAACAGGCAACAGAGAGCACTTTGGCTACTAATAAGGCTGCCTTCATTAGTGTTTTTATCTATTCGTCAGCCGCGCCAGTGACCTGCGGCAGATTAAAGCACGTGCTGTGCGTACGGGGACGTTTAGTTTACTCCTGACGCAACAAAGTGATGATCAGTTCTTAACCACATTATAAGTATTTACTCAACTCTCTCAGGGATACAACTTTACTCATTCACTGACACACGAACACCATCAGTAACTCAAAACCATATTAACATCCCTCATTTATTATCAAGTATAGTCACCTGAGCCAGTAAAGATGAAACAAACCAGTATATTCTTTTTATACACACGAACACACACTTAGACCACTTCAGAGTACTGCCATTTCCCTCCTGATACCGCCACCTGTGCCACGTCCGTATACACAGGGATTGGGGTTGTGTCACGTCTTGTACCACGTCCTTATATATACTGACTCGCCCAAAACAATGCTCAGCGCCGAAACTGGTCCCCCTCCCCATTCAATGTTCTACCCACAGTGAGCCTACCTTTCAAACTTCCTGCCCCTCCTTCCACCCAAGCGCCGTGTGTTCTAAAACCACCAAACCATGTACAGCTGAAGTAATCGACATGTATAGTAGAAATAGTAGTAGTTTCTAGGGATTTTTACCAGTGGAAAGGATAAAGAGAAGCCCAATGCAGTTTAGTGATAAGTGAAAACAATATTACGTAGACTCATAAGTGCGGCGTGCTTTGTGGACTCACGGCACCTCTCCTGGCGGTGCGCACAGCCCCAAAACAATTGTTGTGCGTCGAAAAAAAGTATTATACTCAATAATCATATACTTCGTAATCTCTCAAATTGTGAATGCAAAGGAAAATATTAACTCGTCATGTGACCAATTTGCGATGTTTCGTAATTTGCGTAACCATGGTATGCGAACGTACATTACAAAAATATATGCGCATACTAAATGTAGTCCTTGCTGAACATTCCACAACTTCAAATGGTTGCGTTCGTCAAAACCAGGCGGTGGTAGAGGTTGTTAGTTGCTCCGAGACCCCAAAAATGATTAAGTCTTGGGGAACTTCACGACTATCATCGCAAACTTCATGGAACTATTTTCGGGTGAAAATAGACTGGGGAGTGATTTTTTTTTACTACTTTTATTTCTTACTCATCCAACCTGATAGCTCTGGCCTATAAAAATCTCAAATCGACGGGTAGTGGGCGTGACAAAGGTTTTGGCTGGCAATGAGAGGGTTGAACGGGAGACAGGCTGCCCATCAGCGACGAGCTTACTAAAGCAACTAGACCTCCCTGGGATTTCCCAAAACTTAATGCATCGTATTCTCATTTTCATAGTATACATATATAGAGATGTGATGTCCCCACCGGCATCATGAGGCAGACTTCCTCGCTAGACCACATGCTCTTGGCATATCGTGTAGTTAACACTGACGGGTCGCCGCATGAGGATGGAAGAGGTGAAGATGGAGTCGTCCGTCACTAGGATGGCAGTAAAAAAGAGGACAGGACGCTCCATGTTAGATCATCAAACGGCTGGACAACAAACAAAGGACCAAGGGGGCGCTCCTATGCATAGCAGGGCTCTAACGGCGGTCAGAGACGAAGCGGATGATGCGTATGAGTGCACTACAGTCCATGGCCTCCATGAATCTTCTACACGTTAACTTGGTACACGAACTTAGGAGGTTGCTGCATTATTGTGCGTGGCGAGGCAGAAAACCTGACCTCATATGGACACCATCCCACTGTGGAACAGTTGGTCACGAAGGTGCTGATCAACTCGCAGTGGCGTGAAAGAAAAAATAAAATAGACACTGTCCTTCCGCTATCATTGACTATTAAAAACTCAATTTGTAATAAAAAAAATTAAAGTTAACACACTGAACACATGAACACCCTTCTTCAGTCATCCAACTCATATAAGAGATACACAGACCTGCATGTCAAGCAAGGTTGTCAAAAGGGCTGTCAACCTCACTACATACAGAACTATATATATATATATATATATATATATAGAGATATATATATATATATATATATATATATATATATATATATATATATATATATATATATATATATATATATATATATAGACACATATATATATAAGTATATATATATATATATATATATATATATATATATATATATATATATATATATATATATATATATATATATATATAAACCACACAAAAAAATCTACAAAACAAACCCAAACCACAAACATCAAAACGAACCACACGCAGCAAACCCAACAGAACGCGGAGGAGGCAGCGAAAAGGGAGGAAGAAGGAGGAGGAAGAGGATGCGGGGGAGGAGGAGGAGGACGAATTGGAAGAAGAGGAGGAGGAGGAGGAGGAGGCACATATAGCAATTAGGAACAAACGAGGAGAGCGAGGAGAGAAAGAAACTAAAGAACGAGTGAAGTGATATAAGGGAATAAAAGTGCAAAGGGGCGACAAGAGGGAAGCGAGGAAGAGGGAACGAGTGCGAAGAGGAGGAAACACTGGAGAAAATACTATTGAACGGCGGCAAGAGTTTCACGTCCTATTCCTCCTTCCTTGGAAATAACGATACTCACCCACTCCTCCTCCTCCTCCTCTTCCTTCATCTCCTCCTCCTCCTCCTCCTCTTTCTCTCCACATTGATTAAATATTACATTCCAAAGTTTTTACAGTTTGAAGCCGCTCCTTTACTCGCATTCCTATTAACAAGTTAGAGGAAAAAATATGCAAAGAAAATCAAACATGCGCGAGGGATGTAAAAAAAAGAGAGAGAAAAAAAAAGTGTTGATTCGCCTCCATCATAACAGCCTCGTTGCTAATTATGTCACGCCGCCGACCAATCACAGCCCGGCACACGCTCCTTACCAGCCAATTAGGAACCTTCGCAAACGCTCTCAGCCAATCAGGAGAGAGAAAAATCATAGTGAGTTACAGTATGTTAAGTTTTCATTTCCTGGAGAAGTGAGGAAAGGGGGGAAAGGGGGAAGGGGGGGGAGAGGTAAGAATCATCCCCTGCCTACAATCCCTCCTCCTCCTCTCTTCCATTCCTCTCTTTCCAGCCTATTCCCCACCCCCCCCTTCCTTCCTCCCCCCATCACCTCCTCAAGACACACCCGCCAATGAGGGTCGAGGAAGAGAGAGAATTCATGATTTGCGTACTTAAAAATCTGGCCAATCACATCACTCTCTCACTCATGGGGGGGGCAATGATCACCCCTGCAAGTGTGTGTGTGTGTGTGTGTGTGTGTGTGTGTGTGTGTGTGTGTGTGTGTGTGCAAAAGCAAGTCAAGCAGGGAAGTCAAATTGAAATCATAAAATTTAGAAAAATAATAATTAAGCAACTTGTGGGAAAATAAAGTTCATGTTTATTTCAAAGAACAAATAAAGCGAGACCAAATTTGGAGAGAGAGAGAGAGAGAGAGAGAGAGAGAGAGAGAGAGAGAATCCATTAAATTATGCTTATTAACATGGCCAGGTGAGAGCATGTAAAAAGTGGGAACACACACACAAACACACACACACACACACACACACACACACACACACACACACACACACACACATACACACACACACACACGAGGAGGGGCACGAACCTTCACACTCCCGCCGCCACACGGGAATAAATGTTCATATGGGGTGAGGGAAAAAAAAGCATAAAAAAGAAAAGGTTATATCGTGCAGGTTAAACTCTCCCATGAATGAAAGTTCAGAGTATGTGAGTACACGTAGGCACTGGCGTCCAAGCACACACACACACACACACACACACACACACACACACACACACACACACACACACACACACACACACATCATGATATTTTTTGGGGGAGTAGCAGTGGGTATTTTCTTTTTTTCAAATAATGCAGGCAATGAAAAAAATGTTTCACGTGAAGAAATAAGAACACTATAGTAGTAGTAGTAGTAGTAGTAGTAGTAGTTGTAGTAGTAGTAGTAGTAGTAGTAGTAGTAGTAGTAGTAGTAGTAGTTGTAGTAGTAGTAGTAGTAGAATCTGTAATAGCAATGGTAGCAGCAGTAACAGACGTAGTAATATCATTATATAGTATAGTAGTAGTAATTATTGCTGCTATATAAGTGAAGGAAGAAGAATAAGGGTAGGAGTGAAGTAGGAGGTGGAGAAGGAGGAGGAGGAGGAGGAGGAGGAGGAGGAGGAAGAGTATTATAAGGGGGAGAAAGATACCGGATAGAAAGAAACGGTGATGATAGAAACTGTGTGTGTGTGTGTGTGTGTGTGTGTGTGTGTGTGTGTGTGTGTGTGTGTGTGTGTGTGTGTAGGATTAAAGTTTTTATAAGATTCAAAGACACTCAAATCAAAATTAGAGCGTTTATAATCGGTCATATAATGTAAACCACCGCTCTCACTAAAACTGCTCCTACTACTGGTACTAACATGCTCCCAACACTGTTATAACATACCGAATGATGGTGATGGTGATGATGATGATATGATAATAATAATAATAAAACCAACATAATTAAAGAAAATAACAATTATGGTGAAAAAGAAAACAGGTAAAATCTATATCAGTAATAATAATGGAAAAAAAGATAATAATACTATTATTATTATCAATATTATTATTGCTTCTAATACAGTCATTATTAATATCATATTTGCCTGATTTAAAAATAAATGGTAATCATCACTTGCGAGAACCGCAATTCAAAACGAAAATATTTCAATAAGATTCAGATAAATATATAATCAGGCCACAGACACATGGAAGCAGACAGAGAACAATGTAAACATAAAACAGAATATACATGTTCAGAGGAAGGATGCGTGACCACCAGACACGACCCACGAGGCGGCCACTCCTGCAATTAACGAACGTGACCTCCAAGCCGCTAAAAAGTTATTCTCGATCTTTGGAAATCATCAGCGAGGGGTGAAGTTTTATTTTCATCATTTAAAGTGAATAATTAAACTTGACACACACACACACACACACACACACACACACTAACAGTTATGCATGTTGAGAACTTGTCCAAATGTAAAATGCAGTAACGTGTGTATTATCTAACATTTCCAGCCGCCGTCCATAAACAAAGAAGCAATAAACAAACTTGTTATCGTATGCAAACATTTTCACGGCCATAGAGTTTCCGGCTCATTTAATTTGAGCGGAACAATCTCTGCCGCATTTTGCCTCGACTCTAAAAAGAACAATAAGAAAAATAATAGTGATGAATAAATCTGCATATTTCACGCGCTATACATGAAGGAGCGTTGTGGACTGGCTACGAGGCCAAACTGGTCTGCTCTCTGGCGGCGCAACGCAGGACTAGGCACTCACGAAGCTGATCTGGGGCCGTACTCTGAAACGCTTGAGGGTCTCGTTACGACTGTTTTCAAAAGTTAGAGATCAGCCGAGTTCTCATGAGTGTATTCCCGTTCATGGAGCAGAAACCTTGTCAAACTACCACCAGGATCATGGAATCGCCTACAAATTCTAAGACGGCCTTTTTAAATAGTTGCACTAAGGCTCAGAAGTGTTTGGGGATTCGGGGCCTGGTACTCTTATCGGCCGCTGGTGAATACACGACTTTCTTATTAATGACTGGTGACGAAACGGAAAAAAAGACAGAAAACAGGCATGTGTGAGCTTTATGCAGGCAACAGAAATGCCACGAGAAAACTAATAGGTAAGAGAAGACTTAAAGTGGTTTTGGACGCTTAGAAGATGAAAGAGGGCACAAGTGGATTTGCCGGGAAGACCAGACAACCGCCCAAAAATAGGATGGATAGACGGTATGAAGAGGGACAGGAATGAGATGTGCTAGACAGAAAAGAATAAAGAGAAGGACTGAACCATTAAAGCGATCTAATAGAGGAAGAATATTGTAAATGAAGAACCTCAAGCATACAAGCAATTAACAGCTATGACCTCCGCGAGTCTGCAGGTGAACGGGAAAGACAGATCCACACTCCAGGCGGCGATGAGCTCCCCCGTGATGTAAGCTGAGGACCAACAACGCCTCATCCGACACTGTTGTTCCCGGGGCGACACACGAGCACGCCTGGAGTTGTCGGCGCCACAGTGTGTAACGCCTCACGCACTTCAGCGGCGGGAGTGTCTAGTAATTACCATGACCCGCTAATTAACCTGCCCTCACGGCACGCCACGCGGGAGGTGGAGCTGCTGTCAAGAGGGAGGGAGCCGCGCTGAGAGCTGGAGGGACACACACACACACACACACACACACACGCACACACACACACCCAGATATATATTGTTTAATTTGTCAATAAAAGAGGGAAACAAAGACATTTTGCAGCTGATTATCTCTCTCTCTCTCTCTCTCTCTCTCTCTCTCTCTCTCTCTCTCTCTCTACCTATACATATCAAAGAGAGAGAGAGAGAGAGAGAGAGAGAGAGAGAGAGAGAGAGAGAGAGAGAGAGAGAGAGAGAGAGAGAGAGAGAGAGAGAGAGAGAGAGAGAGAGAGAGAGAGAGAGAGAGAGAGAGAGAGAGAGAGAGAGAGAGAGAGAGAGATACAAACGCTATAATGACTTGCACAATGTTGCCAAAGCGAGCGGAAAGCGACGCCTATCAATCAATCGCAGGCGCTCCTCCGTCAAGGCTACACACGTCCTCCTCAGGCTTCAACCAAACCTACAAGAAGCACTCGACATTACTACCAATGACCACGATGGAGATACGTGTCCCTTGCAGCAGTATTCAGGGCCGCGGGACACATGGGAGAGGGGCTGTAGGTGAGGGGGGGACCAGGGTAAGACCAGGGCACCGTTTGGCAACCCTCGAGTCTCGGTGTCACAATAAAACCGTCGGAAATTGTGACGAGAATTTCACTCCTAAGACAACGAGGGCACCTGAGGGCTGGAAGAGGCCGGCCCAATTACATCTCTCTAACCTCCTACCTCTCCTGCCTCCTCCCCTCTACGCCTATCTGCCTTTACCTTCCAGCCTCTCTCTCTCTCTCTCTCTCTCTCTCTCTCTCTCTCTCTCTCTCAACACGTTCTCCATATTTCCTTCAGTCCACTTTCTTTCGTCCCTCCATCCTTTGTTCAATAGCTTTGGAGTGACTTCTAAGACAGATCTTCATTAGTTTCTCTCTGTAATCAGCCTTTCATAATTTCTCGGTTTCTTTTCCTTCTTCTGTCGCCCTCGCGCATTCGATCCCATACTAAGCCTCTCGCAGTCCACACGCCGGCACTGTCTGGGTGTGGGGGAAGGGGTGGAGGGAGAGCAGGGGGCACTATCGGAGGGAGGGGGTGGAGGGAGAGGAAGGGGCACTATCGGAGGGAGGGGGTGGAGGGAGAGGAAGGGGCACTATCGGAGGAAGGGGAGGAGGGAGAGGAGGGGGGCATTATCTGAGGGGGGTGGACGGGGAGAAAGGGGGGCACTTGGCCGGTCGCCCCATTAGGCCTGGCGTGCCGCAGCCGCTGCCTCACTTCTGCTTGATGCCAGAAAGTAAACGACAAAGTACATGAGCAGTACAGGTACTCTGGTGATCTTGGCTGCCTCCTCTTATGACTCTGAATGTCTTCGCAGGTGAGGAATCATGCATCAGTACGAATGTATCACTATTAATAATCCCGCCTGGCTGTAAGATGTAGAAGATCATGAGTTGAAATGTAATGTTCAGCAAACATTATTTAATTATTTGTGTTGTGTGTGTGTGTGGATTTAATTGTTTGTTGTTGTTGTTTCTATTACGTTGCTGTATTTGTTGTTGTTGGTAGTGGCGGCGGCGGTGGTAATGGAGGTGGGGTGTCAGCGCCGCGACTCACCTGCAGGAGCGGCGGGCAGGGATGGTCAGCCGGGGTTACAAACGCTCCCGAAGGTGTGAAGGACTCACGCCTGGCCGCGCACGGCAGCCCCTCACGCCGCATGATGCGTTCAGACGTCAGGACAATGATACCTGCACATGGGCACGTGGGGCTCCCACTCATGCTCGGCAGGAGCGGCGCCGCGGTGCTCAACATCTCTGCCACCACCCGCGGCACTTGCCGGGACGCCCACGCCCTAAGGGGCTCCACAGTGACCTAGGCACGCAAAAGCCCCGGTCGAGGGGTCGAGTCACTCACTGCCTGACCCACCCGGTGCCCAGCACGTTTTTTGCGTGGCTACTGAGGGCGGCCTGAGCTGTCGTGGGTGCCTCAAGGCCGCTCCAGGCCCGGGCAAATTCAACGCTACCAAAGGAACTTCGCCTTGGCTGGGTAGCGATCCGCAAAACAAAGTCTCGATTTGAAAATACCAAGAGAGTGACAAGGTTGAGCTCGACTGTAGCGAGGTGGATGAGGCGAGGCAGCCAACACTACAAGGGCACCGAGACTTGAGGATGTACCGAGGAGGCAGACGAAATTACTCCGAAGGAGGTTTAACGTTGGCGACACTGAGTCGGCCCAACAGAGAAGCGACACAGCCAATCATATTCGCCATAAGCCCCGCCCGGCAGCCGGCGGGGCACTTCTATTGTGCCCGCGACTCAGATTGCACCACGCCACCCCGGTACCGCGCACCACCCCGAGAAAATACCCGGGCAGCGCATCCCAGTGGTCCGGTGCATGCTGGCTGACCACGTCTTGGCCACACACGGCTGAGGGGTCAGGATGCGATGACCAGGAATAGCTTTAGTTTTCCGTGGCCGATGGAACAGCCCGACCTTGAACGCAACGGAATTCTGGACCCGTGACGTGGCGACCCCCATATAATGCTCCACCCACTTGGCAGGGGCCAGGCTTGGGCAAGGGGGGAAGGGGTCGAGAACAGGAAAGGCCCAGTGACCCACTTCAGCCCCTTCGCTTGGCCCCGCCCCCGGGAGCACGGACAGCTCCCGCCAGGACGCAACACGCGGGTCAGGATGCTCGGCGGCAAGTTGAAAGTGTGTCGGTCTGGCCGGGTGGATCATGTGTTGCTCTCCGCTTATCCGGTCACCTGACGCCGGGCCTCGTGATGACCCGCGAGCACAGAGCCGCACCCACGCGTCTGTCCACACACTCTTCTGCGGCTTGTAACTGGCGCCCCCCCGCGGCGCTCAGGGACGGCCGCAGCATCCACGCCGCGGACGCTGGCGGAAGGGTGGAAGAGAAAGAAATCTGGAAATATGAATCAGAGGAAGAGCTGCGTTCTCTTTCCCAGTAGCACGTCGGCGGAGTCTGGTTACACAGTGGGATTATCGCAATCAACCCCAGCCCGAGGGAGGGGTGAGAGAGAGAGAGAGAGAGAGAGAGAGAGAGAGAGAGAGAGAGAGAGAGAGAGAGAGAGAGAGAGAGAGAGCAGGTATTTTATCTTTTTGAGTATTCCAAACTATACTCAACATACCATCAGATTCCCTCCCCTCCCTGCGAACCTGAGAAGATATACGCATTAAGTTTGCGAGGATCAGCAGCAGACTGAGACACTGCTGAGGGTTAGGAAGAAAAAGAAATAAAAACAATAAAAATAGACATCAACAACAATTAATGAGACGTCGGGCACAGCTAGCACTGACAAGGCGATTCGTTACAGCGTGATGGAGGGAGAATAGAGGGAAGGAGGCGATGGGGACACGAAGGGAACTGAAAGGATGGTGAAAGGAAGAGGAAGGAAGGGAGAAGGACGGGATTTTGAAGAGTGGGAAGCAAGGGGCGTTTGAGAGGAGAAATGATCCATGGGAGGGGAGAGACGTATACGGCGAGTGAAAGAATTACAGGAATGGAGGGACGTGAGGGAAGAGAAATGGTGAAGAACAAGAGGGTGAAAGGAAACTGCTGGAAAAGAAGGAGGAATGGGGAGATGGGTGGAAAGGTGGATAAAGAGAGGGAGGAATGGAAGGCTAAGGGAATGGAAGAGGTGAAAGCAAGATACCGAGAAAGACGTTGAGTGAAGTGGAGAGAAAGGAAATAGAGATGGGAAAAAGAAGGATAAAGATGGGAACCGCGGAGGCTAAGGGATGCTAGTAAGTAGAGGATGAATGATGGGGCAACCGTGAAAGATGAAAGAAAAGGTGAAGATGAGGAAATGAAGAGGAAGGCCAGAGGAGCATGAGACGAAAGGGAGAGGGAGAGAGAGAACTATGAGAAAGGAGGAAAGATAAAAGAGAGGGCGGTAGGAAAAAAAAGTGGAAAAGAGAATGGGAGGAGAGGGAGGTGTGGGAGATAAACGGAAAGATGAATAAAAGGAGTGAAGGCGGAGGAGGAGGAGGAGGAAGAGGAGGACGGAGGGATGTGTGGAAGGGGGGAAGAATAGGGAGAGAGAGGGCGCTGGGAAAAAAGGAAAGGGTGGGAAGGGGATGGAAAAAGAGGAAAAGGAGAAGAAAAGGAAAGATGAGGAACGAATGTGTGGAAGAGATACGGTTGGATAGAGAAGAGGAAAAAAAAAGGGAAAAGAAGACAGAGGGAAAGAGGAAAAGAGGAGAGAAGAGGATTTTTGAAAGGTGAAGGATGGAAAGAGAAGGGGAGGAAGAGAATGAAGATAGGATGTGGGAGGAAAGGAAATGAGGAGGAGGAGGAGGAGAGGTGATGTGTGAGGAGAGAAAGAAGAGAATGAAAATGGGATGTGACAGGAAAAAAAATGATGAGTCTGGGATGGATGTGTGGACGAGGCGAAGGATGGGTGAGCAAGGCCAGGCTGTTGCGTTTTTTTATATATATTTTTTCAGCCTCGACCAAACACCACCGCGCGATCATTAGGCAATACTCATCTGAACGTCCATTTACGTGTATACATAAGGTGAATACGTTAACGATAATTCACTAACCACACAGGTACGTGCTAAAGCCACACACACACACACACACTCTCACTCTCACTCTCACTCTCTCTCTCTCTCTCTCTCTGAAAACACGTGCGCCTTGGTAAAGTTCATATCAACGTATCACTAAACAAAGGACATGAGGATCTGACCTAAATATGTGTGTTTGCATGCAGGGTGTGTGTGTGTGTGTGTGTGTGTGTGTGTGTGTGTGTGTGTGTGCCGCCAAACCGGAGGGTGAGTGCTGGGCGGCGGGTGGAGGGGCCCTGGGCGCCATTCAGAGGGTGCATTATAACGCTTGTTGTGCCCACAGCTGACTCCAGGATAAAAATGCCTCTTTTGACCCTACAAAGCGATCAGGCTAATTTGCAAGCCGGCCCGTGACCCGCCGTCCAGAAGCCCCCGGCGCTCTTTGCCTCTAAATATCCCGGCCCCCAGTCCCCGGGCGGCCCCCCCATCACACGCCCGGCCACAAGGAGGTAAAGATGCGTATTTTTGCCGCGCTGGAAATGGAAAATGGCGAAAGAGGAATGGAAATAAAAATGGAAATGAGAAATTAATCGGCGGTCCCGTGGCGGTGTTGCCCTCACGCGGGCCCCGAATACCGAGGCGCGCCACCCGGGCATGGGGTCCAGCCGGCCATTTGTTCACATTTTTCTGGGCCAATTTTTATCGTGATGCATTTCTTCGCGTGAGCCAACCGCCCTCACTCACCTGCCTCCTCCTCCTCCCGCCCCTGCAGCCCTTCTCCTCTTCCCCTTTCCAGCTGTAGTATACCTGCCTGGGACACACAAGCTATTAAGGAGAGCACACACACACACACACACACACACACAAACGGTTCATCCACACGGCCCGGTGCTCACTTTATTTGCTTGCTTGCCGCTCTCCTCGCCGGGTCACGTGATCCCAAAGACACCCTCCACACGGCTCCGGGTCCCGCATCACACACACACACACACACACCACCAACAACAACAACAACCCCAGCAGTCGTCACACGCTCCCAAAACCCACGACGCAATGCCACACCTCAGCCTGCGTTCACTGTGCGTTCTTAAGATTAATTGGAATACAGTGACTACGTACCACACGCCGCAAGCTTCACTGTAGTCACTGTACGCACACTCTTCCAGGCCACACGAGCATACCCAACGCTAAACATATTCGTAAACACTTCATGGAATCAGTGGAGCTGGATTGCGGTCATTATCTCTTTGCCATCGACTGTCGTTTCAGTTTCCGTTGAACATACTCTAACTTCTGCGTCTATGGTTGGTAACTTTGCGTTTCAGTCCATCTCTGACGTTGAATTCCTTATGTTAAGATCACAAGCAGCAAAATGTACATGATAATAACGGACATAACAGCTGTGATAATTTGAAAACAGTAAACTTGTCAGAGAAGCATGTGGAAAAAGTATGCCCGGTGAAAGATTATCTTCTCTACCAAAATAGTGATAATAAACATGAATTATATAACACCAGACTGAAATGAGTTTATTTGCTATAACAAGACAATATTACACTAGCTACTACTACTACTACTACAATTATTACTACTACTATCTACCATCACCGCCACTATCAACACCATAAAGCAACATAAACGTCAACAAGATCACTACTACTACTACTACTACTACTACTAAAGGAAAATAATAGAACATAATAATGACTTTCCTACGCCAACGGCCTGGTCACGTGATTAACATTCCGCAGGCATTGTATTCCTCAGCAGTGGTCAGCGAGGCAGGCCGTGACGTCACAAGGGCGAGGGAGGCTGGCTAGAGCGGGCAGGCGAGGCTAAAGAGGGAGAGCAAGGCTGGACAGGACGGAGAAAGAGAGAGAGGGAGTCCTGGATCACACTGCCTCTATATGTCGTCGTTTCTTTGCTCTCCTTATACTTAATGAACTTCAATCCCTCACTTACTTAACTCACCTTTGCTTTTTGTCCTATTTACCTGTCTCTTTGTGTTGCTGCTCATTCCCTTATAATTCCGTGATAAAAACTACCCACTTTGTCATTTCTTTGCCTTCCTTATACTCAAAAAACTTCATACTGTCACTCCTTATGTAACTTACCTTTGTTTTTTTGCCCTATTTACCTGTCTCTTTGTCTTGCTTATCATTCCCTTATAATTCCGTGATAAAACTACCTACTTTGTCATTTCTTTGCCTTCCTTATACTAAAAAAAAAAAAATTCATACTGTCACTCCTTATGTAACTCAACTTTGCTCTTTCGCCTTATCTACCTGTCTCTTCGTCTTCCTGCTCAATATTTCCCAACGCTGTGATAACTGTTTGTATAGTAACTGTTGGTCCTTCCTCTGACTTCCATAGAGAACTTCCCATCATCACATCCTTGCTTAACTCACTTTTGCTCTTTTGCCCCATCTAAATGCCTCTAAGTCTTCCTGTTCATTCCTGTACAAGTTCAATTATTTAATCCCTCCGTCACTCGCATCCCAGCCTACAGCCTAGATACTCCCGCCTACTGCTGACATAGCCACTCCCCGGCCTCCTCCTCGCTATGCTCTCCAGCCCTTTGCCCTTTATGATTCGCTCCTCATTTCTTCGACCTAGGCTTATTTTCCGAGTTTTGGTATTATTGGCGAGCGTCCGGCGTGGTCCTCCTGCCCTCCCCTTTGCTCTCCTGCTCTCTGCCGGCGTTCCTGTTTAGTTTTTGGTCCTCCAGTTCAGTTTCTGGCCCTCTTGATAATTAATTCACTGACCCTCCCAGTTTTGTCCTGTTCCCTTAACCTTCATGAATTTCCTTATTTTCCTGTACAGCCTCCGCCTCATCCACGACCCCCTCACCGCACTCCCTTGCGTGCGCTATGCATGGCGGCGGCGCTCCCCCAAAACGACCCCCACCCCCCCTGCACTGCTCCCTACTTAGCCAATGCATGATCCCTTGTGTGTGCCTCCCCCACATCCTCTCTCTTCCTCGCCCTGTTCTCGTTAGGTCTCCTCCTCCGCCTCCTCCTACTCCTCCCTCCCTCCCTCCCTCCACTACACAACCCCTCGCCCGCTTGTAATTGCTTGATCCTTCTCGCTGCTTCATAACCCCTATTTAGCCACCCTGCAATATAGGTCCTCGAGCATTAAAAACACTGCATGCAATAATTTCACCCTCGGCGGCGCCTGCACGGGCAAGAAGAGGGCGGGGGAAGGGGAGCCTGCCAACTTAATATCGCTATTACCTATATTAACGAGCAATGGCGGTGGATGCGGAGGTGCTGCCCCCTAACCCTTCTCTCTCTCTCTCTCTCTCTCTCTCTCTGACCCACCGTAGTCAATTAACAGGTTATGCACTTTTACTTTTTTTTTTTTACCTTAATGCCCTTCCCAGGTGTTCAGTTTTCTTACACGTTACCGGACACGACATGACCGGGACGGGAAAAAAAAAAAAAAAAAAAAGGCGGAACACGAGGAGGCATAACCGGCGACCATAATGAGTCAAGAGACAAGACACTTAAAAAAAAAAGTATATATGACCTGACACGACACAACCAGGACGGAAACAAAGAAAAAAAAAAAAAGGCTGAGGCAGAACATTAACCGGCGACCATTGTGTGTCCCGAAGAAAAAAAATAGGATAAAAAATAAATAAAAATAAAAATAAATAAATGTGATAATAAACAACATATAGTGCGTGAGTTTTTGATATGTGGCGATTTAGTAGCTACCTAACTCTACCTATCAGCTGTTTTAACATACTGAAAGAGGCGGATAGATTAGCAAGAATATAAGCGATAGGGGATCTCTCTCTCTCTCTCTCTCTCTCTCTCTCTCTCTCTCTCTCTCTCTCTCTCTCTCTCTCTCTCTCTCTCTCTCTCTCTCTCTCTCTCTCTCTCTCTCTCTCTCTCTCTCTCTCTCTCTCTCTCTCTCTCTCTCTCAGAAGTGTGTGGAGCCGGAAACTATAGGCGCGAGACAGAAACGAATGGAAACTCTCATTATTATTATTATTATTATTATTATTATTATTATTATTATTATTATTGTTATTATTATTATCCATTATTACCATTACCATTATTATTATCATTAGTATTATTATTCTAATTATTATCACACACAAACATCCTTTCACCACCATCATCAAATTAACACTGCCATAAGCAAAACTCACACAGAGGAACACAACCTATGAAAAAAAAAGTCAAGGAATAAGATGACAAAGAACTACATCCACGCCGATGACAAAATAAACACGGAAACAATTCAAAATTATTTCCTCCCATAGCGCTTGTGCTGCGGTGACTCTTTGCTGCTCGTATATATTCTCTCCCCTTAAAAAAAAAGATAGACACTAAAAATAGAAAATAAAGAGAAATCCCTTGCCAAGACGAGGAAAATTTCAGCGATTAACATAAAGGCGTTGATTATTCTCGACTGTGTAAGACTCTGGCTTGTATAACCTGAACCAGGTGGAGAGGAGGAGGAGGAGGAGGAGGAAGAGGTGATGCAAGATACGAAAGAATACATTTGAGAGAGAGAAAAGTCAGCGAGTTAGTGAATGTGTTTGTGTGTGTGTGTGTGTGTGTGTGTGTGTGTGTGTGTGTGTGTGTGTGTGTGTGTGTGTGTGTGTGTGTGTGTGTACGTGCAGGTTTTTGCGGTTATGAGAGAGGGTTAGCGCTGAGGGAGGAATGGGTGAATGGGGATGAAGGGGGAGGGGGCGGGTGGGGGTAACGAGGGGTCACGTTTAGGGAACCGCCGTGTGAGGAAAAAGAAAAGTCAATAAGTGCAAACAGTAATGAGGTCCTCGACGCCAGGTGGCCATTCACGCCTCAAAATGGACCTGGGGGGCGCGCGCCAGGCCCCTTCATCCCTCTCACAGAAAGAAAAACACGAAATTTTCTCCTGACTCGGCAAACCTACGCCTTGCTTGCTCGCTCTCGCCTCGCCTGCGTCCTTCACTCCGTGTTTTGGCCGCACACAGACAGACACTGATAGATAGGAAGACAGACTGATAGCTAGGCAGTGGATAGACAGGTAGATAGGTTTATAGTTACTGAAATATAGATGAACATATAGGTAGGTAGATAAATAGGTATGTTATCGACTACAGCTACAGTATAAGATAAAGAAGAAAATAAAAACTACATTAAACAGAAATACACACAGCGGAAGTCCATAAAAATTTACTAGATATATAATTTTACAAACATCATGCAACTAACCCTATAAAGAGGCCAACACAATGCTCAGTTATGATATATCAGGAAGCTTTACAGGAAACGTTATTCTCGTGATGGCGCCATGGAGCCAATCTCCCTGAAGACGTAGGAGTCCTGTCTGTTTGTCTTTAGTTGTCGTCGTTGCACTACCCAAGGCCTATGTTGATGGTCTTCCAGCTAGTTTGAATCTTGAACACACGGAGACACCACAAAGATTTTCACAAATATCAAGTGTGTTAATTTAGAAGCATCATAATAGTCTTGTTACAGAATATTATGACTTGGCATAGGTAATGACAAAAAATCATTATCAACTCTGTCCTTATCTGTGGAAATATGGTTAGTTACATGTTGCCATACGAATTTCCCTGACAATCGCTGTGCGTTGATTGAAAAAAGAAAAATATGAAAGAAAAAAGACGAATAGGAACAATTCTAATCATTCATTCATACGATTATCAAAGCCTATAAACCTAATTCTATATAACAAAACTGTTTTCTGTAATACTAATTGATATTTTTAGAGGGGCAAACCCTTGTGCAATGACGTACTGTGGGCCCACAATCCAAGCTGGCTGGAGGAGCCGTCGGGGTTGGTCTTGGTTGGAAGAGCTAGCCGACCTAACACCCCGGGTAAGACACTAGGCTCGGAGGGCACGATTATCACTCAATCACCGCAGCACCTTATAATACAGGTCGTGGGCGCCGGGAGTCCGCTATCACGCAACACCATAAAGCTATAACATTGCAAACCGCCGCTCATTTGGCGAGCCTGAGGTCACGGTAAGCGGCTGGTGGTTCATACTGTCGTACAAGGTGATGACGGAGACGCTGGAGTAATTCTTCTTGCAGACGGAGACGAGTTTGCATATTGTCTATTTTAACCCTTAGGCATTTCTACTCTCAACCCATCTGTTGTTTAATACGTGTCTGATAGCGATAATGATACTGTCAATATTGCTTACAAACCTGTATGAAGAACGAGAAAATACATTAACATCATCTAAAAATCTTGAGCATTCTTCCAGTAACAATGCCTGTCTCCACTTCCTTGCCACAGCTTACAAGAAACACAGGAAAAACTTTTAGTCTGGTGTTGAAGAGGAAAATAACGCTTCAACTACCTCTAGTACCATCCTCACCCACCACCACTATCATCGCCACGACCACCACTACCACAACCACGCGTGCAGGGATGGAAATGAGGTAGTATGGTCAAGTATTTAAGAAAAGTTTTGCACACTAAAAGGCTCAAGTGAATTAATGATGAATCTCAGAACAGAGGCGATACACTTGCACATTATTTTTTTCCTTTGAAAGCACATGCAGGAAGCGGTAAGTCAGTAGTAACGGTACAATAACATACTGAATCAAGAGACAGGCGGATTTAGGAGGTCCATCAACACTAACCCATTAAGGTGAGTCAAGAAATCTGTTCGTTATGACAAAACAGTAGCTTGTTCTTCTTGTTCCGCTGTCGTTATCTCCTACTACTTTCTACCCGCCAGCTTCCGACATAACCTTCTCCTAGCTTGATCCTTAGGTCTTTCCACCCTCGGCAAGCAATCCCTTCGTTACAACAAGACTCTTTCCGTTCCTCTGTCGCTTTCTCTCCTACATGTAATTCACTTTCTACCCGCCAGCCTCGACACTCCTTCTTTTCGTCCCGTTCTCTGGGGTCCGCGTGCCCACCCCTCTCGAAATTCCCTTCTGTCCCCCTCTTCCTTCTGTTCAGCGGCCACCTCCCCCCCCCCCCTTCCTACGCCTTTCCGTTCTTCTTTCTATGGTGCTCCGCCCATTCTAGGGACGTGCCAGACCCCTTTCATGTCTGACAAAAAGAGGCGCCAGGGACACCTCTCCGTCACTCAGTTTTCCACAAACACGTGAAAAAGAGAAGAAAGGGAAGGGTGGGGCGCGGTCCCTCTGAGCCGTAAGGACAAAGGAAGGCTTCCTCCCTCACACGGCCGCCTCTAGAGTCTGGACCTTCAAACTTGACTCTTCCCTTTACGCAGCTGCATTATGTGACGAGCTTGTAACGCTGCTGTGTGAAGCATGGCCAGTCAGCACGCCGGGAGGCACCAAGACGCGCTGGTAAAGTGTTCCCCGCGGCGCCCTCCTCCCGGCAAAGGCGCTGCTCCTTCCGCCTGCTGTCCTTCTGGCGCCTGGCCACGCCGCCACCACCACAAAGGCGCGACACAAGAGGAGCCTAATCGGCTGACCAAAGGAGGAGGGAAGAAGGAAGAGAGGGGAGGGGGGAGACAGAGGAGGAAGAGAACGAGATGGAGAAAGGTAGGCCTATTCAGACTTTTAAAAAAAATGGAGAGGAATTCAGAGCCTCCTTTCTTACCAGTCAACCCTTTTCATATCTTTTAGGCATCTCCCCTTCACCTCCCTCCCCCCTACCTCCTGCCCGCCAGTCCGGCACAATAACCTACACCTCAAACGTCCCCGCCCGCAGGCTGATCGGCTCCGCGCGGGGATCATCACGTCTTACTTCGACGCACAGAATGCCGGGGGCCGAGGGCGTCACACAGCCAGCCACGACCACCAACACCTCCCGCCACCCGGCCACCACCACCGCCGCAACACACGCCAGTCTTACTCCCTCACAGGTGTAGCTCATCACCAATTCCACTACTGTCACCCTGTAATCCCTCGCCTCATCACCACGCCATCGTCATCACTAGTCTGTCTGTTTCTAGCCACCATTATCACCAACCCTTCTTCCCCTATCACCATCACCACAATCATCAACCCTTCGCAACATAACACAGTCACATTTCTTTCCCCCGCCACGCCTCGCCACCATTACTAGAATTAAAAAGTCACCGCCGTGCCCTCGTCACCCCGCGCCTCGGAGGCCTGCCAGGGTCTTTTCCTCGCGTTTCCAGATATCAGAGTCCAGTCGATGCTTCGCGGATGCTTTGTCATCCTCTTTGTGGTCGGACACACACACACACACACACACACACACACACACACACACACACACACACACGGATGAAAGGCATCTTACGCACATATTTACATACATATATATTTCCCCCCTCCATCGGTGTATATATTAATCATATGAGAGACAAAGAACGCCTCGGCAGGCACACGACAAGGGAGTTCCTTATGAACATCGGTTTTGCTCATACCGCCGCGACGCGAAGACAGAAATGTAATACGTAAATGATGGGGAAAATGTTAATCAGAGAAAACCGATGAACTAATAGAGATAATGATAAGCCACGACAATGAGGGGACACACTCTGCTTATTACCCGGCGGCTCTGAGGTCCCTGAAGACGCACGGAGAGGCTGCACCTGAGGCTTGCCGGCTCCTGGGAGGGGAAGAAGGGCCATCTACGCTTGCCCGATACCGTCTTTGCCGGGAATATTATGATAACGAGCACTATGGATACGATCGACTTTTTAAACAATTTCACAGTGTTATTTACAAATATCTTAATTTTTATACATAGGTGTGGTGAAGCTGTCTAGCTGTCTGGACGTCTACCCGATGAGGATGACGGGAAGGCAGGCAGGAGGGCGTGGGTGAGGAAGAGGTGAGCTGTTCATGATAAACGAAGCGTGTGCACAAATCATCACATAGAAGAAAAAAACGGAACGGTAGTTTATAATAAATGATCATTGCTTATTTCACTAAAGTCCACTAAACTAATTGATGAACAGTATGCAATTCGCCGGAGGATATAGCTTTTGGATCAACAAAGCAGTGAAAAACAAGAGTAAATGTGGGCACCTTCCGAAGAGCCTTCCCCAGGAGGCACACCCGCCAGAACACAAGAACACGGAGCATGCAGGGAGCCAGTCAGCCTACACAAGACAGCTCTGGAAACCGTACACCGTTTACTCTTCCCCTCCATTAACCCATCTAACATTCTCTTGACGATCCCAATATCTTTTTCACTCACATGACTACTAAGCCTGTTTATTTCATACCCTGTTAGCTATGTACCCATTGCTACCAGTCCGGCAAATAATATATATATATATATATATATATATATATATATATATATATATATATATATATATATATATATATATATATATATATATGTACATATCTATATCTATATCTATCTGTCTATATCTATATCTATCTATCTATCTATCTCTCTATCTATATCTATATCTCTCTATCTATCTCTCTCTCTCTCTCTCTCTCTATATATATATATATATATATATATATACATGTACATATATATCTATATCTATATATCTATATCTCTCTCTCTCTCTATCTATATCTCTATCTATATCTATCTATATCTATATATATATATATATATATATATATATATATATATATATATATAAATCTATATCTATATCTATCTATCTATCTATCTATCTATCTATCTATCTATCTCTCTATCCATCTATCTATCTATCTATCTATCTATCTATCTATCTATCTATCTATCTATCTATCTATCTATCTCTCTATATATATATATATATATATATATATATATATATATATATATATATATATATATATATATATATATATATATATATATTACACTGGAGATAGGGGTTCCCTGAGATATGAATGACTGATTCAGGTGTTCCTCCGATGTGAAAGCATGGGAATCACTGCCTAAAGGCACGAAGATTCCTACTGACAGACTATACGATGTGTCTTCGATCAGGGTCACAAGATTATATGACCCTTCCAGCATGACAGGGAAAGGAGGGATGAAGTGGTTGGAGGCGGGCCTGGGACTGGAACTGGAAGGGGAGGGGAACGAACATGCATGGCAGAGGGAGTGGGTGATGGCAAGGGAATGAGGGAAGAAAACGTAGAGAAGATTGAGGAAAGCTGGTGAAAATGAGGACAGAACAGAACATACTAGTAGCAGGAGGTGAAGGGCGTGGTGGGTAGAGACTGGAAAGCGAGAGGGAACGGTGGGCGTCTAGCAGAAGGGAAGGGTAGAGAGGCTGGATGAGGCGTGTGGGGGCGTGGAGGGAGACGAGAGGCTCTCCAGGGCCGCCCGCTGCCTCGCCCTGGGAAAGCGACACCCCGCATACCCGCTGCCCCGACCCCCCTATTGTGTCGCGGCGTGTTCCCGGCGTCCCGATGCGTCAGCGAGGCATGGCTACCCCCGCTGGTCACGCGCCCCACAAGCCTGAGAGGCCCTGGAGGCGGCACACACAGACGTCACCCCTCGAGCTGAGGTGACGCCTTGTGATGACGCCGTGCTAGGCGAGCCCAGGCTCCTCTGTGGACGAGAACGCCGCCGTGACGAGGTGTAACGCGAGACGATCAGGACGCGTTGATAGTTATCGTTCCCAATTAGCCTTCTCTTTGAGCCAATAAGGACGCCGCTTTCAATGGCGGGTACTCCCCCCCAGACCCCCCTCCCTGCCTGCCTGCCTGCCTCAGATTTCTGCAACATTCCCTCCGCCTCACACACTCTCGGCGGCCTGCAACGGACAAGACTTCCCTAGAGAGCGCCCAAACAGCAGACACGCCGCCGGGCCGCTGTAAAATAGCGAGATAATCCGAGAAGCATTGATGAACCCTGAGAGTGAGTGACCGAGGAGTGGGGTTTCTCGTTCTCCCGCCAGCGGCGTTCCTCTGGTTTGTGGTTGTCGTACCGCCCTGCCCCCTCGCCGCGACCCTGGCGGTGCCGCCCTGCCAGGTAGTCAAGTCATGATACCTTAAGTATCGAGAACGAAGTCACTCAACGGACACACAGCCATGAACGCCCCCAGGGGCTAAAGGCAAGGAGCTACGCCGCATTCTCTGAGAGGCTGACACGAGGCATAGCTTGACCTCACAGGCTTTATTAAGTGTTAATAGGAAAAATATGTAAATACTGAGAAAGACATCAAAGTAAGAAGCAAAATGAGAATCCCGTAAATACGGGCAAATACCAATGGTTCAATTTGTATGAATGTGCAGCATATTGTTTTGATGTTTAATAGTGTTATTTAAAGTCATTACGTAGGCCATTATTTCTCTCTAGATTAAGGATGTTATATATACCGCAGCTGCCACTTACTACCCAGTCGAGTGAAGGCAAAAAATAGATAAACAAATAAAAAATATAAGAAGTTAAAGAAGTCATATAGGCAGGAAGGAGGCGTTGGGTGAGAGATGTGTGTCTGGAGGAAAGGGGAGGTTTGAGGAGAAGACTAGACGGAGAGAAAGAGGATCAAATGGAGGAGGAGGAGGGAAAAGAAGGAGGAAGAAGATGAAGAAGAAGAAGAAAAGAAGAAATGAGGAAAACTATGAGGAGAAGGAGTAGAAGGAGGAGGAGGAGGAGGAGGAAGTGGCGGAGCAAGAGGATGAGGATGTGGAGGAGAACGAAGGGGAGCAGAAAGACTGAAGACTGAGGAAGACGAGGAAGAGGAGGACAGCGGGAGACGCTAGGTCGGTTATTTCCCTGCGAGGTGCCTCAAAGGGAAGAGCTCAAAGACCCCGGCGGGACACTGCCAGGTAATGACACAATGCTGGCTGACTCCTCGAGGGGGGGCAGGGGGTAGAGGAGAGGGTGACAAGATAAGGGTAAAGGGAGGAAGGGGACACAAGGAGGGTGAGGGGAAAATTGGGTAGGGTAAGGAGGAAAATAGAGGAAGGGGGAGTACTACGGACGAGGGAAGAGAGGGAAGGGCAAAGGTGAGGAAGGGAAAGGGTAAGGTAGAGAGGGAGAGTTAAGGGTGCAGGGGAAAAGGGGGAGAGGCTGGAGCAGGGGAGGGGGAGAAAAGGAAGAAGCAGAGAAAACTGTAGGATGAGAAGTGGAAAAAAAGTGGTGATGGGGGAAGGGGAGCCAGGGGGGTGGGGTGCAATGGAGTGGCTATGTGATTATGAGAGAACGGTATGTGTGTGTGTGTGTGTGTGTGTGTGTGTGTGTGTGTGTGAGAGAGAGAGAGAGAGAGAGAGAGAGAGAGAGAGAGAGAGAGAGAGAGAGAGAGAGAGAGAGAGAGAGAGAGAGAGAGAGAGAGAGAGAGAGAGAGAGAGAGAGAGAGAGAGAGAGAGAGAGAGTGTGTGTGTGTGTGTGTGTGTGTGTGTGTGTGTGAGAGAGAGAGAGAGAGAGAGAGAGAGAGAGAGAGAGACTGAGACTGAGACTGTTGACTTAATATTAGGCCATGAAAGATGGGAAGAGAGAGAGACACAGCGGGGGCGGGGTCGGTGGGGGGCAGCTGCCGCCTCGCTGACTCTCACGACGCAGCTCCGCCACCAAAGGGCCGAGGCACTCATCCCCTGGCAGCTGAGGCCCGACGCTGCCTGTGAGGTGCTCGGAATATTTGCTCGGCGAGTGTGTGCGGCTCAAGGGTCGCGGCGGAGGCGGGGAACGCGGCAGAGAGGGTCAAACGCTATAAGGTTGTCCTGTGGTGCCAGTCCTCACTACACCCCGCAGACCAAAGTTGCCGCCTGATTTTCCAAACGTCGTGTTAATCTGAAGTAAGAGTTATGAGACTGAATTGTCTCTTCTGACTCGTTTTCCAAGGCGCAGTTAATTGGTTTTGTTTGTTGATTTTTCTAGATCACTTTATACGAGTGTTTGTAATATTATGTCAACTTTGAAAATCTAACACTTCTAGCAAACTCCGTCCTAAATATGGAATTAAACAACCAAACTAGCCACAAAACTTGTTAATGAATACTAATACGACGTTTAGAAAATCTGGCGTGTATTAATGTGTCCTCTTGTTACTCCACTCTGAGGTGCACACGAGTAACACCCGACACACCGATCACAATACAGGCAGACTTCTTAAGGGGGAGAGAACAGATGAGAGGGTGGCAAGATAATGGTGAAGGGAGACAGGGGATACAATGATGTTGAGGGGAAAACGGAGCAAAGTAAAGGGGAGAGAAGGAAGGAATTAGGGTGAGGCAACGTGGTCACGACAAACACTAACAACGTAACAGTTCATTGAAACATAGATTGTGTGCATAAAACAACGGCCCTCCTTGGCAGTCCCTTGCTGAGTGACATCTACGGTTCTAATCATCCTCATAAGGTCGATAATATATAGCTGATCAACAAACAGTGCATTAGTAAGGCAATATCATCACCACAGGCGCCAAGATGTTAGTGTCGGGTTCACACCACTCATCTACACCCACCACCTATAGCCCACCTCTCGCCGGTCCGTAGCAGCTCTTTACATCCGCCAGAGTAGTAGCAATCCTCCTTTTTGTGTAGTGGACAAGCCTGATGCATATACTGACAGGCAGACCACTCATTCGTTACGTTATTAAGGCTCAACACATAATCGTCATCGCCTGAGCTAAGCTTTCAAAACAGCTGTAAGTCTACGGTTCCATCGATCCTCATTTCATGTGTGTGTAATGAGCTTCACCCTTCCCCTCGCAAAAGTTGCTTGGTCTTACGTGTCTTGTGTAACCCATATTTACGCTGAATTCTGTCAACTGACGGAGTATTACTGGTGTTTCTGATAAGTGGAAGGAAGCCAACAAGGACAATAAGGCTAGCAATCTACCAAGCGTGAAAATAAAGTAAAAATAGAGGGTGTCTACTTGACTCACCTAAGTCTTCGTGGCCTCTGTGGTTGGTCAAAGTCCATGGGGACGAAGCTTTCGTCGAGGTCCATGGACTCAGCCTCGCCATCCTGATGGCGGGGAGGTGGCGCTGAGATGACTCATAGAATAACAACAAAAGCAGCAAACATAAAATTCTATTGACACTACTCAGTTACAATTTAAATCCTATGTATTACCCCAATGCATTATAAACTAAAAGTATTATTTGCAAAAGTAATCAAATATGGCACCCCGCCCCTTCCCATGGTGCGGGGCTGCTGGCCGCCTTCTGCCTAGAGGGGAAGGGAGTACTGACTCACCTCGGACAACCTGAAGGACATGTCCTGGCTGCGGAAGTCATCGTCATCCTCTGTGTGGGGAGGAAAGATGGGTCAGTATGACAAGCAAATATCTTAAACATAACGAACAATAAAAAAAATAAAAAAATAAAAAATGTCTGATAAGGACTACATAAGGCGTGCCATTAATGACGACGCAGGCATCAACAATAACATATATTTCAACGTTTGGTCAATATAAATAAAAAAATGACATTAAGAAAATGCAAGATGAGTACAGAACAAGGACAGATTAACTAACACGCAGGAAGGAAAAAAAGGAACGAAGGAAAGAAAGAAGGAAAAGAAAAATGAAGGAAGGAGTAAATGAAGATAATGAAGCAATTAAACGAAAAATGAAAGGAAACGAGGAAAGGCGGGAGGAAAGGAAGAAAAACAGAAAAGGAAGGAAAAGCACGAGGAAAGAAGGAAGGAGATAGGGAAGAAAGGAAGGATGGAAACGAATGAATAAACTAATGATGGAAGGAAGGAAAGGAAAACAGGAAAAGTGCACAAAATGAAGACAACAAGGAAGGGAAGAAAATATGAGCAAAAATTGGGTGTGATGGAGGAGATAAAAGAAAGAAGCGAAGGATGATGGCTGGAGGGGGGGAGGAGGGGGGTAGCGGGGAGAGGAAGGGAAGACGAGGCGGCGGGGCGGAGGTAGGGGGAGAAGAGAGGGCTGGGAGAGGGGAGGGCGCAGGGGAGAGGTTCCTTACAAGTTCCCGGGCAGGTAACTTGTCCGTCCAAGTTCATCACGAGGCGAGGCGCAGGTTAATTTAATCAGCCAGAGTGCGTGGCTCGACAGGTGTGCAGAGGAGGTGGCGGGGCAGGTGTGTGGAAGAGGAATAGGTGTGGTCTGGTGTGTAGTGAGGTTGGTGGCAGCGGAGGAAGTGTGTGGAGTCGGTTAAGTCAGGTGTAGTGAGAGTGGAAGAAAGTGAGTGGCGCTGGAAGGTGTGTGGAAGATGAGTAAGTGCGTGTGTGTATGTGGAGTCAGGTGTGGTGTGGGCGGAATAAAGTCGGTGGAGGGAGTGGATAAAAGTGTTCTGAAGTAAGGAAAGTAGGGACAAGTGCCTCAAGGTAAAGTTGCCGAAGTATCCACGAAGTTAAGGAGAATTCGATGCAGTCTTTAATGCACTTACGAAGCCTGACTTGCTCGCCCCATGAACGATCGAGGCTGTATCACGAGGCTACGTCAAGGTTATCGACTCCTATGAAAGAAGACAATTTATATTCAATCATCAAAACCCTAATTATTTTCCAACAGTGATGAGTCGACGAGTCCAACACAAAATAATCCTTACTTTTCTTGTTCTTTCCTTTCGGTACGCTTTTTTCTACTTCTTTTCCGCTTCCTCCACATTCCCTTGCCATCCACTTTTTTTTTTGTATTTTGCTTGCGGTACTTTTCTTCACATTCTCAACTCTACCACTTTTCCATTTTTGACGAAAGCAACCCGAAAATGAATCTCCCTATATGTCTTGTTTTATTTATGTATTTCCATTCATATACCAGTCCAGCACTTCATAATCTCCCAATGTCTCGTTTTATTGATGTATTTCCATTTATTGACCGGTTCAGCACTTCATAATCTCCCAATGTCTCGTTTTATTGATGTATTTCCATGTATTGACCAGTCCAGCACTTCATAATCTCCCTGTGTCTCGGCTTATTTATCTACTTCCATTAATTTACCTCAACACAAAAGCATATCCTTATTTCTCGTTTTATTTCTCTGTTTGATTATCCTTCATCCATTAATTTACCTCAACAGAAAAGCATATCCTTATTTCTCGTTTTATTTCTCTATGTTTGATTATCCTTCTTCCATTAATTTACCTCAACACAAAAGCACATCCTTATTTCTCGTTTTATTTCTCTAGGTTTGATTATCCTTCTTTTATTCCCTGCTTCGCGTCTCCATCATTTTCTGCCCGCCTGGTTGTTGTTCTTTAGCACTTGTGTCATTATGCATTTCACAACTTGTAATAGCTTCAGTAAGTCATTAGCTACATATATTATGCTGCTCTTTAAGGCTCATCTTCTTTCTTAATTGCCAATGGAAAGTGAAGATGATTAATTCTGAGCCAGGCAAACTAATCCATCGTCATCATTTTGCCAATGCTTATTGTTTTCCATTTCTCTCTCTCTCTCTCTCTCTCTCTCTCTCTCTCTCTCTCTCTCTCTCTCTCTCTTTCTAGTCTCCTGCTTCAAACTCCTGGCCTTTACGTTATAGCCAGGGACAGTCAACCACCTCACGGCCGTCTGTGGTCAGTGTTAGTCTGTAATCGTATGGATCTCAAAGTACTAATCACGCAATCTACCGAATCGTTCCATCGCCCAGGTAAAAAAAAAGAATGATCATATATTGTGTCAATTTCTCAAGTCTTCCCAATACACGCCTTTTCCCTTCACATAAAACGATCATAAAAAAAACTAAATTATGAGACAAAAAGGTAAATAAAGTATGGAGGTAAAAATAAGAATGATCATTATTTGTGTGAATTTCCCAACTCTTCAAAATACCCGCAGTTTCCCTTCACTTAGGCATAGAAAAAATAACTAAATAAATAGGTAGATAGGTAAGGCAAGTCTGTTTTTGGCCTCTCATTCTGTTTTCTTTAGAGGAGGAGTGCATAGCCAGATTATCTTTGTTTCACCGTTCTACCCTTAGGCTGCCTCCTCTGATGTATAAAAAGATAGTCACTCTATCAGCGTAAAACTATAAATGATTGTTATTTGTGCCAATTTCCTAACTACCCAATACCCGCAATTTCCCTTCACTCAATCATAAGAGTGAGTAGCGGGCTTTTTTTTATTATTGTTTGCTTTTTTGTGCCTTTGAGCTGTCTCCTTTGTTGTAAAAAAAAATAAAAAGAGGCAAATAGTTAAGTAAATCTATCAAGTGTTAAGACCTCCGCGGCCCGCTCCTCCTCGGCCGGGCTGCCACTCGTCCACTCAGCCTCGACGCGCCGCTCTCAGCCTCGCCTCCTCCTCCTCCTCACACACGCTGCCACGAGGCGGGAAAGAAATCGCAGGAAAAGTACAAAGGCAAACACCACAGCGCAAATCATGAGCTGTGAACACACCTCTCAGGGCGAACAATTATGAAAATACACTCTTAACGTGCCGCCACTCGGGGCTGCGTGGGCTCGCCTGGCTCTCCTTGACGCTAAATTGCCGCACCGTGTTTTTACCTAGACGATGCGATTACTCAAACACGCCCGTCCGTCTGTCTGTCTGTATCTTCTTTCCCTTCCGCCGTGCCTCGCTGGAGCTTGTGAGGAGGAGTGGGAGGGGTAGGGGAAGAGGAGGAGGAGGAGGAGGAGTGGGAGGGGTTTGGGGAGGAATAGGAGGAGGAGGAGGAGGGGAAGGTCTACTCCATACAACGGCGTCTGTACTGGACGTGCCGTCACCGCCACACACACACACACACACACACACACACACACACACTCTCTCTCTCTCTCTCTCTCTCTCTCTCTCTCTCTCTCTCTCTCTCCACACTAGCGTTCACAAGACTTTTAATTCTCACCTCCATTCTTTGCCTCGCTCACTATTTTCTCTGCCGCGTCGCTCAGCCTGAAGCTCCTCCCTCAGGGCTCGTCCACTCCCTTTTGTCTTCCTTCCCACCGACGATTCCCACTTTTTCTCCCTTCCTTCCACTCCCAAACTGACCCTCCCGTACTCCCTAGCCACCCGCTCCTCGTATATATATAGTCATCTTGTGGTACGGCTTTTCCTGCTCTTATTCCACCTTCTCCACACTTCTAATTTGACCGTCTCCATTTTTTATTGTGGTAACTTTATTTCTGTCTTTTTCACGTCCTCCACATTCCTTATCCATTCACTCTTTGTACATTTTTCTTGTGGTACGTCTATTTCTGTTCCCATTCCACTTTTTTCAACACTTCTAAATTAACCCTCTTCACTATTTTTGTACTTTCCTTTCAGTACTTTTATTTCTGCTCCTTTTCCAGCTCCTCCATATTCCCTATCCATTCACTTTTACTGTATTTTGATTGTGGTACTTTTCTTCCTACTCCTGTTCCACTTTCTCCACATTCTTAACTATTCCACTTTTATTTTATTCTCCTTTCGCTACTTTAATTTCTACTCTTTTTTTCACCTCCTCCACATTCCATATTCATCCATTTCTATTGTATTTTCCTCGTGGTACTTTTCATCTTACTCCCATTCCAACTCCTGCACATTCCTACCTCCTACACTTTCCCTTTTAATCTTCTTCTAATATACTTTAATTCTCGCTTCTGTTCGTCCTCCTCCACTTCCTTATTTCCTCCCATAGCACATCCCTTTAACTCTCCCCCCTATCCCTCACCACCGCCCCGCCCCCTCACGCCCATGCCCCCCCCCACCCCCGTCGCCTCAGCCAATCACCTTTAAGGCCGGGGAGGGTGCGGGGCATAATTCCCTTAGAACGTCTCGGTCGGGGCATTATAGTGGTAAAAGGCGGAATAGGGGAGGCTTTGCGGCGGCTGTTCAGAGGGCAAACACCATTACTTTACTCTCTCTCTCTCTCTCTCTCTCTCTCTCTCTCTCTCTCTCTCTCTCTCTCTCTCTCTCTCTCTCTCTCTCTCTCTCTCTCTCAACCTACCTATCTCTATTTCACTAACCAATATCTACTTTCTCTCTTGATCTACCTACCTATCTACCAATCTTCCTATTATCTATCTATCTTACCTACCCATCTATCCATTTTATCTACTACTATCTACTTTCCTTATTGATATACATCGCTATCTACCAACCTATCTTCCTATCTATCTAGCTATCTACTCAACGTTGCTGTATATATCACGTAGAACCTTCATCCTCGCAATGCCTCTCACTCTGCAGTTCTAGAGGGTCTTCCAGGAACTACAGTGTACCTCGCCTCTACACAACTGCTGTCGCCTTCCCAGCACGAACCCTGTCACTCCCTGCACCGTGTAGCTCATTCTATTAGTCAGTCCTTCAGGGTCCACCTTACACCACTGAGCTTCTCAATACACAGCAAACTACACGGAGACAGACAGACACACAGACACTTCACGCCATCCATATGTGTGAAAGGAGGATGAGCAAGGAGTAGGGGGAATAGGAGACAGAGAAGGAAGAGGGGGAGTAGGGAAACAGAAGACGGAGAAGGAGGAAGAGAAAAGAAAAGGGGAATGGGAAACGGAGAGGTAGAAATAGAAAGGAGTTGGGAAATAGGAAAAGGAAGGAGTAAAGGGAGGAGAAGGAGACGAAGAAGGAGGAAGAGGAGGGAGAAAGGGAATAGGAGGAGACGGAGGAAAAGGAGGGAGACAGGGAATAGGAGAAGACGGAGGAGGAGGAAGAGGAAGGGGTAGGGGAATAGAAGACGGAGGAGGAGGAGGAGGAAGAGGAAGGGGGAGGATGAGGAAGGAGTATAGAATGTGATAGAGAAGGAGGAAAAGGAGGCAATAAAGGAGCAGAAAGAGACGAAGGAAGAGGAAGAAGAGGAAGAAGAGGGAGGAGTAAGGGAACAGGAGACTCAGAAGGAGGAAGATTAAGGAGTAGGGGAATACGAGGAGACGAAGGAGGAGAAGGAGGAGGGAGAAGAGGAAGGAGTAAGGGAACAGGAGACTCAGAAGGAGGAAGATTAAGGAGTAGGGGAATACGAGGAGACGAAGGAGGAGGAGGAGGAGGGAGAAGAGGAAGGAGTAAGGGAACAGGAGACTCAGAAGGAGGAAGATTAAGGAGTAGGGGAATACGAGGAGGCGAAGGAAGAAGAAGAGGATGTAAGGAGGAAAGAGGAGGAAGGGAAACAAAGGACCTTGGGGGAGGGTTGGTGAGAGAGTATTGATTGATTCCTCTCAGTCTTCCTTCTCCTCCACCTGCAACACATCTCCTGTCATCTGCAACACCTCCACGCACTACGGCAACACTCCCTCTTCACCTCGGCAACACCTGTTTGTTTATGCGTCTTTAATCTTGCAGCCCCTTCACTTCTTCCTACGGATTATTCATCACGACACTCAGCACCGTATTCACTCATAATTCACAAGGCTCTCGATGGCGTTTTGGGAATTCCTATAGGGGGTAGTTTAATGACATTGGTGGTAGTGCGACCCTTCTGCACCATGAATGTAAAAAAAAACTCATGAAAACTCGATTAATCTCCTTTTGGGCCTCTGGAAATAGGTGATGCGGGAGGTGGAGTTGTCTGAGAATACCGCCCCCAGCACCTGTCTTCTCACCTGAAGCACCTTTACTTTCACTCTCAACACCTGTCTTCCTACATGCCATACCTTTAATGTCACTTTTATTTTATTCTCCTTACGCTACTTTAACTTCTACTCATTTTTCACCTCCTCCACATTCCATATTCATCCATTTCTATTGTATTTTGCTTGTGGTATTTTTCATCTTATTCCTATTTCAACTCCTGCACTTTTCCTACCTCCAGCACTTTTCCTTTTAATCTCCTTCTAATATACTTTCATTCTCTTGATTTGCGACACCTTTCAGAACGAGGATATTTTTTTTTACTACGAAACCTTATTTTCTATTTACGTACGCTCCTCTGCAACATTACATTTATATGAATTGTTGTTTTGCTTAATGTAGTATCGCAACGATCATTTTCTTTTCTTCCAATTAAAGCATATTCTTCAGTCTTCTTCCATACGACACTTGATCCCAATGCCACCTCCACATACCTACTTCCTACACTTTTCCTTTTAATCTCCTTCTAATATACTTTAATTCTCACTTCTGTTCCTCCTCCTCCTCCCCGTTGGCATGGCGCTGACGTTGCCTAACTGCTGTACCTCTTTCACCGCCCATCCAATATGATTTCAAAACGCATCATCTCAACAACAGCAAAACAATGACACCCAAGATAAGGCCATTCACTACACCATAAGATTTTTCTGTCTCAAGCTGGCGGTAAAAGAAGACAGTTAAATTGGTTGAATTTTCGAGGCATCATGTAGACCGAAAAAAAAATGTCTATCCATTATTTTTTTACAGCAATGGAAGAAGCTCAAGGGTAACAACTGCAGCAACAACAAGAGAGAAAAAAACAGGACGCAAAAAAGCCCGTTATACGCTGTTCCAGTAAAATAAAAAAAAGTCAGTACGAGAAGCCAGAAGACAGGATCAGTTTCGGGAGGAGGTTTCTTGATACATAAACACAGACATACACGGTGATACTAAAAGCCTCACCAGACATATATGCGAGCTCAGGGTGTTCAGTATCGGCCGCTGTATCCCTGACGCTCCCTTTGTAATAGGTATACACGCAGCAGCAACAGTGTCCGCCCTTCCTGGCCACCAAAGGAATACGGGTCAGTGAGCGACAGTGGAAGGGCGGCGGACAAACCCATCCTGTCCTTGGCCTGCCGTGGACTCGTGTGGCCATAGATGGGGTGACGAGGGAAATGGGTTGGCCTCGTTCAGACCTCACTGGCCCGAAGCTTTGGGTATGTGGAGATGTATGTTACAGATGAGGGCACAGTTTTATTTATGTTTACGGAAGAGGACATGGCTTATAAAGAGACATAGCTTATAGAGAGGAACATGGCTTCTAAAGAGGGATCTAGCTTCTAAAAGGGGACATGGTTTGAGAGGGACATGGGATATAAAAGGGGTCATAGCTTGAAAAGGGGGTCTAGGCTTCTTAAGAGGGGCATTGGCTTATAAAAATGAACATGGCATTTGAGTCGAGATTTCTGGAGGAGAGATTGTTTTCCTTAGGTTTGGTCACTACAAAGGAGGACATGGCCGTTATGTGCTAGGGTTTCTATAAAGACAAGGGGTCACACCAATTCTAAATGACACCTGTTTCTAGAAGGCATACGACTTATGGAGGAAAGAGGTTGGGGGTGGGGGGGTGGGGGGGGGGTAGAAAGGAGTGAGTTTCAATAAGTTTCTACTTGGACAAAGTTCAAAACCGGAAACAAGTTCTTGAGTTTTATTCAAGGAGACCTGTTTCATAAAAGGGCATGGTTTTAAGCGAGAAGATAAATACCAGAAAATATACAGTTATAGATTCTGGAGTCTATTAGCACCATAAAAAAATCGACTACCATCTTAAATTATATTACCAACAAAACAAGCATCACCATCGCGGCTACTATCGCCACCACAGCCACCACCACCATGGCCATTAACGACGAGCTTGGGAAGAGTAATCATGCAACCTCCCAATTAGCTCAAGGCACAGCGATACTTCCTGCCACCATCATCTTTCCTCCTCGCGTCTTCCTCCCCTCATTAGTACCACCGTCACGTTCACTTCGGATCCGAACAGAGCCGAAACAAACCGAAATAACACTCAAACACAAACCACAAACCGATTCTTCCTCCTTTCTTAGGTAGAGCAATTTTTTTCAATGTGATCCTAGTTTGTACATTATTTCTTTTTAAGCCTAGACTTGAATGATTCGCTACCGTTTATATTTTCTCCTTTATTATTTCTTTTACATTTCTCTCTTTAAACATACGACTGATACTTAAGATAGGAGATCAGGTTCCATACGCACCTTTTAATGATTCTGCTGCTGCTACTATTTCTACTACTACTACTACTACTACCATCATTACTATTACTTCGTCTTTTACTACTGGAACTGTCAAATTATCTATCTTGAGAGTGCAGACTCCCGTACCGCCATCACAAATTTAACTTCTCCACAGTTGAAACCTACAGTCGTACCTCCAATGAGAGAAAGACAGATAGAGAAAAATATAATTACACACACAACCATCACCACATTAAACCCCGTTCCCTCTCCACCACCACCAATTCCATCACCATCCCTGCGTCCTCAGCAACCAACCACCAGCTCCTACAACTAACCACAACACAGCACTCCACTCCTTACTCCTTACTCCCCACCCACTCTCCTCCCCTTCCCTCTGCACCCTTTCCCTGGCTTTCTGACTTGCCAACGCTAATGACTCGTGTGCGGCCGAGCGGGATGAGAGAGAGGAAGATGAGATAAGGAAGAGGGTAGAAAGGCAGGTCGGAAAAGGAGAGATACAGAAGGAATTGATAAATGAGAAGGAAGATGAGGGCAAAATGAGTATGATGCTGGATAAAGAAGGGCAGATGAGAGAGAGAGAGAGAGAGAGAGAGAGAGAGAGAGAGAGAGAGAGAGAGAGAGAGAGAGAGAGAGAGAGAGAGAGAGAGAGAGAGAGAGAGAGAGAGAGAGAGAGAGAGAGAGATTAAATTAATGGGACATGAATGTTAGTGCTCCCATTAAAAGAAATAATGACGCATATTGAGAGCGCCACAATGAGGGAACGAGCAGGAACCGAACGTGAAACAAAATGAGGACCTCCAAAAAAACACGAAACCTTATTTATTTTTTACTTTTACGTTTTTTAAGTTTGTGTGTGGAGGCGAGGGGAAAATATAAAGTATGAATAAAGTATGAAGTAGATGTGTTAGTAGTATCATTAGTAGTTTTATTATACTGTATTAGTGTTGTATAATTAGCATTAGCATTAGTAGCTGTATTTGTAGTCAGCGTGGAAAGAATAATAAATGGTGAAGACAAGCGGACGGATACAGACACACAGACAGACAGGCATACAGACGGACAGACAGACTCCCATTAGGCGCACACACGACGCAATCATTTCCACAGGTGACCTTCCCGCGCGGCTCGGCTTCTGCTGCTGCAAAAACCGCCCAATGAGAGTGATTCAGCGCGAGTTTTCTCCCCAGAGTGGCGCCGTGTTTGCTCCCGGCGCCGCTAGAGGGCCGCGCCGCCAGCACCCGAACGTAGGAGGAGGAGAAGGAGGAGGAGGAGGAGAAAAGGAAGAGAAGGTGGAGCAGCATTAGATTTTAGTGATTCGTTAGGTGAATGTTGTCGTTTCTCGGTGCGCATTCAATGGTCGACATGTTATTGATGCTGGTGTGTGTGTGTGTGTGTGTGTGTGTGTGTGTGTGTGTGTGTTGCAGCGATGTGCGGCAAACAAGATTAACTTATAACGCTCAATTAATTTACACTTCACACAATGGTCGGAAATGTAAAGTAAATAATAGGGATGACCATGACGTGTGTGTGTGTGTGTGTGTGTGTGTGTGTGTGTGTGTGTGTGTGTGTGTGTGTGTGTGTGTGTGTGTGTGTGTGTTTACAGTAATTCATCTAGCATTATTTTAGGGTACAACAACAAGCCTGCAACTTCCTTTTTCCTTATTTACTTGTTTATTTTCGGTCTTTAATCTCCATCAATGATCTTGGCGGATAGGACAATAAATACGCGACCTATGTGGAGGCGAGGTGGAAGAGGGAAACGTGGAGTGAATGAAGAACAGAAAGAAAATAAACAAGAAGAGTGAACGAGTAAGTGGAGGAAGGAATGTGGAGAAGCGGATAATTGTGAAAGCCAAAGAGATAAAGGTGGAAACGAGTGGAGGAGAGGATAGCGGAGGTGGAGGGGGACAAAGGAAAGGAAAATAAGGGAGACAAGAAGAGGTTTAGAGGACCGACAGGTATAAAAAAAAAAAGTTAATAGGGTCTTAAAGGTGAATACAAGGTGAGGCTGCAGGGGGGAAGGGGGGAGGGGGAGAGGGGGAGGAGAGGGGGGGAAACCAGGGCGTGATGTCACTAAAGTCCAGCGTATGTAATAATATTGAGAGAGAGAGAGCGAGAGAGAGAGAGAGAGAGAGAGAGAGAGAGAGAGAGAGAGAGAGAGAGAGAGAGAGAGAGAGAGAGAGAGAGAGAGAGAGAGAGAGAGAGAGAGAGAGAGAGAGAGAGAGAGAGAGAGAGAGTATGGGAGTGGATAAAGATGGATACGAGGAATACAAAAATGAATCGTGGGAGAGAAGGAGACAGAGATAAGTAGTGACTAAGTTCTCTCGTTCAGGGCAAAAGGAAAAGGAGAGGGGAGAGGAGGAGAAGGATAAGGAGAGGTAAGGAGGGAGGGGAGGGGAGGGGAGAGAGGGAGGGAGATAGGAGGAGGAGGAGGAGGGAAGAGGAAAGTCATTGCAGTTCTTAAGGGCTTTCTGTTCCTCTCGTAGAAAAAAGGCGAAAAGGGAGGAAGAAGGAGGAGGAGGAGGAGGAGGAGGATGGGTAAGAGGAGGAGGAGGAGGGAGATGAGGTGGAAGAGGGAAGCAAGGGTAAAGAAGAGGCTGAGGCAGTGGAAAGATGAAGGGAAAAAATCACGAAAGAGGTGCAGAAGGAGGAGGAGGAGGAGGAGGAGGGCGGGAAAGAGGTGATGGTGGCGCGGGAGGAAAGAAAAAAAGAGCGAAAGAAATGGAAGTGAAAGACGAGAAGAAGAGAAGGAGGTGGAGGAGGAGGAGAAGAGGGAAGAGGAGGAGTCAATGAGATGAATTAAAACTAGAGGAACAAGTGCGGCCGTGAGAGTGAGTGAGAGGCGGGACTAATGGACGGCCTCCTCCTCCCGCGGTATTAAAGTGAGAGGAGGAGGAAGAGGAGGAGGAGGAGGGGGAAGGAAAGAACGACAAAAATATGAGGAGGTGAGGAAGGAAGGAAGGAAGGAAGGAAGGAAGGAGGGAAGAAAGAAAGAAAGGAAGGAAGGATGGATGGAGAGGAAGACAAGGATATGAGATGAGGGAGGGAGGATGGAAGGAAAGAAGGAAGGAAGGACGGAAGAAAGGAAGGAAGGAAAGAAAGGGAAATATATGAGATGAGGAAGGAAGGAAGGAGGAAAGAAAGGAAAGAAAGAAGGAAAAAACGGTAAAAATTGCTATAAAAAAGGATAAAATAACGAAGAAAATGAGTAAATGAGAGAGAGAGAGAGAGAGAGAGAGAGAGAGAGAGAGAGAGAGAGAGAGAGAGAGAGAGAGAGAGAGAGAGAGAGAGAGAGAGAGAGAGAGAGAGAGAGAGAGAGAAAAAATCATGCATAGGACACGGTTGGCGGAACAGCAGAAACAATGGACGGAAGGAGGGAAGGAAGAAGGAAGGGAGGGTGGCAGGGTAGGAAGAAGGGATGGAGGGCGGGAGGAGGGAGATCAGGAGGGAGCCACGAATGAATGGTTGGACACGATGGATGCAGAAGCTCAGAAATATAAAAGAAAGTCATAATTCGCGCGAGGGAAGCAATAAGTGAGGGAGGAGAAAGAGAAACGAGGAAAAAATTGCGAGATCAACCTCCCCTCTGACAGACTGACAGACACACAAATATACACCCACTCACCCTCCCTCGGTTCCCTCCCTCTCTCCCTCTCCGTGGCCTGAGGATTGAGGGGCGGGAGGGAAGGGGAGGGGGGGGAGAGGGGGAAATGACAGGTCTTGAGGGGAAAACTATTGTACCGCGACAGAGGAAGGACGAGACACCCCCTTCACCACTGCTAATTTCGACCCCTTCCCCTTCCCTTCATACATCCCCTAACACCCCTTCCGCTTCCCTTCACACACTCGTACTCCCCTTCTACCCCTTCCCCCTCCCTTCCTTCAATCGCCCCTGTCAACTTCCACCCCTCCCCCTTCCCTTCCTTCATCGCCCTTCAATCGCCCCTGTCAACTTCCACCCCTCCCCCTTCCCTTCCTTCATCCCCCTTCAATCGCCCCTGTCAACTTCCACCCCTCCCCCTTCCCTTCCTTCATCCCCCTTCAATCGCCCCTGTCTTGTCAGCTTCCACCCCTTCCCCTTCCCTTCACTAACTAACAACCTTTCCTCCCCTTCCCATCCTTCACATACCTTTCTCCCCTTCCCTTTAAACACTCCCCCTCCTCCCGTTCCCCCTTCCCTTCCATCACTCTTCTTCCATTTCTTCCTCTTCCTCCCTTCCCTTCACACACTTCCCACCTATTCCATTTCTCTCCCAACGCGACCCTTCCTCTCCTTTTCCTTCCTTCACTCCCCTTCCTACTCTTACCCTTCCATTCACACACTTACCTTCCTCCCTTCCCCCCTCCCTTCACACACTCCCCCTCGCACAACTTCCCCTTCCCTTCTTTCACTCCTTTACCTCTTTCTTTCCTTCACCCCTGCCAAATTCCACCCCTTCTCCTTCCCTTCATACACTCCCCTGCCCTGCCCCTTCCCTTTCCTCACTCCCCTTCTCCTTCCTTCACTTCCTCCCCTTCTCCCTGTTCCTACTACCACACACCCTTCTGCTGTGGACTCGTTTTTCCTTCCTAATCTCTCCACATACTACTGCTCAAGAAACTCTCACTCCACTGCATCTTTCACTCAGCGTAATCCACCACTACCAACATCACCATCGTCACCACTGACTTAAGAAACGCAAATCAGAACCATCACTGTCACCATCACCACCGCTACCCCCCCTCCCACACACGTACACACACACACACACAGCCGCAATACCAAGCAAAGTCAGTGTCCAGGGAAATAAACACGGAGACAAAGACGGAAATTAGATGAGACGAAAGAATGATGAAGGGAAGAAACGAGGAGGAGGAGGAGGAGGAGGAGGAGGAGGAGTAAGAGGTGATATATTTTACTATGAATGAAAGCCACTCATTTTTTTTCTCTCTCCTCCGTTGTCTCCTCCTCCTCCTATTCCCACTCTCTCCTCGTTCCAGGCTCCACCTCAAGTTCCAATTCCAGGATCGGGAACAGCGTGGGATGGAATACGCGCCTGGTGGGAATGGCTCGCTCCTCCACGCCGGGGTTGAGGAGGGAGGCGTGGAGATGACTGAGGAGAAGGAGCAGGAGGGTGGAGGAGGAAGAGGGGATTTGCCTGAGGAGGAAAAGGGGAATGGCTTGGGAGGAGGCGGGTGGAGGAGGAAGAGGGGAGATGACTGGGGAGGAGGAAGGTGGAGGAGAATGAAGAGAGATAACTGAGAAGGAGTATAGAAGAGGGTGGAGGAAGAAGGGTGGAGGATAAATAGGGGAGATCACTGAGGGGGAGGAGGAGGAGAAGGGGAGATGACTGGAGAGGAGGAGGAGAGGAGGAGGAGGAGGAAGAGGAGGAGGAGGAAGAGGGAAGAGAGGTGACACTGGAGCCTCCCTCATTCCGAGATTCCATTATGAAATTCCAATCCCGTTTAGAGCCATTGCTTCCCCTCACCCCTCACCTCGCTGCCCCTCATTCCATCACGGCCCGCCCCTCTTCCCCTCGCCTACAGCCTTTCTTTCCCCGCCCCTCACTTCAAACCCCTAAGGCCTATCTTCCCTCCACAGATATCCTTCTCCCCTTCACCAATACAGCCCTTCATTACCCACACTTCATTTTCTCCTTTTCAATCCTATATTCCCTTCACTAACATTCATCTTCCCATCACCAATGCAGCCCTTCATTACCCACCCTACATTTTCACCTTTTCAGGCCTATTCCCTTCACTAACGTTTATCTTCCCATCACCAATTCAGCCCTTCATTTCCAATCCATCATTCTTCCTTTTCAGACCTATTCCCTTCACCAACAATAATCTTTCCATCACCAATAGCCCTTCTTTTCCACCGATCATTTTCACCAACATCCATCTTCCCATCACCTATACAGCCCATCACTGCACACCCATAATTATCACCTTTTTTATTGTTTTCCCATTCACCACTTTCCCATCGCCTATACAGCCCATTATTTCCCAGTCCTGACAATATGTTTTCATTCTTCTCTCCTCTCCACTCACTACTCTTCATCGTCTACAACCTTATGCAGTATCCACTCATAAAGCCTCTCTTCCTCTTTCCTCCACCCTGAGAGATTTTGGTGCAAATCTTTAATATCCAAACTACCATCCTACGAACTCTATCCCTCTCTTTGTACCTTCATCTCTATTTTCCTTGCAGCCGGATATATTTCTGCTGCGGTAAACGGTCACTTCTACTCAACCCATACTGGTGGTGGTGTTGTTGGTCCTATCATCCACTCTTTCTATTTTTCATTAATGATCTTTCGAGAAAAAAAATATGAAAGGAGGAACAAGATAGTGAACAAAAGATAAAACAAGGAATAAAGGACTGCAGGATGGAGGATGCGTAAGTCTGTATTAAAAAAAAAAAAAGCGGTGTCCCATACATGAAAGAATCCGTAGAGGAGGACGAGGAGAATGACGATGACGATGATGATGAAGAGGAGGAAGAAGGACCATGAATGAAGAAGACGAGTACGAAACTAATGACGAAGACAGAGGCCGAAGAAATAAGGGAGACGAGGAATGGAATGAAATGGAGGAGGACGAGGAGGATGAAGATGAGAAAGAGGAAGATGACGATGAGAAGGGTGAAGGCAGAACATGGACGAAGAAAACGAGAAAGACGACGAATGACGAAGATATATAAAGGCCAAAAAAATAAGGGAGACGAGGAATGGAATGAAATGGAGGAGGACGAGGAGGATGAAGATGAGAAAGAGGAAGATGACGATGAGAAGGATGGAGGCAGAACATGGACGAAGAAAACGAGAACGACGAGGAATGACGAAGACAAATAAAGGCCGGAAAAATAAGGACGACGAGGAATGGAATGAAGTGGAGGAGGACGAGGAGAAGAAGGACGAGGAGGATGATGATGATAATGAGAAGGATGAAGGCAGAACATGGACGAAGAAAACGAGAAAGACGACGAATGACGAGGACAGATAAGGGCCGGGAAAAATAAGGACGACGAGGAATGGAATGAAATGGAGGAGGACGAGGAGGAGGCGTGGCTCTGAAAGGTGCACACGACAATGAATATAAGATTAAAGTCGGGTCTTGGGGGGGCGGCGGTCCCCTGGTGTGATTAAGGGAGAGTGAGGAGGGGATGAAATGGGAAAGGGAGGCAAATATGAGAGAGAGAGAGAGAGAGAGAGAGAGAGAGAGAGAGAGAGAGAGAGAGAGAGAGAGAGAGAGAGAGAGAGAGAGAGAGAGAGAGAGAGAGAGAGAGAGAGAGAGAGAGAGAGAGAGAGAGAGAGAGAGAGAGAGAGAGAGAGAGAACGTAATAAGTACTTCATGAAATTCAAATAAAAGCCAAACAGAGAAAAAACACTCTTGAATAATTAATCAAAACAAAAGAAAAAAAAATATCACAAAAAAATATAAAAACTAAAGGATATTTTTCTGGGGGACTGTATCATTAAACCTTATATTAGCGCAGTGCCTTGTCCACACACACACACACACACACACACACACACACACACACACACTTAAGATGAATTCTCCAGCCCTTTCCCCACCTAATTATCTCCCCTACTTCATCTTAAGCCCAATCCACATTCTTCCACACGCTATAAGATCCTCATATATCTATTTGGTACTTTATGCAACCCCAAGACACTTCAGACCCATTTTCCAGTCATTTTTACCCCCAATCGTCAGCCCTACTCCCTCTTCAGCCCAGTCTACAGCCTTCCAAACGCTTTAAGACTTTATCAGCCCTTTGCTGCTACACGTCATTTCACTTCTAAAGCAATTCAGACCAATTCTCCAACCTTTTCCACGCCCAGTCTTCTGTCATACTTCGTCATAAGCCTAATCCACAGCCTGCCACACGTGTTAAGACCCTTTCGCACCTATATTAGCCCTTTCTACACGCCATATAACCCACAAAGCACTTCGGACCAATCATCTAGCCTTTTCCACGACTAATCATTTCCCTTACTTAGTCTTATACCCAATTCACACCCTTCCACACGTTCTAAGACCCTCTCGCACCCTCCCGCAGCCCTTTGCTACACGCCATGTCACCCACAAAGTATTTCAAGACCAATTATCTAGCCTTTTCCACGCCTAATCATTTCCCTTACTCCGTCTTACAACCAATTAACGGCCTTCCATACGTTCTAAGACCCTCTCGCAGCCTTTTGCTACACGCCATATCACCCCCAAAGCATTTCAGATCAATTCTCTAGCCTTTTCCACGATTAATCATCTCCCTTACTACGTCTTACACCCAATCCACGCGTTTTAAGATCCTCTTGTGACTTTACCATCCCTTTACCATAAGTCGAATCACTCCCTAAAGCCAATCCATCGTGTTTCCTAGCGCCAGCCTCTCTCTTCTCCCTCCCTGTGGTGCTCTGCCTCACCCCGCAGACTCCTTCCGCCGGCGCCGCTCGACTGCTTAATAATAATACTCATATGGATGGCGTCGTTAGTGGCTTCCCTATCGCTCACTCGGCCTCAGCGGTATGAAAAGATAACGATGTGTAGCAGGAGGGCAGGCACAGCAGGGCGTCGGGGTGGTGGGGGGTCGTGTGGGATAGGGATGGGATGGAGAGGGATGGGATGGAGAGGGATGGAGAGGGGGGCGAGGTGACGGAAGGGAATGGTGCACGGAGCCAAAACAGAATTTCATCCCGAAACAAAAAGAGCGGAGCCAGGAATTCAATAACACTCCTGGCGCAAAGAAATAATTACATGGCAAAAGTGACATGTTACACAACGGAAAATCTCTCTCTCTCTCTCTCTCTCTCTCTCTCTCTCTCTCTCTCTCTCTCTATATATATATATATATATATAAAGAAAAAACAAGCCTTACCGAGAGGAGGTGAAGATTAGGAGAGCAAAAGGGAGGAGAAGGAGGAGGAGGAGGAGAGAAAGGAGGCAGAGGAAGAGGAGAAAGAGGAGTAAATGAAAAGGAGAAAGAGAAGCAGAGAAGGGGAAAGAGAAGGAGGAGGAGGAGGACGAGAGGGAGGAGGAGCAGGAGGAGGAGGAGCCAGTTCCTCTCACAGCGACGACATCCCGTGAAATTGACTTGGAATCGGGTGTGAGGGGAAGAGGTGACATCAGAGGGGAGAGGAAGCGGGAGCGAGGGAGCGGCGGGGCGCGTGGGGGGATGGGAGGGGGCTGGAGGGTCGCGAGACAGAGAGAAAGAGGGAGTGTGAGGGCGAGGGAGTGTGTGTGAAGTTGGGGGAGTGAGTGGGAGGCAAGAGCGAGTGAGATAGAGGGAGAGGCAGAAAAGAGACAGAGTTGAAGCGAGGATATAGTAAAAAAAGAGAGAGAGAGAGAGAGAGAGAGAGAGAGAGAGAGAGAGAGAGAGAGAGAGAGAGAGAGAGAGAGAGAGAGAGAGAGAGAGAGAGAGAGAGAGAGAGAGAGAGAGAGAGAGAGAGAGAGAGAGAGAGAGAGAGAGAGAGAGAGAGAGAGAGAGAGAGAGAGAGAGAGAGAACAGAGCAGAAATGCCTCAAAAATTATACTTATCTCTGAAGTTTTTACGAGGTTTTAAAAGAATGCACGAGAGAGAGAGAGAGAGAGAGAGAGAGAGAGAGAGAGAGAGAGAGAGAGAGAGAGAGAGAGAGAGAGAGAGAGAGAGAGAGAGAGAGAGAGAGAGAGAGAGAGAGAGAGAGAGAGAGAGAGAGAGAGAGAGAGAGAGAGAGAGAGAGAGAGAGAGAGAGAGAGAGAGAGAGAGAAATTGGTTGCCATTGGGCCTGGCAGCGGCTTTGCGCCAGCTAGAGCAGGCAGCCTCAACCTCACTTTTTGTATTTTAGTGTGTGTGTGTGTGTGTGTGTGTGTGAGTGTGTGTGTGTGTGTGTGTGAGAGAGAGAGAGAGAGTGCGTGTGTGTGTGCCCTTTTCCAATCTGGCTTTGGAGAGATCCAGCCATAAATTGAAAAGCGAGGGAATCCACAAATGTGAAATCGCAATTACAATGAGTAGCGGCGGCCACGTTCTCACGCACGCACGAACGTTTTGGGGAATATTCACACCACCTCCCCGCCCCGCCCCTCCCCTCCCCGTTCCCTCCCACACGCGAACTTTTTGCTGGCCCGCGAGTTACGAGCCAGTGATACAAAACATACAATACTCGGCTCTTTTATTATACAACACATAGGAATGTTCTATGCATCACAATGACTATAAAATGCGACGCCGACTGTGCGTGTATTATTTATATATTTATAGATATGCATTTTTTTTATTCATTCTGCCGTCGGTGAGCTGCGAGGCAAAGAATGCAGGTTTGAAATATTTTGCTTTACGTGTTGTATATTTCAAACTGTTTTGCCCCAGTGAGCACAGGGAGGCGAGGAAACGGAGGGCGAGCGGAGCGGGCGGCCGCGTGGGAGCCGCGCCGGGCCGGGGCGGGCACGGACACAGTGCTCTGTGTGTGTGTATACGCACACACACACAAATACACACACACTATATATATATATATATATATATATATATATATATATATATATATATATATATATATATATATATATATATATATATATATATATATATATATATATATATATATATATATATATATATATATATATATATATATATACACACAGAGATAAATAAACATGAATTGAAGCATGGAGTGGATGGCAGAGGCACACAGAGATGATGTAGCCTTATAAAACTATACAAAACACATTACATCAATATGTTTGAAAGGCCAAAGTAGCGCGTTCAGAATACTGACAAGTGACAGACGAGGATGACATTGTTGGCTGCAGCACATCGTTGAGACAACCCTTCGTATAAGGAAACACGAACTGCACGAATACTCTCCTGTCTGTTGTTCCCTAAGAGGTGGTGGTGTAATGGAGTGATGGAGTTGTGGAGGGAGCGATCAGGGAGTGGAGTAGTGGAAGAAGGGATCAGGTAGTGTTGTGGTAGTGGTGTAGTGGAAGGAGGGATCAGGTAGTGTTGTGTTGGAGGGGGCGATCAAGACGTGGAGTAGCAGATGGTTGGAACAGGTAGTGGTGTGGTGGAGGGTGAGGATACAAAGAAGTCAGGTGTCAGGTGTCGCAGGTTATCGACAGGGGAACACCGAGAGTGAGGAATCTCCACACGGCGAGATTATCATCTTATTGGGAAGGTTTCCCCTCTCGAAGGCCCAGAGTCGCTTGGAGGCGTGTTGGGAAAGGGGCTCCTCGGCCATCCACGGGGGTGCTTTTCACGAGGGAGGAAAGCTGGACGGTCTATGGAAAGGGAAGAGGGAAGGGGGAAGGGGGGCTCATCAGCAGTTGGTCGCGTCTCAATATTCTGGAAATCGATCGTTGTTTCTTTCCCTTTGACTCTGCTCCGCCTCCGACACGCAGGCCAGCCAATCACAGGCCAGGTCACACTTATCGATCTCCCAGATTGGTAGGACGAAGCAGGAGGCGAAATAATTGAATATCCGGCGCGGGTGGGCAGTAACGCGCCGCGCGGGAGTGACACTAAAGATGATTTGGATAGAATGACAAAATCTAAGCTGCAAAGATTTCTCAAAAAATCTTAATATATATATATATATATATATATATATATATATATATATATATATATATATATATATATATATATATATATATATATATATATATATATATATATATATATATATATATATAAATATATATATATATGTGTGTGTGTGTGTGTGTGTGTGTGTGTGTGTGTGTGTGTGTGTGTGTGTGTGTGTGTGTGTGTGTGTGTGTGTGTGTGTGTGTGTGTGTGTGTGTGTGTGTGTGTGTGTGTGTGTGTGTGTGTGTGTAGTTTTCTCTTAAAAGTCTCAATCTTTTTTATTGAAATTAATCTTAAATACACGCGTCTTTTTGAGAATGTAAATAATTTTTCATACACTACCACTTTTCTATATTTTTTTTTTCCAAACGAAAGAAAAAGAATATGCAAAATATCGAAATGCAAAAGGAGCATTTAGGTTGACTCTTGGCCACGAACAAGAGGTCATACTTCAGAAGGAGACACCATGATCGTATAATGCACGCTCTAAGGTTCCAAGTCCAGGAAGGGGCGGAGCTGCCACGTCTATGGCGCTGCACTGTCCTTGCTGACCGCTTCTCGCGTCCTGTCCGCGCCTCGCGGCAGCTCAGAGCCATCTTTATCACTTACTACACCCCAATCAGATTAGGAAAGCCCTTGATCTAAATATTCAAGTCAAATGAGGCGAGTAATCACGGCCACGCCTCGGGGCCACCAGGTGATGTGAGCGGATATTTTCCAATGACAAACCCCGCACAGCAACGATGTCAAGCTGCCCTGATGCCTCATTAATATTTGCCATTTGTATAACTGTTATATTAGATCAAGCTCTTCATCTGCGGGAAACCTGTACTCCTGAATCATGTGTTACTTCATCGGGATGGCCAGGTATCTGTGCCTAACAACACTCCTTTATAATTTTTCCTACACTTTCCTCAATGAACAGAAGCAAATTCTAAGAGTACACTATTTTTCAGACTTATGAAAAACTCTATTGAGGTGTTTCCTTTCCCCAAATAAAGATGATTCGGCTGCTATAAAATGTAGGTCCTCTAGGATCCAAAGCATAGTTTTGAGCTCAAAAAAATACATTAAAGGCATTCTATTTTCTTCTCAGGGTTATTGAACTAGTTGAAGTCTTGTATGTTTACCAATAACCCGTTAAGCGGACACTGATGCTCTAAATATACTAATAATGTCCTTCAAAGCAATACACTCACTGGATCCTTGCCCTCTGCCCTCGTAATTTCAAGCCAACAATTCATTACGACGCGCAGATATTATTATCTTGTTTTTGGCTTCTTGGAGAAACATATCTTTCAGAGCAACAACTAATGTCTCCAGGAGGTCGTCGGTTGTGTGGCGGGGAGTTGAAGAATGAGAACCTTCGCCAGTCAGGGTTAATCTCGCACATTGACCACTCCATCGTAAACAACGGCCGCCCTCAGCAACTTGGCAGCCGCGGTAATATAACTAATTTGTTTACGGACCATATTTTACCACTTGACGGCCTCCGCTGCTCCGGCATTTTCCCAAAGTCAGGTTATCTGCCTCGGCGTCTCATTTATTTAATTCAATACTTTTTAAACTTAAGATTGATGATGTTGCGTAATGCGTTTCCTTACCGGAGCAGGAAAGCGAGATTAGGGATGGTGGCGGTAAGCGAGCAATTGGTGATAAAAAGACGGTGATGGTGAGGTATGAGTTGGTGATAGTGTGGTGGTTAGTGTGATAGGTGGTGTAATAATGCTGGTGATAGTTAGATGAATGGGACAGGACTTGGCGGTGTTGCTTATGTTGAGTTGCTTAACCCCTCTGCTGTGATTGGCACGCATTTGGCTTTCACTGGTAGCCTGATAACATATAGTCTTTCTCTGTCTCTGTGATGGATAGTGGAGTGTTTCTCATGTGGTATTGGTGTGCTGGATATCCCCTCCCATGGTGCAGGACTTTAAAATTTTCTTCATTAAATTGTAGCAGTCACTTTTTGTTCCATTCCTGTAGCTTGGTGAGGTCTTACTGTAGGAAATCCGCAGCCAAAGGGTTAAGGATGTCGATGATAATAAGGCAGCAATGACAACCTATGCAGATCATATGGAAGGCATTTAGTATCTCTCCACATAGTTCTCCACCATCAGCCATGCCATCTCATCAGACAGCAAATACACATGAAGCAATCACCCAACTGCGCCCAACAACCAGCCATAAGTGAACCAAACAATCTACAACGAACTAAACCTGAAAAAACAACCAACGCTACGCCAATCAAGCCACCACTGAAGAAAAGAAACACACGACCACCAGGTAAACTACAAATCCGGACAGCAATCGCGCGGGAACAACATCTCCCGCAATCACTCAAGAAGGGATAATTCACTCACTGTCCACACGACGGTACACGCCACTCTACGGTCAGCACACACTACGTTTCATTAAGAGAACTCGATTTGATGCTCAACGTAAACACTAACATAAGGGTCCACGACAAGATTAGAAGGTATATCTTGTCTGCGGTGATGGGTGAAGAGAATGGATGAGGTAGGGTCATCTTATTCTAATCATGGTCACTTGAAGAAAAATAGAAAAA
>NC_066520.1:11254708-11274708 GCF_024679095.1 Eriocheir sinensis
TGTGTGTGTGTGTGACACACACAAGTAACGACGGGAGGTAGAGGCAGCAAGGAGAAATTAATACAACTATTATTATTGTTATCGCTATTACTATTATTACCTTTATTATTTTATCGTGCTTAAATATTAATTACACACAAAAGTATTGGAAACATTTCTGGCGGCCGTTACTTCAGACCTCCCTAGCGATGGAAAAAAGTTTTCATAATACATTTAGTTTCCAACTTCAAACGCCGAAACTTTTGGTGGAAGCGCAATTAACACTCTCACTCTGGTGAATATTTAACGAGAGATACTTTCAAAACAAGAATATCATTCCACTGATTGGCTGGAAAATATGGACAAGCGAACTCATAACAAATAGTATATGATCAATAATTCGTTAGGGACTCGACAACAAATAAGCAAACCAGTCAAGTGTCGCATTTATTACCTGACAAAAAAAATATATGCCTGACCGAGGTTTCCCTGCCCAGCCTCCTGCCAGGGCTTCTGAGGACTGACAGACCAGCAGGGAGACCTAAGCTGTAGCCAGGCCGCGCCGAACAGGCTTGACCGAGGCTGGTTGATGCCGGCTAAAAAATGTAACGCCATCAACGGAGGCATCGAATGGTGACGGTAAAAGTTAGCACCATTGGTACCCCACCCCGTGTGTGTGTGTGTGTGTGTGTGTGTGTGTGTGTGTGTGTGTGTAATTCACCACGGCCTGATCACAAGTTGGACTCGCTTTCGCCAACAGGTACCCTCACGACGTGAGCAAGTGCTCATTATTGTCGATCTCTGGGTACTGCCAGGACCTCACAGAGCACACACCCCATCACCCTTGCTCAAGGGGGGACAGTAACCACTCCTAGTCAGCGGAAAGAATCCGGCCTGAGCGGGGCTCGAACCACCGCCTGTTTGGCCGTAAAGCCTTGCAGCGCGGCGCTCTAACTGATTGAGCTACCGGAGTGTGTGTGTGTGTGTGTGTGTGTGTGTGTGTGTGTGTGTGTGTGTGTGTGTGTGTGTGTGCGTCTGTGTGTGTGTGTGTGTGAGTGTGTAATTCACCTCTTGGTCTGGTGCGGGTCTCTCTCGAGACAGCCTGGCGTTCCCTTTCGGAAGGAGCTCAGAGCTCAGTGACCTATCTTTGGGGAGGACTGAGACCACTCACTCACAACACACCGCGACAACGAGGTCACAACTCCTCGCCTTACGTCGCGTACCTATTCACTGCTAGGTGAACAGGGGCTACACGTGAATGAAGATACACCCAACTTATCTTCATCCGGTCTGGGAATCGCATCCCAGTCCTTCTGGTTGTGAGGCAGACGCTCTAACCACTGAGCTACCGGACCGTGTGACCGTGACTGTGTGTGTGTGTGTGTGTGTTGGAAAATGGTAAAACTTGCAACATACTATGAGAGAGAGAGAGAGAGAGAGAGAGAGAGAGAGAGAGAGAGAGAGAGAGAGAGAGAGAGAGAGAGAGAGAGAGAGAGAGAGAGAGAGAGAGAGAGAGAGAGAGAGAGAGAGAGAGAGAGAGAGAGAGAGAGAGAGAGAGAGAGAGAGAGAGAGAGAGAGAATGTCAAGTGAATGAATGCGTATAAGCTTTTCTGAACCTCTATCCTTTAAAAATGGCTCGATGTTAGTTATATTTTGGTAAGAAATAATAACTTAAAAATCAGTCAGACAGGGTTAACCACTAAACATCAGCTTCACTTCGACACATGACCACAGTGTTACCATCTTTACTGAAATTAATCACTTCGACACATGACCACAGTGTTACCATCTTTACTGAAATTAATCTGTATCAAACTTTTCCTTTGAGAGTTTGAGTTACATTAATATATCGTTGTGGTTTATAGCGATCACAGTAAATAAAAAAATCATTCGTTCTGCAAGTAACAGCGTACTTCTTGATGTAAAAATGTTAGCCTACTATATAGTAAATTGCACTCTAGTGATTATCATTAGACTTCTTAAATGACTATGTATTGCTGTCCAGAGAAAAGTCCCTTGCTGACAGACGTGCAGGAAGGATGTAGTGAACATGATGAGTCAAGGAACACCCAGTGAGCATTCCACTGAGGCGGGTAACCCTGTCTCAGCTCTGGGTGGAAGGTGCTCGTGTTTTTGCAGCAGCTCTCGTGTCGGGAGTGACTGGCTGGGTGGAGGGGAGCAGGAATATTTCACGAGCTCCTAACAGGTTACCCATTAATTTCCTTTATATTTAAGTGGAGCACTCTCCCTCAACACTAACCCTCCTCCGCCACCACCAACACAACCTTCAGCACAGTCACGCTTCACGGCCTGCCACACGTACAAGGAAGGTGCCCTGCCATGCACTCGGTCATAAAATATACACCTAGATACCTGATGGATGACTTTTTTAACCGAGAACATGATCATTTCTTTATACAGTTCACTTAAAATGCTATCGCTATGGCTGACACTCTGCCTTCCCTTCATTAAGAGTTGAGCGAGCATTTTCCAGGTATATCATAAGTTCCATTACAAACTCGTCTGATGACTTTGGAAACCGGGAACATTGTATTTTCTTTGTATTCCACTGAAGATGCTGGCGCTATGGCTGACAATTTGCTTTCCTTTCATTCAGAGTTGGCCGATGACTTTCCAAATATATTAAAAGTTCCATTATTCACTTGTCTCATGACTTTGGGGACCAGAAACACTATTTTTTTTTAAATATATTTCACTCAAGGTGCTGACAATTTGCTTTCACTTCATTCAGAGTTGGCCGATGACTTTACAAATATATCAAAAGTTCCATTACCCACTCGACTCATGACTTTGGGAAACGGGAACACTATTTTCTTATATATATATATATATATATATATATATATATATATATATATATATATATATATATATATATATATATATATATATATATATTTCACTAAAGATGCTGGTAACATGGCTGACAATATACTTTCCCTTCATGAAGAGTTGGATGAACACGTTCCAGGTATATCACAAGATCCATTACCCTCTCGCTTTCAACGAGGCCTTAAAACACATGTACTCTAATGGCCTCGGTTTTAGCCATGCCCGCAGTACATGCCCATCTTGCCAGCCATCGCCGCCACTCGACATTTTCTCAGCCATCCTTTCATCAAGAGTTTCCCCGGCCCAACGTTGCCAGATTGTCGTACTCAGCCGCTTATATATCCCGACTTCCTATCCCAAAACTGTCTTCTGGGCTACAGTAACGAAACTCATTTATAGTTATCGTTAAAAGAGTTAGATCCTGATGTTTCTTGGCAATAGTTAGGCGTCAGATACCGGTAAATACTATGCTCTGAGTACGACAATCTGGCATCGGTACCCAGGCCCTTCCCATGTATATTTTAAGTGTCTAATCACCCTCCCGTCTTCGGCATGCCCCCAGCACGTGCCCGCCTCGCCAGCCTTCGCCGCCACCTCACCGATCCCACACCTCGCTTTACATATACATTTGAAGTTAATCACATACAAAATTTTCCAAACATATTTCTATTTTTCCACGCCGGAGCAATCAAACGCATTACCATTAGGAGGCGGGCGAGCGCCTAGGGAAACAATGGCGTATGTTAATTAAGTCCATTACCATGCATTCAATACGCACGTAATTATGCAACATTCTGATTAAAGAAACGAACTGGCGTATTGAACGGGACTGTGCCCTCACTCCACCCAGCGGCTGACTCATTACGGCGACTGCTGACTCGCCCTCCACAATGCTTACTTCGCTCCCTAATTGCTGACGCGGCCTTCCTTAACTCACTCGGCGGCTGACTTACTGTACACTATGCTGACGTGCCTCCAAAAATGCTGACACTTAAGAAAAAAAAACTACTGACTCGCCTATAAAGATGTTCAAATATATATATATATATATATATATATATATATATATATATATATATATATATATATAGAGAGAGAGAGAGAGAGAGAGAGAGAGAGAGAGAGAGAGAGAGAGAGAGAGAGAGAGAGAGAGAGAGAGAGAGAGAGAGAGAGAGAGAGAGAGAGAGAGAGAGAGAGAGAGAGAGAGAGAGAGAGAGAGAGAGAGAGAGAGAGAGAGAGAGAGAGCTCCACACTCGTGTAAAAGCCTCATGAAAATTCAATTTGGCATCGTAGCGGGATAATGGAAAAAGTAAAATGTTTTCAACTTTTCAAACAAGACCACCGCGCCGCCCCGCGTCAGAACCCGACCAAAGGAACCCGCGCCCGCCGCCCCGACACACACACACACACACACACACACACAGGGATGAAGGTTATGTATTAATCAAGGAATACAACACATTTTGACTTACCATTCATATTAAGTGTACTAAAAAAGATACCTGTGTGTGTATAAGCGCGCGAGAGAGAGAGAGAGAGAGAGAGAGAGAGAGAGAGAGAGAGAGAGAGAGAGAGAGAGAGAGAGAGAGAGAGAGAGAGAGAGAGAGAGAGATCCAAATAGACACAGACAGAAAATACACACAGACAGAAAATAGAACGGACACACACACACACGAAAAGCCAGACAAAGAAAATTGAAACAGGCTTGGCGGCGGGCGGGCGGAGGAAAGGGTGACGGACAGACAGACTATCGGACGGGCGGGCGGACGGGCTGCTGGGTGCAAGTGGGCAGCTTCGAACACACCCGTGAACGCCACTTTCCGTGTAGGCATTCAGCGCTGTCCGAACACTCGAGGAGGGAGAGACGTTGCCGAAGAAACCGATATAGTGAGGTGGGGGAGGCAGGGGACCAAATAGAAAATGGGGAAGGGAGAGGAAAGTTAGGGAAAGAGAAGGGAAAGGAGGGGTAGAGAACGGATGGGATGGGATGGAAAAGGAAGGGAGAGCAAGGGGAAAGGAAGGGAAAAGAAGGAAATGGAAGAGATGGAATGGGAAAGGAAGGAAAAGGAAAAGAAATGAAAAGAAGAGAAGGGATGGGAAAGGAAGGGAGGGGTTGGGAAGAGATGGGACGGGAAGGAAAAGGAAGGGATAGCAAGGAGAAAGGAAGGGAAGAGAAAGAAATGGCAGAGATGGAATGGGAAGGGAAGGAAAGGGAAAAGAAATGAAATGAAGGAAGGGAAAAGAAAGAAATTGGAAGAGACGGAATGGGAAGGGAAGGGAAGGGAAAAAGAAATGAAATGCAGAGAAGGGATGGGATGGGATAGGAAAGGAATGGAGGAGTTGGGAAGAGATGAGATGGGATGGAAAAGGAAGGGATAGCAAGGGGAAGGAAGGGAAAAGAAGGAAATGGAAGAGATGGAATGGGAAGGGAAGGAAAGGGAACATAAATGAAATGAAAAGAAGAGAAGGGATGGGATGGGAAGGAAAAGATAATGGTGAAAGAAGGGAGAGAGATAGGATGGGAAGGATATTGAAGGGTAGGAAATGTGAAGAATGGGAGAGAAGAGATGAGATGAGAAGGTAAGTGAAGGAAAGTGCAGGGAAAGAAAGATAAAGAAGGGAAGGAAAGGGATGGAAAGAGAAGGGAAGTGAAAGAAGGGTATACATTTTTTTTACAGTAAAGGAAACAGTTCAAGGGCAAAAAAAAAAAAAAAAAATGGAAACAATAATGAAAAAAAAGGCCCGTTACTCAAAGGAAGGAAAGGGAAAGGAGAGAAAGGATGAAAAGGGAAAGGAACATAAGAAGATTGAGTGAAGCAAACGGAAAAATAAAAAGAAATAAGAGAAAAGGAAGGAGAGAGGGAATGAAAAATAAGCGTGAAGGTCAAAAACAGAGAATATTGTGGAGGGAGGAAACTATAAACCGGTGGAGGAGAACTGGGAGAGAAGCGGGACTATGGAGGAAAATATTGGAAGAAAAAAAGGAGTGAGGAAAATATGGTAAAGTTATTGACTCGGGTATAAAAAAAGATCTAGAAAGAGAGAGAAGATGAAACTTGTGTGCTTGGGAGAAGATAGGAATGGAGGAAGAGATATGGATAGATAGACAGGCACGAAGATAGACAGACACAAACAGACAGACACAAGACGGAAGGAAATGAAGGGGATGGGAAGGGAAGGAAAGATAAGAGAGGAAAAACACGAAGATGGGATGGGAAGATAAGGGAAGGGGAAAGACGGGATAAGAAGGGAAAGAATAGATAGATAGATAGATAGATAGACAAAGAGAGAGATGGAACGTGTGTGCTTGGGAGAAGATAGGAATGGAGGAAGGGAAATAAATAGATAGATAGACACAGACATAAAGATGAATAGACGTAGAGAAACAGAACGGAAGGAAATGAAAAATAAGAAAAGAAAAAAAAGGGAAAAGATGGGATGGGAAGATAGGGGAGGGGGAAACACAGGATAAGAAGGGAAAGGAATAGATAGATAGATAGGCAAAGACAACCGTAGACAGATAGACACAGAACGGAAGGAAAGGAAAGGAATGGGAAGGGAAGGAAAGATAAAAGAAGGAAAATAAATGAAAAGCAGAGAAGAAAGGAATAGGAAGGGAAGGAAAAATGAGATAGAGAAAAAAGGAGAGGAAGAGATGAAATGAGAAGAAAAGGGAAGGAAAGAGAAGGGGAAAGAATGGAAAAGAACGGAGAGGAATAGACAGAAATAACATAGATAGATAGACAGAAATAAAGAAAGACAGAGACAGACGGACAAACACAGAACGGAAGGAAAGGAAAGGGATGGGAAAGGATAGCAAAGACAGGAAAGCGAATAGAAGGAATGGGAAGGTGAGGAAAGGGAAGGGGAAGGAAGGGAAAAGAACGGCAAAGAATAGATAGATAAATATAGATAGATACACGCACAAAAAAACAGACCTAGACAGACACGGAACGGAAGTATATGGATGGGAGAGGATGGAGAGGAAAGGAATGAGAATGGAAGGAATGGGAAGTGAAGGAAATAAGGAAAAAAAATGGAAAAATAGATGTGATAGGAAGAAACGAGAAAAGTGTAGGGGAAAGAAAGGAATAATAGGAGATGGAATGGAAAGAAAAGAGGAGGAAAGTGAAGGGGAAGGAAGGGAAAAGAACGGGAAGGAATACATTGATAAATAGACAGACAAATAAAGACAGACACAGACAGACAGACAGAGCACGGATGGAAAGGGAAAGGATGAGAAACAATGGAAAAGGAAGGAAAGATTATGCAAGGAATGGGAAGGGAAGGTAGAAAGGGGAAAGAGATGGAATGGGAAGAAAAGAGAAGGAAAGTAATAGGGAAAGAATGGGGAAAAAAAGGTAATGAATATAGATAGATAGATAGACACAAAGAGAGACAGACGTAGACAGATAGACATAGAACGGAAAGAAAGGAAATGGATGGGAAAAGATGGAAAGGGAAGGAAAAGAAAGAAAGCAATAAAAAGAGAAGAGAAGGAAAAAAAAAAAAAGGATAGAGATCGAATGGGAAGAAAAGATAAGGAAAGTTGAGAGGAAAGAAGGGAAAAAAACGGAAAGGAAAAAATGGTATGGGAAAAGAAGGAAAGGAAAGTAAATGGGGAAGAAGGAAAGAACGAAAAGGAAGAGATGGCATGCGGAGAGAAGGGAAAAGAGGGGCAAAATAAAAAAAGGAAGAAATGGAATGGGAAGAAAAAGGAAGGAAAGTGAAGGGGGAAAGCAGGAAAAATAATGGAGAGGAAAAAATGTCATGGGAAGAAAAGGGAAGGAAAGTAGGATAAGTACGGGAAGAAAAAAAAATGGAGGGAACGGAAAGGAAAATATCATCCATAGACACATATAGACGGACAAATGAGAACAAACACACAAATACACACACAGATGGAGAGGCGGACTGACGGAGGGGAAAGAGGAGGTGGAGGAGGAGGCGGAGGAGGAAAGGTTCCGTGTCAACAGCAGTGCTCGGAAATACTTGAACTTCTCTACACACAGCACGGGATCCTTCACCAACACTCCAGCGGTGACGCCTCTATAGTGTTCATTCCCCGGCGCCTGCACCCGTCTATGGTTTATGCAGCAATGACGTCTGTTTACAATTGTCTGTTTACAACTTTCCTAACCTTTTCTTCCGATTCGATCTCCTCTATCCCTCTTTTTCCTTCACTTATCTTTCCTTTCCATTACTTCCATTCTCTTACCTTTCCTCTCCATCTTTTCCCATCCATTTCCTTTCTTTCCGTTCTATGTCTATCTGTCTACGTCTGTCTCTCTTTGTGTCTATCTATCTATCTATACTCATTACCTTTTTTATCCCCTTAAGACACTACGGCTCTTATACCTATTTCCAAACACATACAAATGCAAACAAAGACAAATACGCTCCTTACAATAATTTACATAGCATTTCCCAAGACAGCTAAGGCATTTACACCCACCTGCACAGTATTTTTTAAGATGTTTGCAATATTTACAGCATTTTAAAAAGTATTGTCCAAGATCAATACGTCATTAGAATCCACTTACAAAACATCACCTAAGACAACCAAGGCATTAACACCTGTTTAGAAGGAGTTTGATAAGACGCGACGCTCACACTATTTATACGGTACTTATATCCACTGAAAAATTACACTATTTATACAGTATCTACATCCATTTATAAAACCTTTTTCAGACAAATACGGCCCTAATATCCATTTACGAAACATTTCCTAACCAGAATTCGACTTTTTCCAACCATTTACACGGTACCCTCCCCTCCCCCCCCCCCCCACAAAAAAAAAGCAACGATCGTATAATGTAAACAGCCTCGTTACTTCCTGACATGATTTACACGCCTTAATACCTTAATACAGACTTTTCACACTGACACACAATTTTCCCTGTTGAAGCGGAACTAAACTATTTTTTTTTCTTCTCTCTGCTACTGCCTGCCTGCCTGATCGATTTTTTGTGCCTGTCTGCCTTAATTTCCCTCACCTTTTTACGCCTTATCAAACATTTACCTATTATACGGCATTATAGACATTTACACTCCACTTCTTTCTAATCAAACAGAGCTGGACTATACTTATCGCTTCCTTTCTCCACCCCCACGACTAACAGCATTAACAGCAGACCCCTCACGAGTATCATTAAAAAGTCCCAACAAGAGCAGCCACCGTCACCACTTTCTCTCTGGTCGTCTGTCACGGTGGTTCAGGTCCTTCGGTTGCTCGACAAGATAGCCATCAGCATCACGTCTGTCGTCTATGAGTCACGTGATCTTCAGCTGTGTCTGTGATAAGGCTGATTAAAAAAGTTCGGCGTCTTATCCTCCGGCTGTTGCTATCACTATCACAAGAACAATAAAAATAAAAATAAACAACATACACTACTATCAATACTTTCTACTACTAATAACGCTAACACTTACTACTACTACTACTACTACCAACACTAACATGCAACACTAACAGTTTTCTACTACTACTAACGCTAACTTCTACTTTTACTAACACTAACATTCTAATAATTTTCTACCATCAATAATACCGACGAGAACAACATGAAAACCTTAAACACGAACACAAACCACTAACAACTTCCACGACCACCACCACTACAATCACCACCTTCACCACTACCACCAACAACAACACAAGAACCACCAGCACCTCCACCATTATTACCACAATCGCTACCACCCCCACCACCACCACCACCACCACCACCACCACCATCACCAGAACCAAGACCTTCCATCAACTTGGGTTATCGCGCGAAAACATTTTTGTCTACAGCTTTGGAACTCCAATTTCCCTCCCTCCTTCCCTCTCTCCGCCTCTCTCCCCGTGCCTCCCGCCCTCTTGCTTCCTCTTAAAGTGGAGGCACCACGGCTCCCTCTCTTCCCCTCGTCCTCTTCTTTTCCCCTTCCAAACTTCGGCCTTTCTCTCCCTCCTTACGTCCAGAAGGAAGGGAAGGAAAGGGGAGCGCGGCCATTTTTCACGTCTTGACCCGTCAGCGCTGTAGGCTTCACCTCGCCCGGGCAGACCAGTCCATGTCAAGGGATGGGCCCAGGGCGATAATTTTGTGGTGCTCTTAATATTAAACTCAGGCGACGTATTGAGTATTATTATTCCTTATCTACGGCCATTGTCTAGAAATATGTTTGAAAAGAGAAAGGATATGGATGTGACAAATGTTCTTCTTAGTGTGTAGGTGAGCATTGTGAAATCATTAGAGAAAAAAAAGTAAAGGAGACGCTATGACACAAAAAAATGCCTATAGATTTCTGCAACGAGTTTATGATCTTAAGGATTTAACTAAAAACATCACCGTAGACTTTTCTTCGTTGTCACACACACACACACACACACACACACACACACACACACACACACACACACACACACACACACACACACACACACACACACACACACACACACACACACACTAGAGAACCTGATGATGATAATGACTGACTAAACTATAGAAAAAATAACCGGAAAGGGAAGGCACGATAAAGGAAAGTGGCGGCGTGTAAAAAAAAAAAAGGAGTAGGGAAAAAAAAGGAGAAAGAAAATGGTGCCAGGTTAAAGACGAAGGCTATGAAGAGGGGAGGAAAAAAACTAAAAGAAAGAAGTGAGGGAAAAGACCCGACTCTTCTAATAAATAAAAAGACCCCTCCTCCAAGTTAGGAAACAATTTCTCTCTCTCTCTCTCTCTCTCTCTCTCTCTCTCTCTCTCTCTCTCTCTCTCTCTCTCTCTCTGTACACACACACACACACACACACACACACACACACACACACACACACACATCTGAGAGGAAAGAAAGAATCCGAGGGTAAAAGAGATCGGAATTTTCCCTCGTAGGTGACTCTGGGTTTTTGGAGGCGGCTGTTTGATATGGTGACGAGGGGAGAGGGAAGGCGCGGAGGGCGAGGCGCGGGAGGGGGCAGGGGCGAGGAGGAGGAAGGAAAGGAAATTGTAAAGAGATTGGTGACAGGGGAAAGCGAGTAATGGGTGGACGGAGAGGGAAGAAGAGAGAGAGAGAGAGAGAGAGAGAGAGAGAGAGAGAGAGAGAGAGAGAGAGAGAGAGAGAGAGAGAGAGAGAGAGAGAGAGAGAGAGAGAGAGAGAGAGAGAGAGAGAGAGAGAGAGAGAGAGAGATAAGCCCCTTCCTCTCGACCCCTCTATTACTCATTATCCCTTCTTTAATTTCCTTCTTCACCAACTCTCTTAAACCTTTTCGGTAATGTTCTTCATAGTGCTCCAGGTTATAGTCTCTCTCTCTCTCTCTCTCTCTCGGAATCGGTATTGGCGTTCGGATACTAAGGTCATTTCGCCGTTTCTTTGATGTAGCATCCCAGAGACGGTGCTTCCTTCCCTTGCCGCGGATAGATAAAGGAAACACACACACACACACACACACACACACACACACACACACACACACACAAACACACAGCCCCTCTATTTTGTTCTTTGTATAGACGATTAAGGACTGACGTGACGGAGATGGGCACCGCAGACACGCGCAGCTATACGTAGGCTCCCAACATAACATTTTACAGGCGATTACTGTTTTTTTTTTCCTTTACGTGTATATCAATATTCTTATGATTAACTCTATAAACTCTCTTACATGCGAAGGTTGAATAAGCGCAGATAAATAAAATATAAGTGTACTTCTATCTGAACGAGTGAATGTTTTTTGCTGTATTGTTTTGCCTTTTTTTTATAGGTTTTGAGGTTTAGGTGTTTGTCATTTTGTCTGATGTGAATATGAATGTGAATATGAATGAACATCTTCCCGTACCTGATCTCTCTCTCTCTCTCTCTCACCCCCGCCCCGAGGATCACTCTGCCGGTGTTCCAGCCAATATTTACCGCAAGAGGCGCCCAAGTCCTCAACTCCCGCCCCAAAGGTTTCCACCTCCGCCAGCAGCCCGAGCCGCCCAACTCCAGCCAGACAGTTTTAATTCCCAACTTCCCAACGAAGCATTTCCCGCCTCTCTCTCTCTCTCTCTCTCTCTCTCTCTCTTCTTCATCTTTCTTCTCTCTTTGTTCTCTCTCTCTTTCTCTCTCAAAAGACTAACTGATAAAGATATTGATAGATAGGTGAAAGTGTCTGTGTGTGTGTGTGTGTGTGTGTGTGTGTGTGTAAGAACAGCTTACCAACTATATATATGACATTTTAATCCCAAAACATAATGCTAAAAAAAGCCTACCATCATCATCATCATGCTCTCTCTCTCTCACCCAAATTTTCTTCTCCATGACAAACAAGAGGCCCAGTGACTTAAACTTCCCTCCCCCTCCACACCCTTCCTCTCAACCTTCCTTCTTTACTCCCCCAACCCCCCAACCACCCCCTCGCCCCTCCAAACACACCCACACACCTTCAAACTGTTTCCGCCAAAAAAGCCGCGCATCTTCACCTTCATTTTTGACCCCCGTGCTTTCCCCCCAGCCAGTTTATTGCCGCCAAAAGTCACTCCGGCGGGCGAGGGAGCAAAAATGGACCTCAGCATACACAGCGCCGCCAGAGTTTCTTCCGCCGCGGGGCCGCAGGTGACGCTCTAATTATGCTGGGGAGTTTTCTGAAGGAGGAGAAGGAAGGAGGGAAGGGAGAGGCAGAGGAGTGAGGGGTTATTGAGGGAGGTGTGCAGGTGACGGGAAGCTTTGCCCTCACGCCTTCCTCTCTCCCCACCTTTCTTTCTCTCCATCCCTCAGCCTCCACTTATTCTTCCCCTTTCTCTCTCCTTCTCCATTTTCACTTCCTCTTATTACATCATGTCTCCTCTCCTCCAATGCTTTCTCTTCCCCTCCATCCCTTCTTTTTCCACGGTTTTTCCTTTCTTGCCCTCTCATCTCTTTCCCTGCGTGACGAGGTGATGGGTGGAAGAGGAGGAGGTGATGGAAGTGGTGCTGGTGAGGTAAGTCGTTTGGGGGGTAGAGGGAAAATTATACTGAATGTGGAGAAGGATTTGGGTGTGTGATGGGATGAGAGCTGAAGGTGGAGGAGGAGGAGAGTGTTATAGTTGATGTAGTTGAAGGAATGTGGAATGGAATGAGGGATGAAGGTGGATGATGAAGGGAGGACGTGCTAGCTGACAGGAGGGAAGAAGATGGAGGAAGATGGGAAGGGATGTGATGAGAAGAGAGATAAAGGTAGAGAAAGATGGCGAGAGTCTGTAATGGAATGAGTAATAGACGTGAAGAAGGATGGGGAGGATATATGATGGGAATAGGCCAGGTAGTGTGTTCGCTGGTAGGAAGAGGAAGGTGGAGGAAGGTGTAAAGGGTGCGAGGAGGCTGTCAAGAAAGATGAAGGTGAAGGAGGCCAGGTAGGGAGTGTGGAGGTAGAAAAAAGGCGGCGGAGGCTGGGCAGGGGAGGAAAGGGTTTGGAGTTGCCGGGTTGAGCTGAAGGATCCGCCAAGGCTGAGGCCCCTGGCAGCGTCGAGGCGGCTTTAGTCCTTTCCAATGGTAATCTCAGTTAGAGCTTTCCTTCGTCTGTATTTCCTATTTTCTATGATAATGAGAACTTTCCACTGGATCAAGACAGTTACTCTTTCTAGTTTATTCTTCTTGTATCATCCAAATAGGAATAGAATCTTAGCGCCATTTTTTTGGAGGGGTTCAACCTTGTTGTGCTTCGACCGTAAAGAAAATTAGCAGCGTGTCATTGCCTCGCTCTAGACTAGAGCATATATATATATATATATATATATATATATATATATATATATATATATATATATATATATATATATATATATATATATATATATATATATATATATATATATATATATGTATATATTCACTTTTCTTTCAGCGACTCAGTTTTGTTCAAAACGCCGTTACATGAGCAACGATCACCAAGACATGCATAAGTAGAAAAAATCGATTCATCAAAACTATTATTATCATATATATTACAAAATAATACTTATAAAAAAACATTTTTGTTCATGATATTTCAACGGCCATTTACCCATGTCTTCACACTCATGCACATCAAATATTTCTATCATCACACGTTTTTTTTCCAGCTGATTTGTTCCTTCCATCCCTCTCAATGGAACTCCTTAGCGAGGCCACAATTTACGCCAGGAGAAGAACTATTAAAGAGTCACAAGAACATAAAAACATGAGGAGTCTGCAAGAGGCCGGCTGGTCTATAGAAAACAGCTCCTGTAAGCCTAACCCCTCCTTACCTCACTAATGCATGAATATATCCAGCCTCTTCTTGAATGTATCTATGGTATTGGCACCCACAACATGGCTGCCAAGCCTGTTACACTCATCCACCACTACTGGTAAACCAATTCTTGCCCTTGTCTTTGTTGAAGCTAAATCTATCTAACTTAAAACTATTGCTACGTGTCCTACCAGGCTCTTTTACAACCAAAACCCTATTGACATTATTATTCATGAGTCACATCGAAACTTCGCGCACTAGCAAGACTATAAAGGACCATTAAAAATAAAGCGAGAGAGAGAGAGAGAGAGAGAGAGAGAGAGAGAGAGAGAGAGAGAGAGAGAGAGAGAGAGAGAGAGAGAGAGAGAGAGAGAGAGAGAGAGAAATTTCAGAAATTTCTTAATATATGATTGGAATAATTATTTGCCTTTAATCATGAAATAAGCTTTGGATGAGCATACTTTCCGGGGGAGGAGGAGGAGGCCAGTCAAATGGTGATTTATAAAGGAAAAAAAATTACGGAAAGCTGCAATTTGTTTTATCACCTGCATAAAAGCGTACTTTATAACAGCTATTTTGCCGCCATCTTGAAAAAATGGCGGCCAGAAATATTTTTTTGTAAATATCTTGCTTAATACCTACTTTAGAGGAAAAAAAGGATAATATAAAAGCTATTCTACAAACAATTTGCTACAAATTATGTTTTATACATTTTTTTTCGTATGTTGCTCGGTTTTGATGGCAAAGGTGCGCAAAGATCGTACCATTTATAAGTTTTGCCTCTAGTTACGTAATATTGCCCGTAAAGTTATTTTAAACGATATATTCAAGCATTACTCAAGTTTCTGCATTAATTGTAGTGTTTTCTTTTCTTCAGAGAGTACGAACAAGGACTATTAACCTGTTATTAGAGCGTAATATTATCTGGAAAATGGCTTCATCAGGGAAATGCCTCATTTGTGAAGGCGTACTTACTGCGGGAGTGACTCGTGAGGTTGAGGAAAAAGGTGTACGAACATTGATAGGCTACAGTATTAAATGGAAAGATGGAAAACATTCTCAGTTAGAAGGACTGGAAAGTGTCACCGTGCATGAAAAATGTAGGAGAAAGCGTATACGAAAGAAAGAAGTGCTGAAGCTTTTCAATCAAGACATAAAACCTCAACAGATTCCAAACTATTTCTGAGATGTCAAGACTCGGATTTTGATTTTCTTCATGACTGTCGACTTTATGGTGAAGATGCATCTGATGAGTTTTATAAAAAATAAGGCAAAAAAACTGTAAGTGATCGTGAGACTGCACCGTGTAGAGAATATTCATATTAAGGACACTATTTTGAAAGTGAGTGAGGAAAGGAATGGTGACTGGGGTAAAATAGTTAAGTACCCGTATATGTAATGTAGTTAAGTTGCTGCAGAGGCACGGTACCACTCAAACTGTATGAAGAGGTTTTACACACCGTCCCGTGGAAAAAACGTGGTCGTCCCTAAAGTTCTACAGTTTCAGAGGCAATGAATATGTTACTTATCTTGTGGAAAATCGAGAGCAACGCTAATTTTCTGTCGGTGAAATTGTTGAAGGATATGACGGTGAGCTGCCAAATGAGAAAAAAAAATAAATAAATCTGAACTGAAACTTAAGTATGGAGAAGACATTGTTGTAACTGTAAACAGAACCAGAAAACCAGTGGTGTGTTTTCGTGACACGGTAAACAAAATTCTGTCTGACGCATGGTACACAAATAATAGGAGTAAAGATGAGAAAGAGGAGAGACTTGGGATAGTGAAAACAGCCGCAACCATAATTACTGGGGATGTTGGGTCACAGAGGAAACAAGGGGAAGGACAGGAAAGAGTTGGGGGACAATTGGGGGAGGGGAAAGAGATGAAGGGAAAGAGATGAGGAACAAGGGAGAGGAAAGGGAAGACAAGAAACAAGGGGATGGAAAAGGAAGAAATAGGGAAAAAGGTAAAGAAAGGGAAAGAATGAAACAAGGGGGAGGAAAAGGAAGAGATAGGGAACAAGGGGAAGGGGAGGAGCGAGACAGGAGACGTGGGGAAGGAAGGGAAAGAAACAAGAAACGAGGTGAAGGAAGAAGAGATAGGAAACAAGGTGGAAGAAGAAAAAAATGGGAAAAAAAGGTGAAGGAAGGGGAAAAATGAGGAAAACGATGGGGGGGTAAAACAGGACACAGAGTAAAGGAAGGGGAAGAGATGGAGAAGAGAGAGGAGAGAGAGGAGAGAGAGAGAGAGAGAGAGAGAGAGAGAGAGAGAGAGAGAGAGAGAGAGAGAGAGAGAGAGAGAGAGAGAGAGAGAGAGAGAGAGAGAGAGAGAGAGAGAGAGAGAGAGAGAGAGAGAGAGAGAGAGAGAGAGAGAGAGAGAGAGAGAGAGAGAGAGAGAGAGAGAGAGAACGCGAAAAGGATGAAGGATACAGAAGTGTTGAGAGGAGAGTGCGGGGAGAGCGTGAGAGTGCGGGAGCTGAAAAAAGAAAAGAAAAGCTCGTATAGGGCACAAGAGGCAGGAGGGTGGAGGAAGAAAGTGGAGGAGAGGGATGAGAGTTTGAGGAAGAGGAGGAAAGAGGAGGAATGCGAACACGGAGGCAAGGTAAGCTGAAGGAAGAGGATGCAGAGGAGGAGGAGGAGGAGGAGGAGGAGGGGAAAGAGGAGGAGGAGGAGGAGGACATGGGTATTGGGGGTATGGGAGGGGGGAGTCATGGCGTCTGAGGCAGAAGTAAAGCTGATTACCATCTCCAATGCAAATTAGGTTCCCTGAGAAGCGTCCTAAGTGCTGACGACGGGGGGGGTGGGGAAGGGGGGGGGGTCGCAGCCCTCAAGCCCGACAAGTGACAGTCTCTCTCTCTCTCTCTCTCTCTTATATATGTTCTTTTATCGTCTTTCTTTTCGTTTCTGATTTCGTAAGTGATTCATATTGTTACTAATGTCGTTGTAGTAGTAGCAGTAATAGTAGTAGTAGTAGTAGTAGTAGTAGGAAGTAGTAACAATAGTAATAGTAGTAGTGCAGGTAAGGGGATGCAAGGCAGGTAGTTTTGGAAGCGGCAGGGGAGGCCAGAAGAGGAGGAGGAAGGGGGAGGAGAGGAGAGGAGGAAGGGGGAGGAGAGGAGAGGGGAAAGCTGCCGAAGAGGGAAGTGAGGAAAGGCGCTGAGGCGGAGCACCTGGCTGGGTCAACACTCAGGTGAGGAGGAACACCCGAGGCTGCACTAATACTCCACACCTCGTTGGCGGGAGTGGAGGAGGAGGAGGAGGAAAAGGAGGAGGAGGAGGAGGAGGAGGAGATTGAAATAAAAAAGTATGAGAATAAGAAGCAGAAAGAAAAAAAAAAGGATAAAGGGAGAAAACTGAATTGAAAAAGAGGAAGAGGAGAAGGAGAAGACGGAAGAAGAAGACGGAGGAAAAGAAAAAAAGACTAGAAAGAACAGAAGGAAGAAGGAATAGAAAAGAACAAAGTAGAAGAAAGAGAAAGAAGAATAAATACGAGGAGAAGGAGATGGAAGGAGAGGAAGAAGAGGAGGATAAGCAAACACCATGATGATGAGGAGAGAACGTGAATGAAAAATGAAACAAAAAAGAATAAAGATAAGGATGGGAGAAAAAAAAAAAGAGACGAGGAGGAAGAGGAGGAAGAGGAGGGCAGACGGAGAGAAAAGAAGGGAGAGCTAAAGTGGCTCGGTAAAGGAGATGAGGAGAATAACAAACAAGACTCACACCTGCCAAGCTCACCTGCCTCGCCCGCCACCTCACGCTCAGGTAGGTAAACTATCTTAACGCTGAGAGCTAGCAGGTTAATTGATTGACTGGGCGGGAGCGAGAGGGGGAGGGAGGGACGAGTGAGGAAACAGAGGGAGAGGAGCAGGAGAACGGACACGGAGAGAGAGGAGAGGAAAGGAGAGGAAAGGTAAGGGAAGAGAAGGAAAGGGGAATAAGGGGAGGGAAAGGCGGAGGGAAGGAGGGACGGAGCGAGGAAACAGAAGGAAAGGAGCGGGAGAAACGACAAGGAGAGAGAGGAGAGGAGAAGGGATGTGAAGGAAAGGAAGGATTTTGAGTGGACGCGGAGGGAAAAAAAAAGAAATCTACAGTTGGGAAAATAGGACAAAAGGGAAAAAGATACAAAGTACGGAGACAGAGAAAGAAGGAGAGGAAAGGGGAATGAGGGTGTTCTGAGAGGGGATGTTTAAGGAAAGATTAGAAGTGGATACGGAGAGAAAAACCATAGAAATCTACAGTTAGGAGGTGATAAAAAGTGGGGGAAAAAAAAACCTAAACGAGACGAGGAACGGAAACGGAGAAGAGAGGAAAGGGAAGTGTAGGAAAAGGGGAATAGGAGGAGATTGCTGAAAGGGAAGATTTGAAGTGGATGCAGAGCGAAAAAAAATAGTTAGGAAAATGATAAAAATGGATATATGGAAAGCTAAACGAGGAAAAGAACGACACGGAGAGAGGAGAATAGAGAAAAAGGGAAGTGAAGGAAAGGGGAATGAGATAACTGAGAGGGGAAGGGTTAAGAAAAGGTTTGAAGTGGATTTGGAGGAACAATAAGAAATCTACAGTTAAGAAAACGATAAAAAGTGGAAAAATGGAAAGCTAAATGACGAGAAAAAAGAAAAAAAAATAGGAAAGAGAAGTGAAGGAAAAGGGCGATAGGGGAATACTGAAAGGGAAGATTGAAGGAAAGATTAGAAGAGGACTAAAGAGGGAAAAAAATATAGTTAGTAAAAAGGAAAAAAAGTAGAAACATGGAAAGATAAACGAGATAAAGAGAGTGAATGAGAGAGAGACGGGAAGAACGAAAGGGAGGAGGCGAAAAAAAAAAAAGATTAAAAACGCAGCTGTGATGAGCAGGGGAATGAGGTGAGAAACAAAGAAAAAGAAACGTGAAGAGATGAACCTGGGAGACGAGGAGGAGGAGGAGGAGGAGGAGGAGGAGGAGGAAGGGAGTGAAGTAAGAAAGAAAATATGACGGAGCAGGAGGGGAGTTAATGAAAGGAAAGCAGAGAGGTGTTAGGAAAAGGAAAGCGAATGACGGAGGAGAGAAAAGTAAGAAAAAAAAACCCGATTCGAGACGAAGAGAGAGAGAGAGAGAGAGAGAGAGAGAGAGAGAGAGAGAGAGAGAGAGAGAGAGAGAGAGAGAGAGAGAGAGAGAGAGAGAGAGAGAGAGAGAGAGAGAGAGAGAGAGAGAGAGAGAGATAAAGGATGTGGATTTGAGGGTCCAAGAGCTGCTGCCATCTAGTGAGTACAGATGAACCAAGCGTCCAAACACCGCTTCGCCGCCGCCGCCGCTGCAACCACCACCACCACCACTACTATCGCCGCCACCACCATCACCACCACCACCACCACCACGATAACCAACAACAATAATAACTGAACCTACATTATAGTCACTTATCCTTCCAAAATAATAAAAAAAATATATAAGAATTAAAAAAGGACGACTATACGATGACCAACAATAACAGTAACACAAACAAAAACAAGGAAAACAAACATAATTACCACTACCATCACCATCAGAAACATTACGAACAAAAAATCTAAAATTGGAATATCAAAACAGAGGATGAGTCGATCACTAAATACATCATTATCATCGCTCTCTCGACAGTATTACTCTTCCAATACGGTGGGACAAACACTCATCCCATCGCAAAGAACACTCTTGCTCAAACTTCGCCAGCAGCAACAACAAAAAAATCACAGCAGAAGACAGTTATATTTGTAGCACAGAGTCCGGTAACATATTCAGACATAAACAAAAATATTGAGGATAGATAGAGAAGTATAGCTAGAGATAGAGAGATAGAAAGGTCCACACAGAAAACGTATGAATAAATGGATAAAAGGGTGCTTATATAATTTTGTATGTAGGCAGGTAGGTTGGTAGGTAGACAGGACGGTAGTTAGGAAGGTAGGTGAGAACGTAAATAGATAGAGACAATGGT
>NC_066520.1:11282208-11322208 GCF_024679095.1 Eriocheir sinensis
AGGGGGTAGGGAGGGCTAGGGAGACGCGAGAGCATGGAAGTCGGCTCGGAGGAACAGTCATTCGTGGATGCTGGTGATCGAAGGGAGACGCTGGGTCGAAAGAGAAGGGATAGGAATATGGAGAATGGCGGAGAGACGTGTTTAGTGGATGTATGGTAGGCATGATTGGGTGGAGAGAATGGAGAGGCAAGTAGATGGAGGGAGAGCTCTGTTGGATGGAGAGAGAAGGGGAGGGCATATGAATGATGGGAGAGACATGTTGGGTGGAGAGAAAAGAAAGGCATAGCGGAGGGAGACATGTGGGTATGGAAAGAAGAAAAAATAGTGTGTGGAGGAGAGGGATACTGGGTGGAGCGAGAAGGGAAAGAGTGGAGAGAGAGGCATGTTGGGTGGATGGAAAGGGAATGTGCGTGTTGTGTAAAGGGAAAAGGATGCTGAATGGAGAAATCAGAAAATGGTGTGTGAGTGGACGAAGAGACATGTTGGTGGAGAGAAAGGGAAAATCGTGCTAAGAGGAGGGATTAGAAAAAGCATGTTGGTGGAATGGGCGAAGGAGCTAGGTTTGGGATTAAGGGACTGGTGTGTACGTTGAAGAAATAGAGACTAGGTACAGGTTGAAAACAAGGAAATATATAGAGAGAGGACGTGGTCTGGAACCGAAGAATATACATGTGAGCTAGAAAGGAGGTGCGGGATTAGAACTAAGGCGGAATATGTGCCAGTTAAAACTTTCCAGGTGGCGAGAAGAGGCTGAAAAGTATGAAGCTGGTGAAGAACAAAGGGAAGGAAGGTGTCGTGGGTACCGTGGGACTGGGATGTTACAGCTGGAGGGTAAGGAACGCGGTAAAGGCAGAGCGAGGGGCAGGTCTGATCTATGGGCTGAAGGACGAAGATTAGAGTCTTGGCAGTGGCCGCGAAACGAGGGAGGGTCGGTGGGTGTAGGAGGGGGAAAGGGATGTGATTGTTGGCTACAGAAATATAGAGAGGAGCAGGAAAAATGGGAGTATGAAGTTGGAATGGGAAGTGAATGTAAGCTATGGAAATAAAGAAAGGAACGAGAGAGATAGGAACATGTACTGGAAAAGGGATGCGAGTGTTATGGTATGGAAGTATAGAAAGGGACGAGAGAGAGATAGGAACATGTACTGGAAAAGGGATGCGAGTGTGGGGTATGGAAGTATAGTAAGGAAAAGGAGAAATAGAACCATGTAATAGAAAAGGGAGGAGTGAGGGATATGGAACTATAGAAAGGGACGAGAGAGAGATAGGAACATGTACTGGAAAAAGGATGCGAGTGTGGGGTATGGAAGTATAGTAAGGAAAAGGAGAGATATAAGAATGTAATAGAAAAGGGAGGAGTGAGGGATATGGAACTATAGAAAGGAACAGGAGAGATAGGAACATGAACCGGGGAAGGAAGACCGGGGTTACGTCATTAAGCACAGAGGATGCACACGAAGTCGCACTTATTTTCTTTTTTCACGTGGACTTGTGCATTCACGGTCAAGTCACACATGCTGTTCACACTCCTACATGTATCCATTCACTGGTCCACGTACTAACACTCAAGTCGCAGGCGCGCTCGCTCACACACACACACACACACACACACACACACACACACACACACACACACACACACACACACACACACACACACACACACACACACACACACACACACACACACACACACATGCGTAGGCAGGTAGTGGTGAGAGGGTCAACTGCCCACCCTCTAATTATCGCATTTCTTGCATGACTGTCTCTCCCGTATGTGTGTGTGTGTGTGTGTGTGTGTGTGTGTGTGTGTGTGTGTGTGTGAACGCGCAAACGATTGAACGTACGCCCTTGAATGCCTATATGTTAGGCACACACACACACACACACACACACACACACACACACACGCTCGCACGCACGCACACATACACACACACACATACACACACCATGCAATAAATTCACTTAAAAACATGCGATAAAATAAATCGGTAAATAACCGAGTCCATATTCCCGTCAACACACACACCTGCCGCGCCCCGCCACCTGTGCCTGGAGGTGGTCAGCGCCCCGGACAGACGAGGCGCCCCAAGGCATCAACACTCGGGAGGAGGAAGCGCTTGGGGCCTGTATAAAGAGCAGTGTCCAGGGAGCGTTCGCCATAGAGACATGACCTACCACACAGTGCTTTAATCTAACATAAATATAGCTTTATTTTTCCTTATTTGCTCGTGACAACTCCTGACTCAGTGGTGCAGCGCGGCTCATCCATCGGTGGAGGCCGTTGATGCACGTTAATGCACGCAGGGTGTGTGGCCCGCGGTGTGACTGCCACTGTTTGGATGACCGACTTTACCGACGCCTAACTATTGAACCACCTCCATGAATGTTTACCTATAGACCTAACCAAAGATGCGATTTCATACTTAACAAACTAGCTTAAGTATACACATAACACGCAAATTCAGAGTCTAACAGTAGATGAAGAAAACGAAGGTAGTATATAATAACGAATTGGGGAAGAGATAAAATTGGACCATTTCCCGGAGCAAAATGGAGTTGAGTAGTCAGCGAGTTAGACCACGTTGGGAAAGGCCTTTGTTATGTAGTGAAGTCGTATATATAACTGAAGAAGGTGATGATACTCCATGCTCAGTGACGTGACTCTTGGGTAGTTATGAAAAAGTGGCAGCAGATTCCCGTAGATTTGAGCCGAGCAGAGCCACACACTCCATCCTCTGGGCCAACAATGACCCACACTTACCACTACCCTTATCACTCTTTTCCCTCCCATGAGAAACTGACGGTGAACATAATATCCGACAAGTATTTATGCTTACATATCTTCAAGTGAATGTTTATTTCTACCTGTTGATCTGTGAATGTAGGGCAACAAGGTAGGGAGCATGTCCTTTTTCTACTTAAATGACAATCCAAATGCACACCCCATACACACAAGGACCCTATTCTAGTGCGCGTAAAGATTATCAATGTATTTGCAATTCTAAATGTTACAGGGATTCATTCGACTACTTTTTCGGGTACCAGACCGCAACACATTCTACCTTGCGTTTCATATCACGATTTAATTCACTGTGTATCATAAACAAGAAAAAGATGGAGAGAAAAAGATATCCGAAACAGTGACGAGGCAGAGAAGGGAATGGATGATTGTGAAGAAACGGCTACGCGTGACGCAATGCGTGGCCTGCGGCGAGAAGGGAACTTGTCTGACGTCTGTGTAGCGACATGACCCGAGGAAGGCTTGGTCAGTTAGTGTTGTGGGTTATGTATATCTTTACGTCATGTTAACTGTCTCTCAACACACCCAAACATACGAGAACACCTACTTGAGTTTGAGCGGAAGTATTGGTCAGGTAGTGTTGTGGGTTATATATATCTTTAAGTAATGCTAACTTTCTCTCACCCAAACATAAAAGATCACCTATTTGAGTTTTTTTTTTCGTCCCAACAACCGAACAGGTAGAGGCAAGTACCTGGGTCTGTGATGCCGGCGTCCAGCAAGGCATTGTAGCGCTCCGCCTTCTCTGGAAACGGAAAAAAAGGATTATTAGAGATAATACAGATTATATAAACAGGAATTAATACGAAGGAAAACTACCTTTTTTAAGAATACCTGTTGGATCCGCCAGGCCCAAAACACCCGCCATGCTAAACCTACCGCCCCGATCCACCAGCTCTGTGTTAGTATGGCCAATATGCATGTTTTTTTATTTTTTTTATTTTTACTTGTTTGTTTTCTCCTAACTACTTAAAGGAGGATATACTTCTAAAATCATATGACTGTCTTCTCTTAAAAAAATTTAAAAAATGGCAGAAATAAAGCACCATCTCGAAACCTCTTATAGTAATCGCGAGTAACAAACCTTCCAGGCCTCGCCATTACCAGGAAGCCGCCGCCATGCCCGCCTCACCGCCCCTCCCGCCCCCTGGGGTCAATTGCCTCGCATCCTGATCCTCACTTAAGCTTTTATGCCGCAATTTTGGGAAGGCAAATGAGCTCAAGTCTGAAGCGATGGACGGCGATAATCCGGCTATTAAAATGCCATATATATTTCAGGTGGGCCCGAAGCACCCCGACGCCCGCCCGCCCAAACACTCGCCTCCGCGCCTCCCCGGGGCCCTGCAAGGCTCAAATTCCCGAGTTATTGTACGCGGGGAGCACACATCAAAAGGGCGGCTGGAGGGTCCTTACGCCGCTGAGAGAATAGTGATACGCTGCTTCGCGATGCACTCCTCCTACTCCTCCAGCTTCTCCTCCTCCTCGTCCTCTTCCTTCTCTTCCTCGTCCTCCTCCTGATGGTGCTGGTTCTGGCGATGCTGTTGCTCCTCCTCCTCCTACTCCTACTCCCCCTCCTCCTCCGCCTCCTCCTCCTCCTGCTTCTGCTGCTGCTGGAAAATGCATGACGAGTGTGTATAATGCACTTACCTTGCCGCCGAGAGCCTCCACCTGATGCTCGTCGGGAAGTGGAGGAGGAGGAGGAGGAGGAGGAGGAGGAGGAGGAAGAGGAGGGAGTGGATGTGATGAGGGGCAGGCAAGGGCAGGGAGGACAATGGGTGGTAAGAATTACGCTGAAGAAAATGAAGGTAATGAGGCGCGGAATGAAAGGCGTGGCGGAGGCAAGACTACTAAACGATGATGCCAATAATAATAATAATAAAGAAATAATAATAACATTAAAAGTAGTAATGGTAAAAATAGCAATAGTAGTAGTAATAGTAGTAACAGCAAAAACAACTGCAAACACACAGATACACAGCTACCCCAAAACTATCGACGCCTCAAAAACTTTCCTACACGCTTTCACTTTTGTTTCACTGGCCGCGCACCTGTGAATTCCTGAACACGTCTGAACACGACAGGCACACGTGGCCGCGAAACAGACCTTGAATGTAGACAGGTATACGTCCGCGTGTCCGTCCAGGTGTAATGAGGGACGGTGACGCAGGGAACAGGTAAGGGTAACGATCACAATGAAAAAAAATATATATAATACCCGAAGAGATGAGACAAAAGCCCATAGATACCTTTTTTTTTGACGTTCAGCCCATAGCGTAGGTAGGCTTTACTGATGGGGCATATTGGTCGGCCCCATCTACTAGTGGCGCGGGTAGAAAAATTATAGTGGCGCCATTCTTGCTACAATTAATGAACTATATAGTTGTCACCAATGTTGCAGCTCAGAATTTAGCGTGAGCGGCGTAAGAGTTCGTCCAGCCATACGATTGACCACCTGTATGAGCGAGATAGCCGCCCTGCATTATTTGTGGTGTCAGGTTGGGAGTCATCCTGGTTGGTGAGGAAGTCTGGTTTGGAAGAAAAAAAGAAGGCTGAAGGGAAGGGAAAATAAAAAAAAGTAACAGAAAAAGACGATGACGACGACGAAGAAGCTTAAGAAAAAGAAAAAAAGGAAGAAAAGACGCATTACTATCGGAAACAGTCAAAGATATAGAAGACACAGCAATCTAAGTAAAGGGAGAATAGAAGAGCACCATCATCATCATCACAACCACTATCACAATCACCATCTTCATCATCACTATCATCATCATCAGCAGCAGCATCACACGCCGCGTCCCTGCACCTCCGTGATGACTCATAAAAGTTCAATTTTCAACATGGAAGTTTTTTTCATCCCTTCTCCCCTTTGGCACACACCTCCCCCTCCCCCCTCCCCCACCGATCCGCTCCTCCCCTTTTCCCCTCAGGCGCTCTTCCTACTCATTTTCCATCTCGGCAACTCTCCTCTTCTCCTCACCTCCATTTCTTGCATTCCCCTTTCTCTTTCTCCTCCTTCTACACCTTCCCTTCCCCTCATCCCCTCCCCATTCAAATCCTCTTACCCTTACCTCCATTTATTGTCTTCCCTTTCCTTCTCTTTCTCCTCCTCCTAAATCTATTCCCTTTATCCTCTCCTCCCATCCTTACCGTTCCCTTCCTCCTCTTCTTCCTTCTCTTCACTTCTTCCCTCCTCAAATCCTTTCTCATCCTTATCTCCATTTCGTACCTTTTCCTTATTCTCCTCTTCTTTCTCCTCCTCCTTCACCTTTCCTTCCCACCATTTTTTGCCTTTCCCTTCCTCTTCTTCCTCCTCCTCTTCCTACATCTTCTCTTCCTTCACTTCTTCCCTCCCCTCGAATCTTCTCTCATCCTTACCTTCCCCTTCCCCTTCCTCCTCTTTCTCCTTTTCACCTCCACCCCCTCAAATCCCCCCTAAACCTCCCCCTTACAGCATCTATTGGATCATCAGTTCACCCCCCGTGGCCTCCTCTCCCTCTCCGCCCCCTCCTCCCCTCCCCCACCGCTGCAGACGCCAGCCTCGTCACGCCCAAACTGCTTCCCTTATTGACACTCGAAGGCCGGCCGGTGATTGGGCGTCATCAGGGCCACGCCGGCCAATCACAGCCGCCAATAGAGTTAGCGACTATTTTTTTTTCATTTTCCCTGATGCCTCCCTTGCGCCAGTCCCTAGTAAACGGTTTAGTTCTTTTTTTTCTTTTTTTTTTTGTTACCAGCTTTTTTTTCTTTTTACTTTCAACTGCATTACCAAAGGAAGGTTTAATTTTGTTGCCGTCGCTGATGTTTTTTTTATTCTTTCCTCTCCCGCCCCGAGAAGCGATTATGATCTTTCTCAAAAATGAAAATACGTGCAACATAAAAAGAATGAAAAAGTGAATTGGCTAAGTGAAGCTATCGAGGGCGGGCGTGTGATTCCGAAGGGGGGGAGGGGGAGAGGAGGATGAAGGGTAGCGGATGAGGGGGAGGGATGGAGAGAGTGATGAAGGGGAGGGAGGAGAGGGGAAGGGAGAGAGTGCCGGGTAGAGGAGGAGGAGGAGGAAGAGGAGGGGTGGGGAGGGAGATGAAGGGGGGAGGTCAGTCAGAAAGGGGGAGAGACTGGTGGGCGAAGAGGGCGAAGGGAGATATCGAGCATCAATCATCCCTTAATAACTGTTCTCTCCCCCTCCCAAAGAACCCTCCTCTGTCTCTCTCTCCCTCTCTCCCTTTCTCTCTCTTGCTCCCTTCCCGTCCTCGTATACATTTTCATCACTCGTTCTCGTCCTCGTTCTCGCCCTGCCCCGAAAACTACCTATGACTATTTGCGTAAAAAAAAAAGTTTAATCTTCGTTTCGGTTGCAACTTTAACTACTATCTCGCATTTCTTCCAATCGCTTAAACTTCGGGTATAATTTTTTTTCACCACCACCATCACCCCCACCACCACCACCACCACTAGCATCATCACAGGCTCTCATCTCCCCACGCGGCCACTAATCACCCCGCCGTCACCCCCTCATCACCTTCTTGAGACCCACTTAGCTCCTTCATTAACCCAAAAGGCAAAAATATATCACAGGAAATCAGATATGCATTAATGAATCTTATTTTTAGCCTCTTCGATGTTCACTTTCGATCTCAGGAGAGGCTGGTGAAGAACTTGCCTTTTGCTCATGTACTCTCCTTCTCCTGTGCTGGTCTGCTCTTTGCTCTTTCTTTTTTATCGTTTTTTCTTTGACTTCTTGCTGTTTCATTCTTTTTTATCCTCTGATCTCTACGTCAACATCTAATCCTCCATTCTTCAACCATTCATTTCAAGGTCAATATCTCATACAATGCTTAAGATGGTGTATCGTGTATGGTGTGGTGGTGATGATGGGACCGGTATTGTATATGGTGTAGTGGTAGTGTGATGGATGGGCTTAGAGAGGGTATATAGTATGAGGTGTATGGTGTGATGTGGTGGTGGTGATGGGAGGGGTATTGTATGGTGAAGTGGTGGTAGTGGTGTGATAGTGTAGTGACGTAGTGGTAGTGATGTGTTGTGTGTGTTGCATTGAATTGTGGTATGGTGTTGTGTTGGGGGTGTTGGCCTATGATGTGTTGTATGGGTACTTAATGCAGTGTGTTATCAAGGTGGTGGACAGGTGAGTTGTGTAGCGCTGGAGGTGGGTCTATACAGGTGTGGTGTGTTGGTGGTGGTTTAATTAATGCAAGTGGTTGAAGGTGGTGGTTCTAGGTGGCCGCAGCAGACTCTTCACCCATGTACACGAATACGCGACGTGGTAACAAGCCCATAAACACCCCATACAATCGTCAAGTGAGGGGAACGGGGAGGGGAGGGCCACAGAAGTAAAAGAAAAAGGATGTGAAGAAAATATGGAAAAACAGCGAAAAAGTAGAAGTTACAGTAATTTCTGCATTATATAACCTCTCTCTCTCTCTCTCTCTCTCTCTCTCTCTCTCTCTCTCTCTCTCTCTCTCTCTCTCTCTCTCTCTCTCTCTCTCTCTCTCTCGCTCGTGTGTCGAATGATTTTTTTCGTTTTAATGTTTTATCAATTTTTACATTTTTTTCGTAACTCCACTCATTGATGTGATAATTTTCCAGGCACTTGAACTTGTCATACTGAAAATTCTGATCCCCTCCTACCCGCCCCCTGACCCTCCTATCCCCTTCCCCTTCACCCCCTCCCTCAACCATGCACCCCCGGCCCTCCCCCTCAGCCATGCACCAGCCGCCCCTCCTCAACCCATCCTTCGCCTGAGTAGATGAAATGTTCGCCTCTTGGACCCACTTGGTGCACTCGGCATGACATCAAGCATCACACACACACACACACACACACACACACACACACACACACACACAAACACACACACACACACACAAACAAACAAGCAGGCATACAGTTTCAAACATTTTTAATACCAAACCTTTGCTCATTTTCTTTTTCTCCAATAAGCATCTACCTTCCTTTTGCTTCCTATTCAAAGATCTTCAAAACTACCTGCAAAAGGATAACACTCAGCCCTGAACATCATAACTCAGAGCACGGCCAATTCGATATACAACCCCACTATGATATTTGCTATGTACTTACCATCTCGTCACCACACTGCGCCTTCCTGTCACCACTATCTGTATCCACGCCGGGCCTTCTTCTTCACCAATCCACTCTGCACGATCCTCATTATTCCACAACCCCAAAAAACACGCCATATACCCGACACCATATCGCACAAAATCAAACCCGAACGCCATTACCAATACACAGAACACTAACTCTAATGTTGCTTTCTCTGACACTATCACCGTCTGGTCCGCAATATTTTTACTTTATATTGGTTACTGTTGCTGCATATTTCCCCACACAAATTCTTACATTCTTCCCACCTAGTAGAGCAGTTTATCTTCTTGTATTTTAATTTAACACCTTACCTTTTACTCAGAATTACGATTACTCAAGTCTAATAATTCCCAAACGAGTGACAAGTATAAAAATAAACACGGAACGATTTCAGTCTTTCTACAGTGGTATACAAGAGTGATCATCAGCATGCCATTTGCGTTCTCCACACACCTCCCTTTCTCTGCTTTATCCCAGTACGAGAACAGTGAAAAAAGAAATACACACAAGCAAAGATACAAAGAAACCCCGATAAGACACAAGTGAAAGATACAAAAAAATAATCGGATGGAAGAATGAAAGCGGGGAAAAAAAAGGATCGAGGATTAAAAAAACACATTAGAAACAAATAGTGAAAGAGGAGGAAGCTTCTTGTCAGGATATTCACTCCTACACCAACACCAGGCAGGATTAAAACCTTTACTTCTTTGCCATCACGTTATATAAGAGTTAGATGAACACGAACGAACATTTTGGCAGCAGCTGACGCATTGAAAAGGCTTAGGGTCATATTCTTAACAATTTCGGCGCCCAAACCCACATATTTGGTTGAAGGTGGAGGTTCTAGGTGGCCGCAGCAGACTCTTCACCCATGTACACGAATATGCGACGTAGAAACAAGCCCATAAACACCTCATACATTCGACAAGCGAGGGGAACGAGGAGGGGAGGGCCACAGAAGTAAAAGAAAAAAGGAGGTGAAGAAAATATGGAAAAACAGCGAAAAAGTATATGTTAAGTAATTTCTGTATTATACTCTCTCTCTCTCTCTCTCTCTCTCTCTCTCTCTCTCTCTCTCTCTCTCTCTCTCTCTCTCTCTCTCTCTCTCTCTCTCTCTCTCGTGTCGAATGATTTTTTACCTTTTGGGTATTTCCAGGGGTAGTTTTATGACCCTGGTGGTAGTGTGATCATTCTTCTGCAACATGAACTTAACAAAACGCTCATTAGAACCCGATTGCTCTCCTTTTTGATCTTTAGAAATAGTTGCTGTGAGAGACTGAAGCGTTTGAAGATACTAACAATATAGACAGGCCACGCACTCTCACACACACACACACACACACACACACACACACACACACACACACACACACGCACTCTTCCCAGCCACGACCCCTCAAAACCTGCATCGTCAGGTTAGTTCTCGACCAGGAAAGGACAGGTGCTGGAAGAAGGTTCATTACAGGTTAACGAGATTACAGATTACCCACGAAATTTTATATGCACACCGCAAGGATAACACACACACACACACACACACACACACACACACACACACACACAAACACACGCACACTCCTCCATATCCTCCTCCCTCACTCCACACACACACACACACACAATTTAAACGAAAAAAAAAAAAACGGAAAAAAAGCCAAACAACCTCTATGATGAGTTCCTGAAGTCGTGCAAACAAACAAATACACAAAATCAAAGCACTGCGCGGGGATTCCAAAAAAGCCCCGGTCGCCATTATGAACCAAAAAAAGTGGGCATATCCCGGGCCGAGCAAAGACCCAGAGTGCAGTTAAAATATTCACGTCTCATTAGCAGCCGTCCGATTTTTGTCTGCAGGTGCCCCGGGGAGCCACACGAGATGACAACCTAGGGGAGGAGGAGGAGGAGGAAGCAGGAGGAGAAGGAGGGGTGGGGGGAAGGTAGGTAGGTAGGTAGGTAAGGCGGGGTGGGAAGAAAAGAGAGAGGGAAGGTTAAGAGGAGGGAAAGTATACGATAACAACTTGTGTGTGTGTGTGTGTGTGTGTGTGTGTGTGTGTGTGTGTGTGTGTGAGAGAGAGAGAGAGAGAGAGAGAGAGAGAGAGAGAGAGAGAGAGAGAGAGAGAGAGAGAGAATAGATAATAGACAGATATAGAAATAGATAAGTAGATAAATGTTGACAGATAGAAGGATGAATAAGGATAAATATGGGAAGACAAATAAACGGTGAAAAAAGCCAAGGGAACAGTTTATAGGAACGGAAGACTGAAACAAGTAAATGAAAGAAAGATATTTATATGGCAAGAAAATCCGACAGTCTCGCATGGAAGAAGAAAATGGAAGAAAAGCAAATAGAAAGAGATACGACAGCAAAATTTTGGACTCCTCTGACGCGAAACTCTCAGACGAAGGGGAAAGGAGAAGAGAAGGAGATAGGAGAGAGAGAGAGAGAGAGAGAGAGAGAGAGAGAGAGAGAGAGAGAGAGAAAAGGCATTGAATAGGTGGTGAGAACTGTTCCAAGAAAGACATACACAGGGCACGGTGAGGTGGCAGTGGTGGCGGGAACAGATGAAGTGTAACTGATGGGATTCCTTGCCTGCAGTGGTGGAGAATGACACCAAAATAGCCTGATAATGGGCAGCAACGAACGACGCATCAATTGACAAGAAAAACAAAATTGTAGACACTGGTATAGGTGGCAAGCTGGGTTTTTTTCTTTCACTTCCTTCCTTGAGTAAATGGTTGCACTACTTTACGGATAGGATTTCACGTGCGCCACGGGATCCAACATTACAGAGACTATAAAAGATAGACATCACTCACAGGGCGCATTCAACACGCTCCCTTTCGCCAGTTCATGTCCTTCCCCTGTTACCACACGTCTTGCTCACCCTTCTCGGCACCTCTAAAGGCAAAAGGTAAAACACAGCTTATCATTCACGCTACTAACTTGGAACGGAAAGTAAATTATCCACGCTTTACAAAACATGTAAATTATGTTTCAACAGTCAAATTTGTTGGACTAGACTGGCTACTAATCTTTGTATAACACTGATTTCATGCAAGTGGAGCGCGGAGGTCGAAATTTGAGGCATATGTACAAGAAAACCCTATATAGATTAATAAATATAACACACACACACACACACACACACACACACACAGACACACACACATACACACAGGCGTGCCGCATCAAAGTCCGGCAGCGTTTTTCAGCTCTCATCTCATTCTTCCGTTTCCCCTTTCATACATAAACTCGGCGGCCCGCGGCATAAAGTGGTAAACGGGGTCTCTTTTGTGGTGGCGGACCTCGGTATTAATTTTCCACAAGCTGTGAATTAAACCGGTAATCAAGTCACTCAGGGAGACACAAAACTCCCGCCGGCCGCTGGTCAGGGCGGGTCAGGCCCACGCTCCGGATAAACACATGCGCCGCCCCCCGCCGCCCGCCCGCACACCCCGCGCGGCTCCCGGGGGCGTGAAGGGAGCCGCTGTGTTCCTGAAGGCGGAGGCGCTGGCAAGGCGGTCACAGGGGGGAGCAAGGTGGCCTAACAAACAGGCGATTAAGGTGGCCGTGTGGCTGCTGCCGGGGAAGCAATTCGGCGTGTATATTTGCATGGCTTCGCTGACCACAATGGACGCCGGCCAGATTAAAATCCAGGAAGGTTTTCTTTTGCGGGCTGCGGGGGCCAATCCCGGCGTGTTGACTCTGGGACAATGGTCAGCCGCCGCCACCCCCCCTCCCCCCCCGCGACTCGCCTTCCCCTCGCCTGTCCCCCCATGCGCGCACATACCAAACACACACACACACACACACACACACACACACACACACACACACACACACACACACACACACACACACACACACAATGTACGCCTCTCTTATGGTGACAAAAGCGTTCCGCATTTCAGGATATTCCTTAATGGTTTCTAAATTAGTTTCATTTAAAGTTCTTCCCATAAATCGTTTCTCTCCGCGACACTTACTGAGCCCCTTCACCACCGCCTGTATTCTGACATGCCATACCTATTTCCCTTTCTTCCGTGTCCGTCCCCATTCTCCCCCCCCCCCCCACCCCCTTCATCGTCCCGCTCTTCGTTCTTTTCTTTTCCTCTCCACTTCTCCCTAATAATCTCTCCCTTTCTCCCTCCTCTCCCCCTCGTGCGGCGTCCCCTTTCGTCCTCTCCACACAAATATCAGACCACAACTAATAGCCATATAAAACATTTCACTCTGTTCCCCTCTCTCTAACAGGCGGCCTCTAAAAAAAGACACACTGGACTTTAATTAACATTTCACCTGGCCAGCAGTCGGTGTGTACAGGTAAATACAGAAAAAAAACTAACAACGTGATTAAAGATTGAATTAGGCCTGTGGAGTCCACCTGGATTCATTATGTAGAGTCAATTAAGGGAGGCAGGTGAAGTAAAAACTGGCGAAAACTTGGGAGAATGATTTAGGGAAGTGGTTTATGTTTTGTGTGTGTTGACGTGTCGGGTCACTTTTGTGCTGTGGAAGGGTAATGTGTTTGTGACCTTTTCAGCTGAACTGCTCAAAAATTTCCATCATCCGGACGAGCATAATAAATCAGTGTCCCTTTGTGAAGAGCGTTGTACGGCCCTCCTGCCACACTTCCACACGCCACACACACGACGCCAGGCCGCCCTTGCCGCCACCGCTGCTGACGCTTCGCCCCCCCCCCCCAACCCCCTCCCCCTAAGAAGAAGGGGGTGGGAGGGAGGGGAGGTGGAGTTACGCGGGGAGCGGCAGTCATCCCTCAAAGCCCTCACATCCCACACGTGATACCCAATCCCAATTCTCCGTTCCAATTCCTACCGCTCGATTATCACCGGCGTCGTACCGTCCCCGCCGCCGCCCCGCCGCCAGGACACTCGCCCTTGACGCCCGCCACACGACGGTCGATCTGCGGCGGCGGCGGCGCTGCGGGATGCGTCAGGTGGCACGCCGACGGGTGTCCGGGAAATGTATGAGTATTCTGACAGTCTCAAATCAAACACCAGATTCCAGTCGATAAGCGCCTTAGCCCGGGATCCGGTACGCACACTGGGGATCAATACGCCCTTGAGTACTGCTTCTTGCCCTGATGCGTCGCCAGGGGTGCTCACACGGAGGGAAGGCGAAGGGCCGGCAGGATGGCAAAAGTACAACGAGCCAGGTCTGTCACCCGTCTACTGCAGGTCGCAGCAGCAGTCACACAGCGATCCTCATGCTTGGACGTTTCAAGGCTTAGGCAGACAGGTCATTCTGGTATTTCGGATCTAAGGACCACAAGAAAACGTGTATGTAGCTGCCTATAAATATTGGGGTAGATAGGAACAATAATTATGCATATCTACTATTATCTATGCCTAGTAACCATTTTTTTAATGACACTATATAAATTATACACACACTTCGCGAGGTGTTCTAAAAATCAACATATTGTAATATTTAGAACACCTCGCGATTACGTCACGTGGCCTAAAGATCCTGACTGACTGATACGCTCGTCCACATAGGTTTGCAACATGTCAAGTATATACAAATAACTTGTAACGTCACATGAGCTAATAAGAGGTAAGATGACGTGACTCGCACACAAAACATGACACACACAACACCGACGCCACAAATCTCAACGTCACACACACACACACACACACACACACACACACACACACACCTTCGTTAACTCTGCACACGCCCTAACTTCCCTCGGTAATCTGCTCCTCAAGGCACTGCCCGGCCCGACCAACAGGTGGCGCGGAGCAGAGGCTGGATGCAGGGTAACAAGGTCCGCCACCACTTCAACTCCGTCCAAATCCACCACTCAACACCATCACCATAACCACAACTACAACCACTGGTACGCCCATCCCTTACAACTACTACAAGCACCACCACTACTACTACCACCATCACTGTTACTACTACAATCACCTCTTACTAACCACCACCACCTAAATGACCTTACTACCACTCCAACAATGGCACTATCACTACTATTACTACTACCATCACCTCCTAAACCACTACCACCACCACCAAAATTACCACCTCACCCCCACCCCCACCACTACCACACACCCGAAGCGGCGGCACAACACGGCTCTAAAACCACCAGCGGAGAACCGAGACTAAATTACATTAAATATCAACCGCATTATAAATATCGAATGCAAAATGCAGCAGCGGCTCCCAAACAGTGGCCGGCTCATCTGAAACTCCCGAGAGTGAAAGTTGACAACACAACACACGGACGCTGGTGAGCCGGAAACACGCCGGAGGAGGAACCAATCAACGGCTCAGGTGAAAAATAACGCAGCAATAACATGGCCGCTGCAAACACCGTCCGTCATCCACCTCGTCGATTTCCAGGGCAGCGACCAACCGGGGAGCTGATGTCATTAATTTATTCAGCCAATGAACGATCAGATATTTATTACAGAGGACCCCAGACCGCCAGCCAATCACCGGCCGCCATTAAAATGCAACGTAGTGCCACGAGGTCCATAAATATTGCACTCTGCGGCGGCACACCAACAGCGCGGCCTCTCCTTTATCATACGGCGGAGGCAGCCTGTTGTGCCCTCCTCCAGGCGCCGCAGGAGACCGAGAGAGAGAGAGAGAGAGAGAGAGAGAAGGGGGGTAACGTCGCCCTGTCGCCCAACACTTAATATAGACTTAGCGAGGCTTTGGCGACGACCAGCCCCAACGGGACCCGCCGGAGTGATTATGGCTGCCGCGGAGGAGGAGGAGGAGAAGGAAGAGGAGGAGGAGGAGGAGGAGAATTGGGAAGACAAGAAAAATTTGAGAAAAGGAAATGAAGTAGAAGAAGAAGAAGAAGAAGAAGAAGGAGGAGGAGAAAGGAGAAGAAGAAAAAGAAAGTAGTAGAAGTATATGAAGAAGAATATGAAGAAAAAGAAGAAGATGAAAACAATAAGAAAAAGAATACTGATGAGCTGGGGAAGGAGAAAATTAAAAAAAAAAACGAGATGGAGGTAAATAGGAAGAATAGGGGAGGAGGAGGAGGAGGAGATGACGGAAGTGGAGGAGACGAGAAGGATAATGGGAGGATTAGTCAAAAGTTTCATTCTCCCTTCCTCCGCTCTCTCTCTCTCTCTCTCTCTCTCTCTCTCTCTCTCTCTCTCTCTCTCTCTCTCTCTCTCTCTCTCTCTCTCTCTCTCTCTCTCTCTCTCTCTCTCTCTCATTATCGTCACCGGAATCCCTCAACATCTCGCCTTCCTTAGTCATCTCCCTCCCTCCCTTCCTCCTTCTCTCCCTCCCTGCCACTAACATCTTTATATCCTCCCTCAGACTTCTCTCTCTTAATTGGTCATTTTCTCTCCCCGTCTCGCTGCCTCTCTCCCTCTCTTTCTCTCCCCTGTCCCTATCTTCAACTTTTCCCCTTATTCTTTATATTAACGATCTCCCTCAAATCCCTCCTTCCCCCCCCTCCCTTCTTCTTTGCCCTAATCGCTCACTTTCTCTAATTATCTCACTTCCTGCGGCCCTCCAGCACTCCCTACCCCCCTCACCCCCGTTTCCTCTCTCTCTCCCTCAAAGCCGCCTCCTCACTCCCTTACTCCATCACTCTCTCTCTCTCTTCGTCACTCTCCCTTTCCTCTTCTTCACTTCGAACTCGCCCTGAAAAAAAGAGGTCCAATCATTTTTCCCTCCCACACCCTCGCTCTCCCACTCTCACCTCTCATCACGCTCTCCTCTCCTCTTCTCCCCGCCTCCAGCCTCCACACGCCGAGTGACCAGAGTATAAACATATATTACCTTTTTTTTTTAGTTCGAAGGTTCGCAGCACTACCAGGAAATGATGTGGTGTTTAATGCTTCGAGAGAGACCGAGAGCGAGAGCGAGAGAGAGAGAGAGAGAGAGAGAGAGAGAGAGAGAGAGAGAGAGAGAGAGAGAGAGAGAGAGAGAGAGAGAGGAAAACGGATGGAGGGAATAAGGAATGGAAGGTCAGAGAGATGAAGAAATGAGAAAGGGAGAGGAGGGATGGATAGAAGGAGATGAGAAAATGAGGGAAAGGGAAAGGGAGACGAAAGGAAAGATGAGAGAAAGAAAAAAAGGAAGGATTTGGAAGCACAGAAAGCTAGCTGAATGGATCCTGCCCCCCTACCACCTCCCCTCCCCTCCCTCTCATCACCCTTCCTAAAAAAAAAAAAGGTAAAAAATAAAGACGAGGAGCGAGAAGCGTCACTCCGGCGTGCACAATTCTCACCTGCTGGGCATTTTATTACAACTTTTCCCCCAACCAAGTAAAAGAAAAAAAATAAAGGGGAAGAAACACACATTTTTATTTTCCTTCCATTTCTCTCTTTTTCTCTCCCTCTCACTCTCTCTTCCTCCCGGCCGGCGGTTCATCCCTCTCCCAATACTCTCTCCTCCAGCCCACCAATATTCCCATGTCATCTCGGGATATATATACTTCTTTTTTTACTCCTTTTTTTCCCTCCTTCAAATCTGTCTTCCATTTTTCCCTTCCTTCCTCCCTACTTTCCTCCTCTCCTTCACCTTTATCGACGGCATCGGAGGCACTGGGAGGGAGGGAGGAGGAGGTGGAGGAAGGGAGGGAGAGAGACAAGAGCCGCCGGCATCAGCGTCCAGGCCGTGAATAAAAGGTCATCCCGGGACGGACAAGAAACGCTGGCTGTCTCCTGATTGGCCGATTCTGAGGAAGTCTTGACCTGGGCACTTCCTCCCCTCCCCCCTCCCCCCCACGCCATTACCAAAATTAAACCTCTCCCGCCAGATGATGGAGGCTGAAGCGAAGGGCATGGCTGGCTCGTCCATTTTTGTCTCCGTCCGTTCTGTCTCGTCTTTCGCTGTTGAGGGCACTGCCGCGCCGCCTGCAGCGTCCTCGCGGGTGTTCTCACGGGGTCACTTCACCTCCTCCTGGGTCCCCGGAGACTGTATTGGCTTTTTGGACGAGATCCTTCCGGGTTTGCGGCGGCAGGAGGAGAGTTACGTCAAGGACTCGGAGGGGAAGGATGAGAAACGAAGGTATTGTAAGGAACGGAAAGATACGAGAAAGATAAAATTAGAAAAAAAAATAGCAAGTATGAAAAGAGAAAAGAAGGGAAAGGAAGGAAAAGAAAGAGGTGAGGAGACTGAAAAGGTAGAATCGGGAAGGGAAAGGTAGAGAAGGGAAGAGAAGGAAATGGAAAGTAACGTAAGGGAAAGGTAGAGTAGAGAATGGACGGGAAGACAAAGGGAGGGGAGAGGAAGGGAAGGGAAGGGAGAGGTAAAGTAGAAAACGGACGGGAAGACAAAGGGAGTGGAAGGGAAGGGGAGGGAAGGGAAAGGTAGAGAAGAGACGAGAAAGGAAGAGAAAGGAAGAGAGGGGAAAGGAAAGGAAGGGAAGGGAAAGGAGAGGTGGAGTAGAAAATGGACGGGAAGACAAAGGGAGTGGAAGGGAAGGGGAGGGAAGGGAAAGGTAGAGAATAGAATTGAAAGGAAGAGAAAGGAAGAGAGGGGAAAGGAAAGGAAAGGGAAAGGATGAGTAGGGAAGGTAAGGGAATGGGAAGGCGGAGGGATTTTTTTGGGGGGGAGGAAGGGGGGAAGAGGCGTCTAATGTTTCAAATGACTGACACTGACCATGCTATCTTGAACAACAACAACAATAAAAACAATACTTCAGACTAACTACCGGTGTGTTGCATCATAGTAGACGTAACGAAAACCAAGAACATAAAGCACTCCTCGATTCTGAGCGTGAGAGAAACACTACATACAAACTTAAAACTTGAGAGCGCGAGAAAATTAAATAAACATCTCCACTTCAAGAACCACCAGTTAGCTGTGCGCCGGTGTTCTGGAGCCACTTGGAGACTTAAAGTGGCGGCCAGACGGATTCAGGGGGAACACAAAGACACACAAAGAAAGAACAAACAACAGCAGACCTGCTGGTCCTTACGAGGCTGTTTGTGACAAGCTACACTAACTATCTAATCAAAGGTGGAAGATGAAGGACAGCAAAAGCGAAGGCTCCTCCCCACCCCCCCATCCCTCCAGCCAAAGCTGGCAGGAAAGGAAAAAGAACCATGCAGCATGGAAAAACTGCATGGAATTTATGTAGGAAAGAGGAAAGAACTACCATTACTGCTACCACTAACCAGGCGATAAAAGCGGACAAGGACACCAGTATTCGAAAGAACTTAACGTTATTACGACAATGAGTAATATCTAAGTTGCTGGTTGGATTCAAAATACTTGTCTAATCTATTCTTGAAGGCCGTAACTGTTGTACTATTAACAACATCACAGGGTAGAGAGTTCCAAACATCAACAACTCGATTGAAGAAGTGTTTAGCTTCGTGCGACGAGAATCTTTTACCACTTATCTTCAAATTGTGATTTCTTCTTGTTCTATTTGATCGATCAATTGTAAAGTAATCTTCCGCATTAATATCACTGAATCCTTTGAACATTTTAAACACTTCTATTAGATCGTCTCGCATTCTTCGTTTTGATAGGCAGAATAAATTTACTTCTTTAAGCCTTTGTTCATATGATAAATTTCTCAACCTAGGAATCACCTTTGTTACTCTTCGTTGAACCCGTTCCAACTTTTCTGTCTTTTCTGTAGTAGGGAGACCAAAACTGCAACACGGGGTCGAACCAACGAATTATACAGTTTTAATATTACTTTTTCCGATTTATTATTAAGACTCGTCCGATGAAGCCAACCAATTTGTTTGCAGTTTTAACCACCTCTGAACAATGCTGACCGGGCTTTAAATCGCTTGATATAGTGATTCCAAGATCCTTTTCTTTACTTACTGCAGAAAGTTGTTTGCCATTCATTACGTACCGAATGCGATTGTTATTTTTTCCGATGTGCAACACTACATTTGTCAACGTTAAATTTAATTTGCCATTGATTGGCCCAACGCGCAAGTCGATCTAGATCTGATTGTAAAGCTTCTTCGTCGAGTGTCGCAGTTACTTTACAAGCAATTTTTGTGTCATTAGCAAATTTTGATACTTTGCAAGTGAGCCCATCATCGATATCATTAACATAAATTAAGAAGAGCATGGGGCCAAGCACTGATCCTTGAGGTACGCCGCTTCTGACATCGAGCCAGTTAGATGTAACACCGTTTTGAAGTACTCTGTTTCCGCTCAGAGAGCCAGTCCACAAGCCAATTGTGAATGTTACCCGAGATACCGTGCGCCAATAGTTTGCTGAGCAATCGTTGGTGGGGGACCTTATCAAATGCCTTTTGAAAATCCATATATATGATATCTACTGATCTGCTTTCATCGAACACCTCAAAAATATAATGAAAAAAATCAAGTAGGTTAGTTAAACACGAACATTTACTACGGAAGCCATGTTGCGAATTATTTATTATATTATTTTCTTCGAAGAATTTCACCATATTGTCGCGGGGGAGGGGAGGGAGGGGGGTTGGGGGGGGGGGCTTGTAGGCGAAGACGAGGAATGGACAGATAAAGGGAAGGGAGACGGGCGGGCAGGAAAGGCAAAGAAGATCGATGATATAGAATATACAAAGAGAGAGAGAGAGAGAGAGAGAGAGAGAGAGAGAGAGAGAGAGAGAGAGAGAGAGAGAGAGAGAGAGAGAGAGAGAGAGAGAGAGAGAGAGAGAGAGAGAGAGAGAGAGAGAGAGAGAGAGAGAGAGAGAGATGGGAGGGAGATAAGCATAAAAGCAACTGAGAAAGCCTGAGTGGTCTTACTTGGAACAAAGAGAGACTGTCACATGATCGTTATGATGTGGTGGCGGTGGTGGCGGTGGTGGTGATGATGATGATGATGATGATGATGATGATGATGATGATGATAATGATGTTGATGATGATGAAGAGGAGGAGGAGGAATAGGAAAATGAGAAAAAGGAAAAGAAAACGAAAAGATATTAAGAAGAGGAGGATGAGAAAGAGGAGAGGAACATGAGAAGAAAAAGGAGAATGGGAAGCGAAAAAGAGAAAGAATTAGGAAGAGAAGGAAACGGAGAAAGGAAAAAAAACAAACAAGAACGAGGAGAGAGAAAAAAAAGGACATTAGAAGTGGAGGACTGAAGACGGAAGAGGAAGATAAAGATAGAAATAAAATGGCATGAAGTTAAACTATAAAATAAATAAATAAAATAAAATATGAAAAATAAAATGGATAAAATAAGCCAACAACCAATGAAAAGGGTAACTGATACCTCCAACACCCACCAAACACCCCAAAAATGACCCACTGCTATCCCCCTCTCCCTCCTGCAACACTAACCCAACCCAACCCAACCCAAGCCTAGCAAGTGAGCCTACACCACCATCGCTCAAGCCAGGTCACGGGGGAGCCGGGGACACACGCATCGGGGCGGGCGTTCAGGGGTGTCTCTTCAAAGAACTGCACGATTTTAACCTTCGCTTTAGGCCCCCGAGGGAGAGCCGAGCGAACCACCCGAGCCTGAGCCGCCGGTACGTGGAACAGTCGAGGGTGAGGGTGAAGCAGTGTGTGAGGGTGAGGGTGGGGGAAAGGGTGGTGAGTAAGGGTGAGAAAGTGTAAAGAAAAGGTGAAGGTGATGATGGGGTTGAGGATGATGTGGGGGAAAAGGTCAGGGTGAGAAAGAGTGAGGGTGGGGGTGAGGGTGAAGTGAGTGAAAAAGAAGGTAAGGATAAGGTTTAAGAAGGTGAGAATGAAGGTGAGTGGGAGGAGGAGGGTGGGAGGGGGGGGGTGAGGGCAAGGTAGAGGGTGATGGTGAATAGTAATGATGAACATGAAAGTGAGACTGAGGGAGAGTAAGAAAGTTGTAAGAGAGGTTAAAGGGAGGGAGAGATTGAAAGTGAAGGTGAGGGAGACGGTGAGCATGCGGGTACAAGAGGGAATGAAGGCAAGGTGAGCAGTGATTATTATTATATTACTACGATCATCATCATTATGTTATCAATAAATCAACAACAAATCTCTCACTGTTACTCTCAAAACTATATAACCTTTCTCAACACAAAGAATCACGTGACCAGAATTTTATGTATGTGCTCAACAGTTCCACATCTGAACACAACAATCGCTAATCGCGTGAAGGAGCCACAGACCTCCTGCCCCTTGGATCAGTCCCCGAGGCTGCAGCAGAGGCGAGGCGGCGCACAGGCAAGCAGTCGATCATGGAGGCGCCACAAGCTTGCCTTTCGGCGCACTGCCAGGCCCCGCAGCCCCTCGAGAACACCATTTCTGGCTCCCCTCGGCCGTGAGCCAAATGCCGAAGTGGAGGGAGCGGAGGCGGGGAGGGAGAGGGAGTGAGAGGAGTGGTAGAGAGGGAGTGCCAGTGCCCACGTTTGGGAGAGTAAAAAAAGGCGGCAGGGAGTGTAGGGCCAACACGGGGAGAGCCAGAGTCAACCTGCGTGATGGCAAAACACACACACCGACCCCTTCACCCCCCTCCCCCCCTTTTCCCCAGCACGGCCCTCTCTCCCCTCATTTCACCTTCCTGCGCCATCCTTTCCCTAGCCCTTCACCCCATCACCCACTCACCCCTGTTTGTACGATCCCTTCACTATCCTACACTTCCCCTTTCCATCCTTCACTACAAGTCCCCTTTGCAAACCTATCCTACACATCCCCATTCATATCCTTTACTACGCCTCCACTTTCCTATCCTTTCCTAAATATCCCCTTCCCATCCTACACTTCCCTCTTCCTATCCTTCACTAGACGTTCCCTTTGCAATCCTATCCTACACATCCCTATTCCTATCCTTTACTATGCCTCCCTTTTCCTATCCTTTCCAAAATATCCCCTTCCCATCCTACACTTTCCTTTTCCTATCCTTCACTACACGTCTCCTTCCCAATCCTACATGTCCCTTTTTTCTATCCTTACCCTAACTTTTTCCTATCCTTCACTGCACGTTCCCTTCTCTATCCTACACGTCCCCTTTCCTATTCATATCCTACACATTTCCTTCACTACATGGTCACCCCTCGCATCCTCTTCACGAATCCCTTCCTACCTCCTTCCCTTCCTTCACGGCCCTTCATCCCGTCTCACACGCCCTTCCCTTCCTTAGCCTTGTGTGTACTCGAAGCTAAGTCTACTCATATGTGCAGCTCCCACCCCATATCTCTCTCTCTCTCTCTCTCTCTCTCAATCCAGCCTTTCCTCTCCCTATTTATCAGCATCCTTCCCCTATTTAACTTTTTTACGATAACAAAGTGGATATGAAGGGCTAAAAAAACTACCATTAAAGTTTTGAAAAAAATGACACTCCACTAAAGAGTAATTGTTGCCAAAGAAAAATCTAATACTTCGTCCCTGAGGTGCATCACTGTTTCCGAGTCTAAGGAGCGGTAATGGGGGAAAACAGCAGAGTACCAATACGACACCTTTCCACCTGAAATTGACCTCTCTTTTGGCCACTCATCTACACCTCATTATGCGAGCAGTGATTAATGAGCTTTTTTTCTCATTCAGTTTTACCCTTGAGTTGCTTCCTTTACTGTAGAAATATAAAAGGAAGGATGGCGTGGAGATATTGGTTAACTATATTGCATCAGCGAATACAGGAAAGGGATGAAGGAGAGAGAGTTTTATACGAACCTAAGGAGAAGGTTCTGGGAAAAAGTATACCAGATAGCGAGGTGAGATGCTGATTAACTATATTGAATCAGTGAAGACAGGAGTGAAGACAGTGATGCAGGAGCTGAGAGTATTTACGAGTCTTAAAAGGAGCGGTACTGAGAAAAAAGAAAGTGTACCAATAGCCAGTATAAGGTAAAGATCATAAGAACATAAGAACGTTGGAGTCTGCAAGAGGCCGGTAGGCCTATACAAGGTAGCTCCTTTGACCCTAAGCTCCCGTGTATCTAACCCCACCTAATATCGCTGTCCATGAATTTATCTAATCTATTTTTGAATGTGACAATTGTATTGGCACTCACCACATGACTACTAAGCCTATTCCACTCATCCACAACCCTGTTAGTAAACCAATTTTTGCCTATGTCCCTGTTGAATCTGAATTTATCAAGTTTAGACCCATTACTTCGTGTCCTACCCGGTTCTCTTACCAACAAAACCTTATGAATATCTCCCTTATAAAGCCCTTCATCCATTTATAAACCTCGATCATGTCTCCACGCACGCTTCGCCTTTCTAGAGAATGCAAGTTTAACTGTTTGAGTCTTTCCTCGTGTGGCAAGTTTCTCAACCCCTGAATCATCTTAGTCATCCTCCTCTGCACCGATTCTAACATTTTGCTATCCATTCTATAGTAAGGTGACCAGAACTGAACCGCACAGTCAAGATGAGGTCTAACTAATGCTAAATATAGTTTGAGGAAGACTTCGGTGCTTCTGTTGCTTACGCTCCTTGAAATAAATCCCAGTACCCTATTTGCTCGATTTCTAACTTGAATGCATTGTGCCCTTGGACGGAGATCAGAGCTCACTAAGACCCCTAAATCTCTCTCGCAGCCAGACCTGCTTGTGAGAGTGTCATTTAAGCAGATGCTGGTCAACTATTGGATCAGTGAAAACAGGACAGGGATGAATGGGAGGGAGTTTTTCACGAGTCTAAAGAGAAGGTACTGGAAAAAAAGTGCACCAATAGGAAAGATGGAGTGGAGATACTGGCTAACTATTGCCTGGGTAAAGAAAAAACAAGGATGAAGGAGATGGGAGGGTTTTTTTATGAGTCTAAGGCGAGGGTACTGGAAAAGAAAAGTGTACCGATAGCCAGGATAAGGTAAAGATGTTGGTTAACTATTGGATCAGTGAAAACAGGACAGGGATGAAGAAGGTTTTAATTTAGAGCTGCGGAGCATGAGAGAGGGAGAAAGGTGAGTAAGATCAGAAGGGCGTAACCAGGATCAGTAGCGTTATATGATATTTATGGATGCTACATCGCAATGGCATGTTATCAGACAACTAATCAATCAATCAGTCAAGTAATCAATCCCATTTGTCGTTTTCATAATACTCTCATAAATTTTATATCGAAATGATGCACGAAATAGCTTGTTGATATTTTGTTTTTGTTGTTGTTGTTGTGGTGGTGGCGGTGATATTGAGTGGGGGCGACTGGTGATGAATGTGGTGGTGGTGGTGGTGGTGGTATTGAGTGGGGGCGACTGGTGATGAATGTGGTGGTGGTGGTGGTGGTGGTATTGAGTGGGGGCGACTGGTGATGAATGTGGTGGTGGTGGTGGTGGTATTGAGTGGGGGCGACTGGTGATGAATGTGGTGGTGGTGGTGGTGGTGGTATTGAGTGGGGGCGACTGGTGATGAATGTGGTGGTGGTGGTGGTGGTGGTATTGAGTGGGGGCGACTGGTGATGAATGTGGTGGTGGTGGAGACAAAAGACAAGATTTCCAGATAGTTAACAGAGAAAAAAACAAGTATCTGCTCTGCTTTTCGTTATTTTTTTTTCCAAGTACAGGTGTCTTGCATTTCTGTAACTGCAAAAAAGAAAAAAATAACCCTCTTGCTCCTGCTCCTCCTCCTCCTTCTCCTATTTATTTTTTGCTTGGTTCTACGCAGGTTTCGGAAGAGCTCTGCGTCATAAGGGTGAGGTCTGGCAGCTAGGACGGTAGGGGACACACGCTTTGGTGAGATAGACGAAGGCGGAGTTATGATAATATGGAAAAGGAGAGAGGTTGAATGAGTTGGGAATTAAGAGAAGCAAAAGGATTAAGGCACTGAAAGGCAAGGAGGAGGAAGAGGAAGAAGAGGGAATTGGATGCTAATATGGAAATGGAGAGGTTGAATGAGTTGGGGATTATGAAAAGCAAAATGATTAAGGCACTGAAATGCAAGAAGGAGGAAGAGGAAGAAGAGGAAATTGGATCCATGGAAACAGGTGTGATGGGCTTAGTGAGGAAGTCGAGGTGTAAGAGAAGGATGTAGTGAAAGATCAGAAAAAGAGAGACTAAAAAACACTGAGCGCGGTGAATGTGGCCTTTGGGAAAGATGGAATAAAAAAAATAACAATAAAGTCGAGTTAAGTAAAATAGTAAAACGAAATGACTAAAGGCAATAATTAAGGGTAAACAGGCGTAACTAGTGGAATGTATACTTGGAATTAATAGGGAGTTAAATATTATGACTGAAAAAGTGAGTCAGTTTAGCAATGAGCGAGTGAGAGTATCATGAATGAACTGAGAGTGGGGAACTTTATGATTCGGTTAGCGATGCGTGCATAGGAATAGTAAGCGATATATAGGCAGGCAAGCAGCGAAGAACAGTTAGAGAAATGAATCAGTCAGGTAGTTATGTATAAATGTAAAAAGAGCAGGTTAGCAGTGACGAAAGGTTAGGAAAGTTGAAATGAGTGTTAAGTGATGTATGTAATGTTGGCAAAGGAGAATGGTTAGAGAAGTGAATAAGTCAGTTAGGTAGCTTTGATGTATGGGAAAAGAAAGGCAGGTTAGCAGTGAAGAATGGTATGGAAAGTTAAAAAAAAAAAAAGGTTACAAAGGTTGGAAAGTGGAAGGCAGGATGGCAGCGAAGAATAGTAAGTAAATGAGTCAAGTAGGTAGCTATCTATAAACGAAAGGAGAAAGGTGGGTCAACAGCAAATAGTAAGGAAACTTTATAAATTAGGGTTAAGAAGTGATGCTTATAGGAATGGTGAAGGAATGCTGGCAGTTAAACATGGGTTATAAGGGATGTATTTGAGTCAAGAAGTAATGGTTACATGAAAAGAGAAATGAAGACTGCCGGGGAAGAAGAGATAGGAAAGTTACAGTGCTGCGAATATGGAAGAAAGGTAGGTATTAGCATGAAAAGAGGAATGAAGATTACTATAATAGCAGATAAGGTAGGGAAGTTACTGTGATAGTGTTGTACATACAGAAGGAAGAAGGCAGGTTTTAGCAGTGAAATGAGAGTGGCCGAGACAACCTTTAGTGGCTGGAAGTGTCTGCTCCTCTGTGTAATAGAAACAAACTTTAGAAATATTTATAATGATAATTGGTGTCATATGCCAGACTAGTTGATTCATGCATGGCACGGCAGAGTGAGTGGACACCAGATTGACGCAAATTGATGCCTGGAATGTACGAGTCATAGCAAACAATTGATATTAAAACCTTTGTGAGGACCAGCTGATGGCGTGGACAACGTATGGACAAACAAGTTAGATAGGCGAATGAAGTTTAGATTTAATCGATGCTTGCCAACAAAACTAAGAGAAGTAACATGGTCTATACATGACTAACTTTCCAAATAGGTGACTATATACTAATCTGACTACCTATTATAAGTACCCAATACCTAGTCAATAAGTACCCAACTACGAATACCTACCCAGTAATTACCCAACCACCAATACCAACCCAACCCAATAATTACAAAACTACAAATACCTATCCAGATACCAATAACTACCCAGTAACTACCCAACTACCAATATCTACACTGACAACCAAACTATCAATACCTACCCAACTAAACAGCCTTCCTCGTTAACTACCTGAACACCTGACTGACTGAGCACGACTACTTCTCTATTATAATGTTCCCTCCTTCAGGCACCACCGAAGGGCAGGAGGCAAGGACGGACAGGAGGTGTAAGGGCGAGGAAGGTGCTGGACTCGTCTCCTTACAGCCACCTTCAGGAACTGGCAGGTGATAAACGGAGTGATTAAAGGTGCCCAAGTTGTGTCAAAAGGCGTCTATGCTTGGCTGTTTTCTCTCTCTCTCTCTCTCTCTCTCTCACACACACACACACACACACACACATACACACACGCACGCACACTGTCGTCGCCACCGCAAGTTGCATTCACCCATTAATTCCTAATGACGGGCTGAGTCAACAAAACAAACAGCATAGGAGAACCTACATTAAAACCCGGCTTGTAAATGAATAACGCCGCCTTTTTTTTCTCTCCTTTTTTTTTTGAATGCCCGATCAATATGTGCAGTAACGCTTTTTAATCATGCATGGAAAATACAGTGGCAGCGAGGCGGCCCCTGCAAGCATTGTCTGGATGATTGCAACAGGCACTGACGTGAATACACAACCATTCATTTGCGATTATTTACACTGCGGGCCGGGCTTAATTTGTGAGTAGTGAGTGTATGTCAATTTGGTGTCAATATCTGCTGAAGCGTTTCAATTCGAGCCTGGATGGCGGGGCTGTGTACAGGAGCCCCGCACGCCGCGCTGACCACCCCGCGTTATTAGAGCCTGCGCCTCCCAAAAACATGCCTTCTTATTGGCCCCGCCCCCGTGCACGCCACCCAATCACCGGCGGCCACGGGAGGGCGAGGCGGCCAATCCCGCGGCGCGTCGGCCGGGGCGGGGAGGAGCCTCGGAAAATGGTTCGGCCCGCTGTGTATGTTTTTTTTCCCTTCCCCACATTGTCGACTGCACTCGCGTCTAACCAAACAGAGGCTGATGGAGGAGGCTTACACCGGTATGGCGGCGGAGCACCTTCCTCCCCTCTACAGTAACACACACCCGCAGATATTACCCCGGCACCAATCAATACCTCGGCAGGGGGCAGGGGGGGCGGGGAGCGGCGGCGAGGACGTGCTGACGGCGGGCGGACACATGGCACCGCCAGGAGGGACGAGAGGCGCCGGGGAGGAGGCCGAGGGCACGCGGGGCGGACGAGAGGAGAGGCCGGGGCTGACGCTGCTGCGGTGAAAGGCCGGGCGGTGGAGGGCCGTGGCCGGCGGGCGGGAGCAGCCTGGAGGAGGAGAGGAGGGCGCCGACGGGACACAAGAGCCTTTCAAGGCCCACCTGATGGAGCGGCCCTAAATGGCCTGGAGTGGCACCTCACGCTGAAAGACACCCGGAGCCCCGCTGCCAAAATGTTTTCAGCGAGGGCCCGGCGAGGCCGCGTCCCGCTCCTCCAGCCCCGGGCATACGCACGCACATACTCTCACACAGGCACGCACGCACACGCGCGCACACACAAGGGAAAAAATTAGGACAATATCTCTCAGCAAGGACAATTTAAGATGAAAAAATAGCATAAAAGGTACTTAAAACTGGCACAGCGCTACACAATGGGAGAGGGCCGGGATTACAGCTTTCGACTGGAGGCTACTAAAAATATGTCGCAAGAGTTCAAGCATTCTATTCACTGATATAATGTATACATGTGAAATTTGCTGGCAATATATGCTGGGGAGGCCCTCTCAGTGGGGCGGGGCGGGGCGGGCAGCCTTTGGCGGGGTGGCGAGTGCTTGTTTGCCGTGCTGATGGAAGCTTTGTCACGTGTCCTCACTGGCCGGTGCTGCTGCTGCTGCTCTTGGCGGCGATGCTGTTGTTGCTACATGTATGGTTGTTGTTGTTGACGTTGTTAGCTTTTATTTTTGTTCTGGTGGCCGTGGCGGTATAGTTTAAAAGAATGAAATAGCTTCTGCCAATATTACACACATAATGTGAAAAATAAGAGTAAACTGTAGCAGAACACCAGCAATAGCAACATAACAAGAATAATAACAATAACAACAACAATAATAATAATAATAATAATAATAATAATAATAATAATAATAATAGTTTTACTATTACTATTATTATTATTATTATTATTATTATTATTATTATTATTATTACTATCATCATTACTACTACTACTACTACTACTTACTATCATAATCATTGCTTATTTTTTTCTAATTGTGCGACAATTACAATCAACATTGCCCCCTTTGAGGTTAGGATCTTATTAATGTTTTGGTCTTGCTGAAGCGGCAGCACTCCATCTTACTAAATCTAAACACACCACGCCGGTGCCAAGACCAAATATGAATTACGTAATAAATAAATAAAGAAACTTGATCACGTGCAGACCTCCAACTGACCGACCAAATCGACCTCCACACCTTTCCTGATACCTGGCCACGAGGCAGCCCCGGGTGTGGCGTTACCTGCCCTTGATCCTCACTCAGTCTGAAGTACGCCGCTCAGACGATTTAGACTGTACAGTACCGACACCTTGGCGCTGACGATCCACCAAGTTAGGGACCATTAGAAAAATGCAAGAAAATAAGACATTGAGAAGAAAAGGCCTGAAAAAAGTGCAAAGGGCAGGAAGGAATAAAAGGGGATAAAGAATGAAAATAAGAAGAGGAAGAAAATGAAGAGGAAGCATTGCTGATGAAGACGACGATGACAAAGAAACAAAAATAAAAGAACTAAAGGTAATTAAGATGACAATTATGACGAGAGAAAATAAATGAAAATAACAAATAACATTCACAAAGAATATTATAAAAATTGAGCTTTCCGAATAAAACCACACTAAAAATTCAGGAACAGGACGTGAAGTCACTGAGCATAACAACAACAACAACAACGTCTTTGGACAAGGAAGGGATTTTCAAACACTTGATGATTACGCCACGAGCGGCTGTCGATCAGGAGATAATAGATAATAAACTAAACACTCTCTCTCTCTCTCTCTCTCTCTCTCTCTCTCTCTCTCTCTCTCTCTCTCTCTCTCTCTCTCTCTCTCTCTCTCTCTTTTCTCTTAATATTTCCTGTACATTCATTTGTCTGTTTATTTACCTCTTTATCTATTTATTCAATCTTCAACTTGTTCCTAACCTTACCTTCCCCACTACCTAAACCGCATGCTTAAGACCGGTATTTAATTTCCTTCAATGCACATTTTTTACTTTCTGCTTCTTTTACATCTCTTTTTTTTCTATTCTTCCACTTTATCCTATTATAACATTTTAACTTACTTTCCTTTACTCTCTCTCTCTCTCTCTCTCTCTCTCTCTCTCTCTCTCTCTCTCTCTCCATTGAAGACTGAGGAGCCCCGTTAAAATGTCAATATTAATTAATAGCAAAGGTAAACTCCCGACCAGCGCGCCTTCCTCTGTTTTTCCTCATCCTTACTACTCGAGACTCTTCAGTGGCAGAGTATCGGATCACATCATGGCCCTGGACGGCTTTTGTTTTGGTACACTCTCTCTCTCTCTCTCTCTGTATGAATCTATATGTGTGTATGTATGTATGTTTCCAGTATGTGATCAGACCGTGGTGAACTGGACACACACACACACACACACACACACACACACGGGGCAGCATTCAGCTAGCCTCACTAAAACATCATTTGGCAGCTTCCAATCTTTCTTTCGGGTTGAAAAAAGTGGAATCAGTTACTCGTGCTCGGGGAAGGATGTGTAAGACGATACGCACCCGCACGCCGGCAGGGCACGGCGGCAACAGTAATGAGGAAAAGTGTGAGTAAGCGTAAGTAATAAGCAGACTGCCTTTATATGAAAAACACTGATCTTCATTAAAATAACCTTACAAATAAATAATCCCAATGACATTAATCAACATATAACTACTCTATAATCATCTTACTTTAACTAAACACTCTTCTTAATAAAACACATAACTAACAAATACATAATCACAGTGACAGTAATTTCCATATAACTATTCTCTAATCATCTTACTTTTTAACCCCATAATAAACTGGAGTGACTGTAGCTTAAGCAAAAATGAAAGGCAAAAGGCTTAAGCATATTATCAATTATCCTTCCAATATCCTAACAATGTGTCCCGCCATTGATGGCTTGACTAAAGGGCGGCGTCCTTCGTCTGCTCGCCGCCACTAGAGCCTCTGGACGCCCACACCCACACCTGGACACTGGCTGGGTGATTACTCCACATTGAGGGTTGTATAGCGCGGACATCAATCACCCAATCTCTCTCTCTCTCTCTCTCTTTGGTTTGCCTGAATTTGTGTGCTTGTGCTTGTGTGGGAGGAAAACAAGCGACTCCCCCCCTACACGTCAAGTCCATATATATACGCATCAGTCTTGCACAATACAACGAAAACCCAGGCTTTGTACGGCATATTAATAACAACCACACACTGATCAAAGAGTGTCCTACCATCCCCCCCCCCCAACCTCTCACACACTCAGAGATATCACCATGTTTGTTTTGTTTTCAACCTACGTCTCCTTAAAAAAAAAATATATATACTTTTCAAAACGCTTGTACAATAATTATCGTAACACCGCAGGACAGAGTTTGGTGACCACGCTTGGCGCTACCCACTTCGAGTCTGTATCATACCTGTATCATCCAAGCGGCAGCCCGACACGCCACAACACACCGCCCCCGAGAACCATCCACGTTAGCCATCCAACAGTAAGCGAGATAACGTCCTTCACCACAGTCAATGCACACCTTGCCGAGCCTCCAGCCTTACAGCCCTCGCTAACCTCCGCCTCCCCCTGACGAGCGGTGGTCCTGCTCCCCCGCTGCCCGTCTCCCGGCGTGCCCAGAGTAGTGCGGGGCAGAACTCAGACAATGGAGGCGCCCTTATGGCTGAAGGACTAAGGGCCAATGCAGGTGGTACGGCGGGGTACGGCGCGGCACCGGTTCGGCCAGACACACTTTCAGGCCGCCACGCTGCTGCGCCCCCACACACCGGCGGGCGAGGGAGCAGGAAGGAACACAAAGAAACCCTCGAAGTGACATGGACAAAATTATGGAAACACCAACTATCGCGGAAACGTGGTCCGCAGGTGAGTCGAGGGGCGTGGCGGTGTGTGGCAGCCCCGCCGTGCCACGTGCTGGGGCCACATGTGTTCGCCCGCCCCTCATGTGTCCACCGCGTGCCCCGCCCTGCCCCTGCTGCCCCCTGCCATCTCGGGCACGCCCTGGGTGGACGAAGAGCCCAGGCCAGACGAGGCTCACCCGTCCTCCCACTCAGGCCGCCCCGCCTCTCCCAGGGACTTCTTCACCTCTACACTCAAAGATGTTGATTTTTTGTTTCTTTTTTCTAACTGACGGATCCTTGAGACTCCATTTTCTGAGCGGGGCCGCCACAAAATGGAGCCCGGAGTATTTACCGCCCGCTAATGAGGCGCGGAGGGGAGGGGGCGTCTCCAGGGGCTGCATCCTCGCGGCCAACACGTGTGCCGCGCTGCCGCTGCCGCCTGCTCCTGCCTCCTGCCTCCTTACCCGCCTGCTTGTCAACGTGAATCTTCAAATATTCGGCCTTTATTCAACTTAAATGTATTTGTAAATAAAAGTCATACGATCTTTTATCTCATTTAGAGAAAAAAAATTCACGCGCGCGCTCACCCCCCCAAAAGAGAAAGAAGTTACCGCACCACTACAAAGACAAGGCCTAATGTGTGTGTGTGTGTGTGTGTGTGTGTGTGTGTGTGTGTGTGTGTGTGTGTGTGTGTGTGTGTGTGTGTGTGTGTACAGACAGATAGATAGACAGATAGAAAGGTGGAGAGATTGATAGACAAAAGTAGGTAGATATAAATAGATGGATTGATAGATATAGATACAGATATAGATTCCATGCACGTATAGTTACATCCGTTGAGCAGTAACAATCAGAAGATCCCGCTCCGTGACGCAATTCCCAGCGTGGTGAGGCGGTGATCATGGCGACGGTTGGCTCGGGCGAGGATTAAATTTTGAGCCACGACCCGCAGACTCCTTCCCGCCCAACCCTCGCCGAGAATAGACTAACAATTTCGATCCCCTTTTCCAGTTGCTCTGTTGCGTTACTTTGAGTGATCAAAAAACCCGAACGGTGACTGACAGAAGCCTATCGTCGAAAACATAAAGATTCCAATATCCAGTTGCATTGTTGCGTTATTTTAAGATATCGAAAAAGCTGAGCGGTGACTGACACAAGACTATTTTGATCGCCGCTCCCGGAATAGCCCAACACAACACACAAAGAAAGACTGATTCCTGACAACTGAAATAAATGAATGGATGCAGAGACAAATAAATAAAACAAATAAATAAACATAGTAATATATCATCACCGCCGACCCGAGGCAGTAAAGTATTTCCTCCCATCTCCATCACACAGTCAAGCTGAGAACGGTTTAGCTTAGAGGCGCGTCTTCATCCCCTCAGCTTGGGAGTAAGGGAAAAGCTGAACTGTGAAGACGAACGCTGCTTTAAGGTCAAACTATACACATGAAATTCGCTACATTTAAGCTTTAACAAAATCCGACACATATTTGAACGTGAACTCTATTTTGCCCTTACAACCCTCTACACTTGAGACCTATAACAAAATCCAACACATAGTGGCACATGAACGCCATTTTAATATTGGCCCATGCACTTGAAATTTCCTATACACTTGACATCCATCGTAAAATCCAACACGTCGCTGCTTTATTATTTGTTTTTACAGTACAAGAAGCAACTCAAGGGCAAAGAAAGAAGAGAGAAAAAAAAAAGGCCCGGTAAGAGATGCTCCTGTATAAAGAGAGAAAAATGAAAGGTCAGAAAGAGACGGTCAAGTTCGGATGGTAAGGTGTCTTGATACTGAACTATTCTTTTTTTTACAACAAGGAGACAGTTCAAGGGCACACACAAAAAAGGAAACAATAATAAAAAAAAGCCCGCTACTCGCTGCTCCTAAAAAGAATCAATTTATGCACTTGAGACTCGCTATATTTAAGAGTATCATAAAATCCATCATATATTTGGACGTGAATTCCCCTTAAAAACAAATACAGGTGCAAACGAAAACACAATCCCACAATTCACATCCTCACTGTACCTCGATATAACTTTCCTTTCCTGTCCGCATCTTCGCCTTTATCCTCCACAGTCCTGCCTCATTATCCGTCTCCCTCCCTCCCTCCCTCCCTCCTTCACACTCCTCTCCCTCTCATCTCCCTTACATATATCCCATAAACTGCCTTCCTCCCTCTCTGAGCACACCCATTATGAGGCACTTCTCTCTCTCTCTCTCTCCCTTGCCGCCCTACGTCCATAATCTCTCTCTCTCTCTCTCTCTCTCTCTCTCTCTCTCTCTCTCTCTCTCTCTCTCTCTCTCTCTCTCTCTCTCTCTCTCTCTCTCTCTCTCTCTCTCTCTCTCTCTCTCTCTCTCTCTCTCTCTCTCTCTCTCATTTGTCTACCGCACCCAAGCGCTCCCTTCACCTCCCTTCTAATCTCCCTCGTCCTCTTCCTTCCTCCCTCTCTCAATCTCATCCAATACCTCCTTCTAATTTTCCTCATTTCCCGGCTTCCCTTCCTCTGCTCCTCCCACCTTCTGTCGTGCCGGGGAGAGAGGGAGGGTGAGGGAGAAAGAGGGAGAATGGGATGTGGAAAGAGGGGCGAGGGGGGCGGGGAGAAGGGAAGGAAAGGAGGGGGAGGACAGCTCGTGGTATTTAGACAGATGGTAGGGCGAGGTTGGGTTGGCAATACTGAAGGAAGAAATTACATGGTATTGAAGGGTACGCCTAAACACACACACACACACACACACACACACACACACACACACACACACAGTCAAAATTTTAAATAGATGCTTAAAATTTCACAATCCGGAAAACAAAGCAACAAATCTAGGAAGGAGAGAGACCAGGACAGAGAGAATGGGGGGGGGGGTGAGGGTTGGGGGGGAAGGGGGCAGGGAGATGACATATTAAGGGAAAGGGGACAGGCCTCAAGTGGGGGGACAAACGCGAGGGGCGCGACAGGGGGCGAAGTGAAGGGTAGACAGAAGGAAGGGGGCGTTAGAGGTTATAGAAAGGGGGAGAGAGTGAATTGGAGGAGGGGAGGAACATAGCGAAGGGGGAGGAGGAGGAGGAGGAGGCTTGGTTTGAGAGATGGAGGAGGGAGGGAAGAGGAGGCAGAAGGGAGACAAGGGAGGCTGAAGGGGGTGAAGCAGCGAGGAAGGCAGCAGGGGGTCTCAGGATTCAGGGAGAGGAAGAGGGGAGAAAGAGGGGAGTTTGGCAAATGATGGGGTGTAGAAAACATAGACTTGTGGGAGAAAAGGGGAGGGGAACGCAGGCACCAGGAGTAAGAGTGAGAAAGGGGACAGAGAGAGAGAGAGAAGGAAAGGGAAGAAGGGAGAGAGAGAGTGGAGAGTAAGAGAAACAGAGGGAAGGGGAGGGAGTAGGATGAGGAGGGAAACGCAAGCACACACACCAGGATTAAAAATGAGAAAGGGTAGAGGGACAAGGAAAGTGATGAGGGAAGAGGGAATGGGGAGTGGAGGAAACAGGAGGAAAGGGGGAGAGGACGGTAAAGAAGGGAAAGGATAAAGAGAGAAGGGGAGTGAGAGTAACATGGGAAGGGAAGTGAGGAGAGGAGGTGAAGGGGAACACACACACCAACACAAGGAGTGAAGAAGGGGAGAGAGGGAGAAGGAAAGTAGAGGGGGTGGAGAGTAAGGGAAAGGGGAGAGAGGAGGGAGAGGGGAGGGCATACACCAAAACAACAAAGTGAGGAAGGGAAAGAGGGGAAGGAGGGAGAAGGAAACACAGACACCGAAACAAGGAATGAGGAAGGGAGAGAGACGGAGGGAAAAGGATGGATGGAGGGAGGGAGCGGGGAAACAACGGGAAAGGGGAGAGAGATGGATAAGGAGGAAAAATGATGGAGAGAAGGAGAGGAGGGGAAACAGAAAGAGGAGTAACGGGGAAGGAAAGGGATGAAGAGAATGGAGAGATGGGGTAGAGAAAGGGGAAAAAGGGAGAGAAGGGGAGGAGGAGAAACGGAAGGAAGAGTAAAAGTGTGGAGGAAAGGGATGAGAGAATGGAGAGATGAGGTAGAGAAAGGGGAATGAAAGGGATGAAGAGAAAGGAGTAAGGGAAACAGGGGAAAGGGAGAGAAGGGGAGGAGAAGAAACAGAAGAAAGAGGATGAAGAGAATGGAGAGATGGGGTAAAGAAAGGGGAATGATACGGGTGAAGAGAAAGGAGTAAGGGAAACAGGGGAAAGGGAGAGAGAAAGAGAGAGAGTAAAGGGGGGGGTGAGGGAGAGGCAATATCCCGGACAGGCGCTATAGCTGTTCCGCCTCCACCATCAGTATCAAGTGTAATAACAACGCTACGCTCTGATTGGACACTTGGAGGGGGCTAATTTGTGTCCGGGCCGGGCGAGAGACTTATTGCAAGGAAGGGGAGGGAGGGGGGAGGGGGGGAACGTGGAGATGGAGATGAATAAAATGAGAGAGAGAGAGAGAGAGAGAGAGCGAGAGAGAGAGAGAGAGAGAGAGAGAGAGAGAGAGAGAATGAATCCTGCTTCCTTCCTCTCCGCTGATCCTTCCTCCATCTCCTTTCACTCATCTCCCTCCTTTTCTCTCCCTTCCTTCCTCCCATTCTCCTCCTCCCGGCCGTTCCCATCTCCCTCTTCTCTTCCTTATTTTCACCCATTAAAAAAGTCCCTCATTCATCCCCCATTTTTTTCCACCTTTCCACAGACCCCTCCCCCCCTTGCCCCCCCCCCCCCCTGTCCCTTTGTCCTCCTCCTTCCCTTACCCTTCCTCCATGCCTCCTCCTCCTCCTCCTACCTTCCAATATTCCTCTCCCTCTAACAACATTCCCTCCAACTTTCCTCGCCTCTCCCTCTCCTCCACATACCATCTCTCCCTTCCTCTCCCTTCCCTTACCTCCCCCCTGCTATTAGCGTGTTTTTTATCTCCCCTTCGCAAGATATCAGTCGCTTAATCAGGATGTAGAGGGAGCGAGAAGAGGAGGAGGAGGAGGAGGAGGAGGAGGAGGAGGAGGAGGAGGAGGAACGAAGAGAAAGGCATAAGGCGTATGAGGGAGGGAAAATGGAGGTAAGAGAAAACCAACTAGGAAAAGGGAAAGTTGGACAGTCAGAGGAGGATGGGGAAAAGAGGAACAGAAAAGAGGAAGTGTGAATAAATGAAAAAAAGGAAAGGGTAACGAGAGGATGGAATGACTGGAATGTGCATGGGAAAGGGATGGAGAAAAAAAAGGGGAAAATCGAAAAGGAATGAAAATTGATAGCAAAGGGGAAAAAAGATGGGGTAAAAAGATCGTAGTGAAATTGGGATAGATAAATGAGGGAAAAAAGGGTATATAAGTCGAACAGAAGAGAGTATGGGAAGGAAAAATAAGAAGAGAAACAAGAGGAGAAAGGAAAGTGGAAGTATGAACGATGAAACAGGAAAGGAAAGGAGTCAAAAGAAGAAAGAGAAGAGGAAGGAAAAGGAAACAGAAAAAAAGAAAAATATCAAAGACGAGTGAGAATAAGCAAACGTAAGAAAAAATAAAGAAAAAGACAAAGAAAAGGAAACTTAGACTAAGGAAAGGAAAGGATAAGAAAGGAAACAGAAAAGACGGAATTAGTGAGACTGAGTAAAACTGAAGGATAAAGAGTATAGGAAACAGAGGAAGGAGGAAAGGGAAGGAAACGGAAGAAAGGAGACAGGAGAGAAAGAGAGGAAGAAAAGTGTCAGCGAAAGAGATGAAAAAAATAATGTGGGGAGAGGGAGGGAAAAAAGGGAGAGAGAGGGAGGGAAAAGAGAAGGAAAGTCAGGTAGAAGGAAGAGAAGAGTAAGGAAAGGAAAGGAGAAAGAATGGACACAGGAAAAAACAGAGAGAATGGAAGGTGATAGAAGGAGATGAAAATGTGGGGAGAAAGAGGGAGAGGAGAAAGAAAGGGAAGGATAAGGGAAGTATAGTAAGGTAGAAGAAAACAGTAAGGAAAGGGAAGGGGAAAGAAAAAAAAGACGAGGAAAGAAAGAGGAAAGGTGGCAGTAAAAGCGAGAAAGGAAGAGAGAGAAAGAGAGAAAGGGAAGGAGAATGGAATTAAAAGTAAGTTAGTTGGAAGAAAGGGAATAGTAAGGAAAGGGAAGGAGAAAGGAGAACGGGGAAAAGAGTAAAAAAAAAAGGAAGGTGATGGAAGAAGATGAAATGTGGAGAGAACGAGGAAGAGAAAGAGAGGGATAAGGAAGGGAAAGGAGAGTCAGGTATTGAAGAAAGGGAATAGAAGTCAAAGGAAGGCGAAAGAAAAACGGAAACAAGAGGAAAAAAGAGGAAGGTGATGGAAAGAGATGAAATATGGAGAAAGAGGGAGAGAGAAAGAAAGGGAAGGATAAGGGAAGTATAGTCAAGTAGAAAAAAGCGTGTAGTAAATAAGAAGAAAGGAGTTAACAGGAAAAAGGGAGGGATGAAGGTGGGAGTAGAAGCGAGATGAAATGTGGGGAGAAAAAGGGAGAGTAAGGAAAAGAGATGGAGGACGGGAGGTAGGGACGAATGGGAGAGGAGGAGGAGGAGGAGAAGGAGGAGGAGGAGGCCGAGCACAAAGGTTTCCCTCGCTACATTCGCGTCGTTTCTCCTCCCTCCCTACATGGACGTTCAGGGCTCCGTTTCCCTTAATCTTAACATCCGCGGCTTCTTTCCCCCTTCGCCGAGGACATGGATACCCGAGTTACCTTTATTTTCTACGCCACTATAAAATGATTCCTTATTCTATTGTTTCTTTAATTCTGGACATAAACACGCGAACTACCTTTTACTCTCCTCGTATGCAAAATGGCTCCTCATATATTTTTTTTTTACATGAACAATAAGGAAAGGAAAGGAGTCCAGAAGAAGGAAGAGAAGAGAAAGGGAAGTAGAAAGAAAAAAGAAAAATAGGAAAGACGAGTGAGATTAAGCAAACGTAAGGAAAAACAAAGAAAGAAACATAGGAAAGAGGAAAGTGAAACAGAGGAAAGGAAACTTAGACTAAGGAAAGGAAAGGATAAGAAAGGAAGCAGAAAAGACATAAGTGAGATTGATCAAACTGAAGGATAAAGAGGATGAAGAGGACCTGACTCGATACCTTCCTTTTCTTCTTGAATGTAAAACTGTTTCTTTATATAACGTCTCTTTGTGTAATTTCTTTCCAGATGACTTTTTTCGTGGTCTGGGAACTCTCCTCAGGTTAAGTTTCCCTTTAAAAACGAGACAGGGGCAAAGTGAAGGAAAAAGACGAAATGAAAGAGGGAGGAGGAAAGGGAAGAAGAAAAAAAAGGATGGAGAAAAGAGGATGAAAGGTGATAGATGAAATGTGGGGAGAAAGAGGGAAAGGAGAAAGAAAGGGAAGGATGAGGGAAGTATAGAAAGGTAGAAAAAACAGTAAGGAAAGTGAAGGGGAAAGAAAAGAAGAGACAAAAGGAAAGAAAGAGGAACGGTGGCAGTAAAAGCGAGAAAGGAAGAGCGAGAAATAGAGAAAGAGGATGGAATTAAAAGTAAGAAAGTGAAAGCGAGATAAAATATGGGGAGAAAGAGGAAGAGAGAGAAAGGGAAAAACTGTCTGGGCTCGGTTTCTTTTGCTTTGGGTCTGAATACTAAAAGAAAAAGAGAAATTAAGTGA
>NC_066520.1:11324708-11329708 GCF_024679095.1 Eriocheir sinensis
GCAAAAAAGGACAATGATAAAAGGGAATAATGAGGTGGAGGAAAAATGGCAGAAGGGAAGAGGGGTGGGCACTGAGATGGTATAATAAAGCTTAATATACAGCTTGAAAAAAAAAAAAGTTTCACGAAGGCACGCTATACTCCACTATACAACCCGGAATCAAGGCCCTCTCCATTCTTTATCCCCTTCCCTGTCTTCCCCTACCTTCCTTTTCCCCTTCATCCTTCCCCTCCCTCACTACTCCTTCCTCACCCTCCCCTTATTCTATACCCTCCCTCCTCTCATTTCCCTTATGCTACACCTCCTTCCCTCCCTCCTCCCTTAACCTTCCCTTTCTCCTCTCCCCTTTCCTCCCCTTTTCCCTTCTTCCTCCCCCTTCTTCCACCCTTCCCTTCTCCTCCCACACTTTCAGTTCTTCCCATCCCTGATCCCACCCTTCCTCCTCCCCCTCCCCCTCCCCTCCTTCCGTCCCTTCCCCAGCTGATCCCTCGATTAATTTGTACCGAGAAATTAAATTACTATTAATAACGAGACCTCTTGCTACGAGCACCTGCTGCATGCGGGGGGGGGGGGAGAGAGAGAGAGAGAGAGAGAGAGAGAGAGAGAGAGAGAGAGAGAGAGAGAGAGATTTATCACCCTTATATATATTATCGTCTTCACTAGTCATATAATCCCTGATAGCTATGTCTCTATCTCTCTATCTCTCTATCTCTCCAGCTTCCATCATCCCGCCTTTCCATCCTCCACTCTCATCTAGATGCAAATGCTTGTTAAGATCTCCCTTTCACAATTTAGCCTCCCCATCCGCCTAATCTCCTCCTCTCCAACCTATTCCTTCAAGTCGCTAATCCGCCCTCTCTAACTGCTTCTCTTTTCACTTCCATCTTAATATTTTCACCAATCTCCCTCACGTCGCTTCATATATTTTTTCCTCGTCCTTATTTTTTCTTGGTGTCATCGCGTCTACTTATTCTTTTTCCACCGTTTTATTTTCTCTACTTAATGTTGTGTAAAATGTCCCCATCTTTTTTCATAAACTAAGGAATATATATGATTCTGTGTTTTATCTAAGCGTAAGGTCACAAATTATTCCTGGTTACAAGTGAAAATAAAATAAATTCACATCAATCTTTATAACTACAGTAAAAATCGCTAATACTAAAAACAATTGGGGCCAGTACGGGAAGGATTACTCTTACGCCCATATTCTCAAACATTTCGGGGTGAAGTGAGAATGTAATAAAAAAAAGATGAAACAAAATTAAAGGGGAGGATAATTAAGCGATAGGAAAAGAATGGGAAGGAAAGGTAGAGAGGAAGAGAAGAAGGAAACACAGAGAGAGAAGGAAGAAAGGAACGAACAGGGAGAGAAGGAAGGAGAGTGGACGTAGCCTTTCGTACAGCTGTGGGTATTTTCACGGGTAGTTTCATGATCCTAGTGATAGTCTGAGAAGGCTTCTGCACCGTGAAAGTGAAAACCCGTCATGAGAATCCGACTAATCTTCTTTGCTGCCTTTGAAAATATGCGTTATGAGAGCCAAGAGCGTCTGAGTATACGGGTCTTGAAGCGAAGAAACACAAACCTCAGAGTCTCCCAAATCCTCGCTGTCGTCTAACATCGCAAAGAAAGCCAGGTTCGGTCTTGTCGTTGAGGGTCTGATATAACAAAATGGCGACACCACCAAAAAAAAAAAAAAATCAATTGCAACACTTTGACGGTAATAATCATGATCTGTATTCGCACTTAAGAGATAAATGTGAAGTGGAGGAGAGGGAACGCTGGGTAAAAGAGAAGACCAGAGAAGAAGGAAAAGAAGGATGAAGGAAACTGGGACACAATGTAGAAGGAAAAGGAGAGGGAAACGAGTATCTTTTGTATTTTTTTTTTTACAACAAAGGAGACAGCTCAAAGGCACAAAAAAAAAAATATATAATAACAAAAAAAAAGCCCGCTACTCGCTGCTCCTAAAAAATGAATCAAAAGAGGTGGTGGTTTTACTCACATGTAATCTAAATTTGTTTGGTCCATAACTGCTTACATTCTAATTACATTCTCTATCTTCTATATATTCTTTAAGGGTCAGTGGTTATAAGCGGAATGCCAAATATATGTTGAAAGTCAATAAACATCTACCTATTAATCCATCCATCTATCTATCCTCTGTAATCAAGGCATATGTTAACATGATGACACATAACGGATCACACTTCCACTATTCATTCACCATAAAAGTCTCCATCACCACCATCATCATCACCATCAACATCACCACTCCAGACTGGCTACTTCTTCATCCCCTTTCCTCTCCGTCACCGCTAGCTCATCACCACCCCTATACTCTTCCACCCCTCCACTAACATTAAAATTTTCTCACCATAAAAATCTCCATCGCCACCATCACCATCCTCACCATCACCACCTCAGACTGGCTACTTCTTCATCCCCTTTCCTTTCCGTCACCGCTAGCTCATCACCACCCCTATACTCTTCCACCCCTCCACTAACATTAAAATTTTCTCACCATAAAAATCTCCATTGCCGCCACCATCATCATCACCATCACCATCACCACTCCAGACTGGCTACTTCTTCATCCCCTTTCCTCTCCGTCATCGCTAGTTCACCACCACTAAACTCTTCCACCCCTCCACTAACATTTCCCCTCGCTCATGGATCACCCTTCTCATGCTCTTCCACTCTCACATCCACACCTTATCCTTACTCTCGCATCCATCCCTTATCCTTACTTCCCCTCCTCTCTCCCTCTCTCTCTACGCCCCCTGTCAACCCTCACTCCGCCCCCTTTATTTTTGGTGTCCTGTCCTCATCCACCACAGCTGACACCATTCCACCCCCCGCCGTCAACCTCCTCCTCCCTTCCGAACCCTATTCCATTATCCCCTCCCCCCCAGTGCCCCCCTTCTCCTACCCCCCAGCGGCCCCCTCCTCGCCATCTTATTCCAGCCAGATTAATTTGCTGCGACGCCCTTCAGTTTAGAGATAAAATATTCAGGTTTAATTTCATATCACTGGGGAGATGATGGGTGGAGGAGGAGGAGGAGGAGGAGGAGGAGGAGGAAAGGAGGAAAGGAGGGGATATAAGTGTTAGAAGAATGGAGAGGAAAAGGGGTGCATAGAGATGATGAGAGAAAGGGGAGAAGGAGAGAAGGTAAAGAGTAGGATTCATGTGTGTGTGTGTGTGTGTGTGTGTGGGAGAGAGAGAGAGAGAGAGAGAGAGAGAGAGAGAGAGAGAGAGAGAGAGAGAGAGAGAGAGAGAGAGAGAGAGAGAGAGAGAGAGAGAGAGAGAGAGAGAGAGAGAGAGAGAGAGAGAGAGAGAGAGAGAGTGTGTGTGTGTGTGTGTCATGATACCTCAGAACACACTCAATACCTTAGCCAAGCACCCTATCCCCCCCAACACATATTATCAGCCCCTCCAAACACCCCCTTCCCCTTCTCTGTATCCCTCACCTCCTGTATCCTATCCCCCCCAACACATATTATCAGCCCCTCCAAACACCCCCTTCCCCTTCTCTGTATCCCTCACCTCCTCATCTCCCCCACTTCGAAGTCCCTCCTCCAACCTCATCCCCCATAAAAAAAAGGTAAACATCAACAAATACGAAATCAAAAACAACGACAGCAACAATAAACAAAAACAAATTAAATTCCACTTTCAGAAAAAAAGGAAAAACAAGCAAACACGAATATGAAAAGAATGCAAAAGAAACTGAATAGGAGAACAGCAATAACAGTAACAACAACAATGATAATAACAATAACAACAAAAACAACGCCAAAACAAGAAAAAAATATTCACATCGCTAAAAAAACTAAACAAATACACATCGCATTCTTTTTTCCCGTCTTACATTCATTTGCACCGCTTAGAAACCACGGATGAAAAAAAACTTGGGGCGTAATTAATTGTGATTCAGCAGATGGCATTGTTGCGGCCACGACTATTATGCCCGTAAGCCTTCGAGACCGGCGGCCAGCGGAGGTAAGACGCGGCAGCGGTGCGTACACTCAATGCTGCTTATGGCGAGGGGAATTGAGGCTGCCGACGATGATTAACGGGGGTGGAGGAGGAGGTGGTGTGGAGGTGAAGGAGGAGGAGGAGGTGGAGGAGGAGGTGGAGGAGGTGGAGGAGGAGTAAGAGGGGTCGGAGAAGGTGCTGGGTGCAATATGGACAGGAAAATGAAAAAAAGGAGGAAAGGAAGATGAGGAAAAGGAAAAGCAGAAGTAACAGGAGGAGGAGGAGAAGGTATGTGCATTAAAAGCTGGAGGAAGAGGAGGAAGAAGAAGAAATGTTGGGATTTGATAGTATATGGAAGAAAGTAGAGGAAATAAAAGGAGCAAATCAAGAGCAGTAATAGGAGGGGGCGGAGGACAAGGAGGTTATGATGCGATGTGCTGGCTGAGTGGAACATAAAAAGGAAACTAGAGGAAAGAAGGAGGAGGAGCAGGAGAAAGTGATGCAAGGTGCTGGATAAGGAGAGTAAAGGAAAGAAAGGAGGAAAGGGGAAAAGTAAGAGAACGAACGATAAAGAAGCAGAATGATAATGAGGTGATGAGGGGAGCAAGGGAGAGGACATGAAGGTAAATGTGACAATGAGAAAAGAATATAAAAAAATTGAGGGAAGGAAAGGGAGGACTCAGGAAGCGAAGAAGGGGAGATGGGAGGGAATGGGTGTGATTGAGGGGGATAGAACGTCTGTTGGGGAGGTGAAGGAAGAGTAAGCGAGAAAAGATAATACAGGGGATGGAGGAAAAAGGAGGGATGCTGGAGGAGGGGAAACAGAGAGAAGAGATAGAAGATGGGATAAAAGTAGAAGAAAGGATAAAGGAGGAGAGGTAACGTAAATGATGCGTAGGAGGAAAGAAGTCAGGGAGGAGAGGAAAAGCCGATGACGGGGAGGAGACAGATGAAGGAAGGAAAGGGAACGCGGGAGATGAAGAGAAGTAAGGGAGGAGACTGGGAGCTCGAGAAAATGGGAAG
>NC_066520.1:11334708-11352208 GCF_024679095.1 Eriocheir sinensis
GGTATCATCATCATCATCATGCCATCCTTTTTTTTTCACCCATACCGGATGGTGAGATAAAAAGTCATACAACAGTTCTGAGAAGTCTTCATATATAAAAAAAAAAAAAAAGTTACGGTGGGAGCTAGTGCTGAACCTAACCACCAGCAGCCAACGAATATCAACGACGACAATAATAATAATAATAATAATAATAATAATAATAATAATAATAATAATAATAATAATAATAATAATAATAATAATAATAATATGAAATAATTTCCTCTCCCCTTCCTCCCCCTCCACCTCCGTCAGTGTCTGCCCGACGACCCCGAAGAAAACAGTTAAAAAAATAAAAATAAATACTTTAACGTCACGCATTCCACATTCGCCGCCGCCATCTTCGACCCCCCAACACCCATCACCACCACCATCACCACATCACCGCATCACTACCACCTACCATCTACTTCACCTTCCAAGACTCCAGCATGGCCACCACCACCTAACATCGACACCTTATCCATCACCATCATCACCATCACCACCACCACCACCACACCCAATATTGTCGTCACGAAAACCAATACGTGGCAATAAAAATGATCCACCAATCCAACACACACACACACACACACACACACACACACACACACACACACACACACACACTAATGGCTGTCTGGATTTAAGGTGAAAAGAAACCAACGCTAAAAATGGTGAGAATAGAAGGGTAGCGAAGGGAGAGGAAGAGATGGGAAGGGAGGAGTGAAAAGAAGCTGTTGATAATAGTGCCGAAGGGAAGAGAGAGATGAGGAGGATGGCTGGAGGGGAAGAGGCAAGGTGACGGAGGGGAAGAGAGGAGGAAACGAATAGGAGACAAGAAGAAGAAGAAGAAGAAGAAGAAGAAGAAGAAGGGAGAGAGAGAGAGAGAGAGAGAGAGAGAGAGAGAGAGAGAGAGAGAGAGAGAGAGAGAGAGAGAGAGAGAGAGAGAGAGAGAGAGAGAGAGAGAGAGAGAGCAGAGGAAAGTAAGTTAAAATGTTATAATAGGATAAAGTGGAAGAATAGAAAAAGAGATGTAAAAGAAGCAGAAAGTAAAAAATGTGTATTGAAGGAAATGAAATACCTGTCTTAAGCATGCGATTTAGGTAGTGGGGAAGGTAAGGTTAGGAACAAGTTGAAGATTGAATAAATAGATAAATAGGTAAATAAACAGACAAATGAATGTACAGGAAATATTAAGAGAAAAAGAAGTCAGGTGCCGGCGCGTCTCTCATGTTGAAGGTGTCTTAGTAACGGTAGGCGGTGGCTGAGTGGTTAGCGTGCGGGCCTTGCATTCACCGTGTGCTGGACGACGCGGATTCGAATCCCCACGTTACCACCTGGAAATTTTCAGTCACCGCCGAGTGGCCTAAGACTACCCACATGCTGTCCTGAAGACCACCCATCAACCCGGACTCATAGAAGAAACCGTCCAAGTGAATCAAGAATGAGTACCGGGGGGCAGCATGAGCCAAGAATAAACGGCGCCACTATAAAAATTGCCTGCGCCATGACGGGCTTGGGACGACCACCAGGCCCCTGAAGAAAGCCTACCGGTGATATAGACAAACACGTAATAAAAAAATAAAAAAATGATGTATGCTGCCTATTAGTCCTGTGGTAACGGGAAAGCAACGATAATAAATAAGAGTGAGATATCTTTAATTTTATACACTACTTTTAACGCAAGAATCTATTTACCTATCGACAAGCTAAATATTTTCTTGCGCCATTTGAGGTGACTGAAAAAAAATACACAAACATATAAATAAATAAATAAAATATATATCTCCAGTCATCATGCCAGTAATTGGAGAAAGTGTTAAAACTGGCGAAGGAAATAATTACCAGTCCCTATCTCAATCTCCCGCATTCTAAGAGATACGAAAGTTTTTAATGCATCTTGCGAAACCTTCTGACACACGGAGACTTGTGTCATGTACGTCCCTAATACTTACTAATTTAACAAAAGTAATAATGATAATAGTAAAATAATACTAATATGAAGAAAACAATAATACAACAAAAATAACACTACTACTAATAATAATGAAAATAATAATAAAGCAGCAATAAAATGACTACAACGACAACAACAAAAACAACACTGCTAATATCTGTTTGTATACCTCAAAACTTGCAAACGTGGAACCATTTCTATGTCACTCACCCCCCCCCCCCCCTCCACACACATACACACATACACACACACACACACGCACAAAAGAAAAACAGAAAGCCCACAAACCGACAATGATGAAATAAAGTCTTTGGGATCTCGTGCGCGCAGACATGAACCGCTTGATACCGATGCTAAAAAATAATGACACCAAAACGAAATACATGAACTGGAGGATAAAAAAAAAAAAAATATCGCGAAATACATCAGTTTGGAAAAGCATCACCGCAACACAACGCACCGCAACACTCCGTAAAGATGAAATAAAAAAGAAAAACAAATAACGTCAGAGAAGTCATCCACCTGAATTTTCTCCGTCGGCGGCAAAGGAAATATATATTTTACACACAAATAGTAACGGAATCGGTGCCCTGCCTCTGCCCTTGCCCGAGAATCCCCCAAAGCGCTCTAGTCGGACCCAACCAACCCTTTCCCTGTTCTCCTTTCTGACGAACTCCTAGTAGACCCCGGCATCCCTCATCACAGCCCGGTAGACCTTTAAAACAGCCCACGTCACACACCAGCCCAACCTTAATCTTACTCCGCATGTGACGTTTGGTCATCTCCCTTCCTCCCTTTCCCTTTCCCTTACCCTCCCTTTCACCTCTCCTATCTCCAGTTAATCCCTCTTTCCCTCTTCCTTTCCCTTATCCTTCCTTTCTACCATCCACCTATACTCTTCCCCTCACCTCTTCCATCCCTGTTTCGTCCTGTTTGGTTCCTTGGTCATCTCCCTTCCCCCCATCCCTTTACCCTCCCTCTCACCTCTCCTCTCCTATCTCCAGTTAATCCCTCTTTCCCTTTTCCTTTCCCTTATCCTTCCCTTCTACCATCCACCTCCTGTCTCTCCTCTTTCCTTCTCTTCCTCCCACCCACCTAACCTCCCTTTCACCCTCCTGTCCATGTATCGTAGTATCTCCTGTTTCTCCTCTTTCCCTCTCCCTTCCATCCACCTAACCTCCCTCTCATACCGCTGTCCTTGTTTCATAGTATCTCCTGTTTGCCCCTCCTTCCTTCCCTCTCCCTACCTCCCTTTACCTCCTCTCCCACCTCCCTCTCGCCCTTCCCTCCGTCCCGTCCACACACTTCCTTCACAACACGAAAATTGTGACCTGGTCGCCAAAACTATTTACGTTGCGACTTAAAAATGCTTGCTTGTCCGCTAAAATGCCGGCAGACTAAGGGAGTAATTAATTTATTATGTTAAAAAAAATGGCCGAAAAGGTTTAGAACAGGGGACAAAAAATTATATATATATATCATCAGTGTGAGCCCCCACCCCACCCCTCTGTATGTGTGTGTGTGTGTGTGTGTGTGTGTGTGTGTGTGTGTCGGCGGCGGTGGTGGTGGTCGTCGGAAATAATGTTGGTTAAATGTATATAGTTTGGCGCAGCCTTTGAGCGGCGGCGGTGAAATGTTTATGGCCGCGGACTTTCTGAACTGTCGACAAAGTGTATAGAGCAAAATGGCTGGATCATTTTTTTTTTCCTCCCTCTCCTCTCTTTCTCTTTTCCTCCTAAATTGTTTCGAAGCTCCCGGGTAAAATGTGTTGTTTCCCGAGGATGGCGGCTCCGTGCTGGCGGGCCGGGTGTTCTTGGTTACTATTATTATTATTATTATTATTATTATTATTATTATTATTATCATTATTATTATTATTATTATTATTATTATTATTATTATTATTATCATTATTATTATTATTATTATTATTATTATTATTATTATTATTATTATCATTATTATTATTATTATTATCATTATTATTATTATCATTATTATTATCATTATCATTATTATTATTATTATTATTATTATTATTATTATTATTATTATTATTATCATCATATATATTCTTACAATCGATATCATTTGCTACTGGTGTTCTCTTGTTATGCTTTTGGTTGTTGCTAACACAGTGGTAAAATTATTATTATTATTATTATTATTATTATTATTATTATTACCATTATTATTATTATTATTATTATTATTAGTAGTAGTAGTAGTAGTAATAGTAGTAGTAGAGGTACTAAAAGAAGTATTAGTTGAAGTAGCATAAGTAGTAGTCGTAGTGCCGATGGTGGTAGCGGTGGTAGTGAATACATTTTCAATATTCCCTGGTTCCTTTCAGCGCCAATACTCCTAATAACGGGAAAAACAGCGCACGCCACGCCATAAATTCATAAACTAATTCATTAACAATGGACGACAAACACGAAGCCGCGGCAGGAACATGTAACCAAAGCATAACATAATGCAACGAGCACAGTAAAGAATAGCTAAACTGCTTTTAGCTCCTTACCGCACGCGTGCACACACACACACACACACACACACACACACGCGCGCGCGCAGAATATTTTGAAAACAGACGAAAAGACTAGTGCAGCAGAGATATTAAGAGGAAATATACTACATTGATACGCGATTTCCATGTTCTACGAAAAATAGTTTACAAAACAATTTCTGTCGATTGTATACCGCTAACTACAACAGATAGTTGTCTATCATAAAACAAAACTCAACAAAATTAAATATGACCAACAAATGCGTTGGATGACAGTATTTTACAAGCTGCAGGAAACGCTCAACACCGTGGCAGATAAATATCACAAAGACGGTGCTACGTGCATCACCCTATTATCGTAGGTTTTCTTCACGCTGTCTGCTGTGCTGCGAAACAATGAGTGACGCAGACACATAAAAATACAGGGAATAGAAGGCAATGAGATGATACCCTTGCCTGAGATATTATAAAATAAAATAAAATACTCAAACTAGTGCAGTGTTAGCGGCACTGACAACACGTATCCTAACAAACGCTGCCCTTAAGTTCCCTACGAAGAAATTCCCCACGCAGAAGTACCAGATGAAATTAAAGCTGATTTTGCTGATAAAAAAAAATCTACAGTAACAAAAACACCAGAAGCGATAATACCAATAAAAATATCTGTAATGACAATAATAATAATACTAATAATAATACTATTACTAATACTAATACTAGAAATGACAATGAAATGAAAATGACATTATTGTTATCATTATAATATTTTCAATTACTATATTTATTATGAGTCCAAACACGACCACCGCCAACACCAACACCACGCAGAGCTACAATGGACATCAAAGAAATCAAGCCAACGCCACTCACCAATTATTACCTTCATCAACATCACGGACAACACTAAAACAACGCACACGCGCCATACCACCACCACCACCACAACAACAACATTAACACCACCACCACCACCACCGACGCAGCATTAACACCACCACCACTACCACCTACGCAGCATTACCACCACCACCACCACCACTACCACCGACGCAGCATTACCACCACCACCACCACCACCACCACCACCACAACATTAACACCACCACCACTACCACCTACGCAGCATTACCACCACCACCACCACCACCACCACCACCACCACCACCACAACATTAACACCACCACCACTACCACCTACGCAGCATTACCACCACCACCACCACAACATTAACACCACCACCACTACCACCGACGCAGCAGTACCACCGCCACCACCACCACTACCACCGACGCAGCATTACCACCGCCACCACCACCACTACCACCGACGCAGCATTACCACCACCACCACAACAACATTAACACCACCACCACTACCACCGACGCAGCATTACCACCGCCACCACCACCACTACCACCGACGCAGCATTACCACCACCACCACAACAACATTAACACCACCACCACTACCACCGACGCAGCATTAACACCACCACCACAACAACATTAACACCACCACCACTACCACCGACGCAGCATTACCACCGCCACCACCACCACTACCACCGACGCAGCATTACCACCACCACCACCACCACAACATTAACACCACCACCACTACCACCGACGCAGCATTACCACCACCACCACAACAACATTAACACCACCACCACTACCACCGACGCAGCATTACCACCACCACCACCACAACATTAACACCACCACCACTACCACCGACACAGCATTACCACCACCACCACCACCACAACCACAACATTAACACCACCACCACTACCACCGACGCAGCATTAACACCACCACCACAACAACATTAACACCACCACCACTACCACCGACGCAGCATTACCACCACCACCGCAACATTAACACCACCACCACCGCAACATTAACACCACCACCACTACCACCGACGCAGCATTAACACCACCACCGCAACATTAACACCACCACCACTACCACCGACGCAGCATTAACACCACCACCGCAACATTAACACCACCACCACAACCACAACATTAACACCACCACCACTACCACCGACGCAGCATTAACACCACCACCGCAACATTAACACCACCACCACTACCACCGACGCAGCATTAACACCACCACCACAACAACATTAACACCACCACCACTACCACAGACGCAGCATTAACACCACCACCACAACAACATTAACACCACCACCACTACCACCGACGCAGCATTAACACCACCACCACAACAACATTAACACCACCACCACTACCACCGACGCAGCATTACCACCACCACCGCAACATTAACACCACCACCACTACCACCGACGCAGCATTACCACCACCACCACAACAACATTAACACCACCACCACTACCACCGACGCAGCATTAACACCACCACCACCACCACTACCACCGACGCAGCATTACCACCACCACCACCGCCACCACCACAACATTAACACCACCACCACTACCACCGACGCAGCATTACCACCACCACCACAACAACATTAACACCACCACCACTACCACCGACGCAGCATTAACACCACCACCACAACAACATTAACACCACCACCACTACCACCGACGCAGCATTAACACCACCACCACCGCAACATTAACACCACCACCACTACCACCGACGCAGCATTAACACCACCACCGCAACATTAACACCACCACCACTACCACCGCAACATCAACACTACCACCACCACCACCACCACCACCACCGACGCAGCATTACCACCACCACCACCAGCAGAACCGACGCAGCATTACCCCCACCCCCACCCCACCACCACACCCTCATCACCACCGCCTTTCAAACTAGCAGAAGGGAGCGTGCCAGAACAAGAAGTTAATCCCACTCTCAATGACACCCACCCACCTGCCGCTTATTAGGCCTACCTCAAGCACCTCCTCCTTCTCTTCCCTACCACTCAATTATCTCCCTCTCCTTCCATCTTGGCTATGTCCTTATCTCCAGTTATTGCTCAACATCTATGTATCCCTAGCTTGTCGTGTGTGTGTGTGTGTGTGTGTGTGTGTGTGTGTGTGTGTGTGTGTGTGTGTGTGTGTGTGTGTGTGTGTGTGTGTGTGTGTGCGCGCGCTCCGAGTATGTAATTAATCGCATCTCAAGTCATTCCTTCGCCCGTTTCCCTTTCCTTTGCACCTTCTTTATCTTCATATACTTTTAATTAATCGTGTATCACTCCTCGCCCTCTGCTTCACTCCCACACTTGGACACAGCCACATCCTTTCACTTAACCCTCCTCTCTTCCTTAATTTCCTCATCTTTTAATACGGTTCCTTTTCATCCACTATGTCACCTCCCTCCCCCCGGCGGCCGCCCATACACTCGCCTCTCCTGTTGTCACCCTGGCGCCCTTGACTCCCGCCGCGCTCTGAGGATGTCACTTTGTCGCCCCGGGCCTTTGTGGCGGGCGTGGGGCCCCCTTGTCACGCCTGTGTCTCGGCTCTAATGCCAAGAGCGCCACCAACACACACAACATCGGGTAACCTCCGGATCCAGCGCTCCCTCACCCCCGGCGGCGTGGCTCCCCCGGGCGTGCAGGTGTCCGGTGGGAGGCCTCGAGGCTGGGCCGTCAAAAGTTTCGGTTTTCCTTCCGGCGGCGGATATACGGTGTTATCAGTTAAGCGGACTGATGCCACATTAATTTTTATTTTGCCGCTCAGTATGCCTCCCAAAGGTGGCGGCGGATGCGTGGCGGGCGGGGCGCTGATGGCCCTACGTGCGGGGCGCCCTAAGGACCAAGCCCGCCAAAAGCCGCCCGCCCGCACTCGCCTTTCAGCCAACTCGTCAAGCAGGATTTTTATTTTGGGTGCGAGCGAGCGGCGGAGAATAGCGGCACACACGCTGCCTTGCGCCGCTGCTGATGCCGCCGCCAGGTAGCACGGCAGCCACCTGCTGGACTTTGACGGCGGGAATCAAAGTGGTTTTATTGAATCCTCGACGTTATTTTTTTTACCAGAAAAGTTTAAATTTTTGCCCTTCTTCACAGCCTTCACCTGGGCCATCAATTGCTCACCTGCGACGTGGACATTGGATTTATTGAAGCAAAAGAAAAGAATCGTGATTTCATCTGCCGTCTTCCAATCTGTCACGAATTAGTTAAGTCCCTGTTCTTTCCCTTTCATAGATCCTCTCTTTCGGAAGATCCTTCTTTTACGCTCATTTCACTTTTCACTCACAGCCAGATCTTCCTCACCACCAACCCCTCCTCCACACCATCACCATCCACAGCCATACCAACTCTCCTCGCCTGCCCCTACCCGGCACCTTCGTCCCTAACAGAACGGCTTCCACAACTCAACACCACAACGTTTTCTTTACCACCAACCCCTACACAATCACACAAACTCTCCTCGCCTCCCCCATACCCTTCACCTTCATCCCTAGTCCCTAACAGCATGTTCTCCACGACTCAACACCACCATGCTTTCGAGAGATCCTGTGCTTCAGTTTGTGTGTGTGTGTGTGTGTGTGTGTGTGTGTGTGTGTGTGTACCTCCCCCCCTTCAGCGTGCAGGCCGCCCCGCCCCTCGCACCCTCCATCCGCCTCATCCAGTGGGGGGTTGCCTCTATAATCACCTATGCATCATTACAGCCCCGCCAAATTAAGGCCCGGCGCGGAGTCCAACACAAGCAAGAAGCATAATTAAGTCAAACAACACTCACGGTTGCCTCGCTCCATAATTCACTGCGGGTAATGGCGGCCGTCGGACCCGGCAATGTATAATGTAAACACACATGAGGCACAAATGTAGGGTTATTCAGGGAGTCGCCATTAACCATTAACACGACGGGAGGAGACCAGGCTGTGCGAGGGGCAGGCATATGGGGAGGGGCGAGTAGAAGGGGAGGGGACGAGGTGATGGAGGGAAGGGACGTGTTAGTGTCAAAAATAGGCTGCAATGTTGCTTCGCCAAAGGGTTGCCTGCATGTGTGTGTGAGTGTGTCGGTGTTGGCGCGGCGCTCGGAAGAGAAAAAGTGTGAAGGGTGTTGCGAATAGTGTGCGAGGAACATCCAGTGGTAATGGTTCTGTGTGTGTGTGTGTGTGTGTGTGTGTGTGTGTGTGTGTGTGTGAGCGCCACGGTATATACAGGGAGACAGAGAAACAGGTATCGAAAAGTTCTCTGGCGATGGGGATAGCTTGGAGATAAAATGGCGCCTGATGAGTGTACGTTAAGGACACGAGGCAATAGTAACAAGTGAAGACGCTGGAGAAGAAAAAAATGCGATGCGGGCAACGGAGAGTAGAAACAAAGGATGCAAGTTAATGCGACGGGAACCAGTGAACGGCTGAGGTGGCAGAAGTTGAAGGAAAGGAGTAGTGAAAACGAAAGAGTTGAAAATGGAAAATAAAAGAGACGCCATGAGGAGGAGCCGTGATAGGTAGCGAAAAAGCGCGAACAGGAGACAAAACACCGTGAGAGTTGCGGAATGACATAAACGACGATAAACTAAACCCCGTAACGACAGCATGAGATGATGATGACGCTGAGGGATACGTGACAGACACAACTTAATGGAGAAGATTTACACTGAAGGGAAATAAAGAAAATATAGAAAAGGAAAAAAAGAGACATACAGAAAAGAAATATAGACAAGTTCGTAGGTACATAAACAGCATGACGAGAGTGACGGAGGTGGCAGGCATGAGGTGATAAACATGACTTGTGATGGTAAAGGCGCCATTGAGTGGAGCTGTCACCATCTCCTTCACAATCAATGCTTCATCACGTCCACCTGCACCATTACCAGTGTGTTCCTATTCCTACACACATCACTAACATCACTTTCATCGTCAGACCATTACCAATAACACTAGCACTAACTCCACCACTATTTGTAGGAGCAGCGAGTAACTGGCTTTTTTTTATTATTGTTTCCTTTTTTGTGCACTTGAGCTGTCTCCTTTGTTGTAAAAAAAATATATATATAGCTCCACAAACACAAAAACAGTAACAGCAACAAAAACACCTTAAAACAAAGCCAAAACAAAGCAATAAAAAGCAACGCCATTACAACGACACTACAACACTCCCCTCGACACCGAAGAAACACATATAAAAGAAAACCAACACTATTTAGAACAGCTCCGTCAGTAATGTCACAACGCAACTGCAAATTCCATACAAGCAGGAAGGAAAAAAAAAAAGGATATAGCACTAAAGGATTCTCTCTCTCTCTCTCTCTCTCTCTCTCTCTCTCTCTCTCTCTCTCTCATCAGCTCACTCCTCCTTGCATTTCAGTGACATGGACGGAATCAGAAAATTAGTAGCAGGAATCGGCTTATCGCTCCCCCCTCTTGTCAGCGGCTTGAAAAACGACACAGGACAGACAGACGGACAGACAGGTGGACAGGAAGGCTTACACTTCATCCACCTGTGTTTTTAGCGCAGGTAATTACAGCTGTGAACGGTCGGTCAAATAGGAGGGTTCTTTTTTTTTCGTTTCTCCGACTCAGTGTGTGTGTGAAGGGGGCGGGGGTGAGGGGGAAGGGAAGGGACAGGGTGTAAATGAGTGTTTTAGCATGTCGAACTCTCTACAGGCAAGGTACAACACGTCAAAGCGACAGTTCAAGCGACAAACAATTTAGAATGTTACTGAAATACTCAAGCGAATATATGTCCCTCACACACACACACACACACACACACACACACACACACACACACATACACAAACACACACGCACATACATACATAGATTCGTACACAATACAAACACATACACACATACACTGAAATAAAAACAATACCCAAATACCCATAAATAACAACACAATCACATAAGACGCAATACAGGAAAGCGATACGAAACACACACACACACACACACACACACACACACACACACACAGACACTAGAGTCGAGGCGAGGAGGGCTGGCTGGTTAAGCAGATTACACAAGGCAGACGGGAAAAAAATCTTGCGCCGATAAAGCCGCCATCTCGGGGGGAAGGACGAAGGTAGAAAAAATGAGAAAAATTTTGTAAGCAGAATCACTGTAATTTGTTTCCTCTTTACCTGTGCGTGTGCGTGTGCGTGTGCGTGTGTCGTGGAGGAGGGAAAGAGAGCAAGGAAAATGAGAGGCTGACACGCAGAGGAGGGAGAGTGCAGTGTAGGAAGTAATTGGGTGGGGGAAGAAAGATGAGAACCGAGAGAGAGAGAGAGAGCGAGAGCGAGAGCGAGAGAGAGAGAGAGAGAGAGAGAGAGAGAGAGAGAGAGAGAGTATGAGTGATGGGGTATAAAGTGGTGACACAAGGTAAAGAACAATCAGGAAAAGACACACCTATCATTAATTCACCTGTCGAAACGTTATCCAGGTAAGAAGAGAGAGGGATGCTGTCTTACTCTCTCTCTCTCTAATTCTCGGTCTCGTGGGAGGTGTAATTTTACTGTAATTGTTGCAGAGTTTGTGTGGCAGTGATAATGTCTGGTTTTGGGGGGGCGAGAGGGGGGAGGGGGGGGCTTTTAAGGGGATTACGAGAGAGAGAGAGAGAGAGAGAGAGAGAGAGAGAGAGAGAGAGAGAGCGCAAGTCAGTCTTATCATGCATCATTTCTACAGCTCTCCGCGAATTATATTTCTCCTCCCTGCGCTGGATTTTTCTTCTCCGCCACGTGGGGTGCATTAAAATGTATTAAAAGCCAATCCAGACCTATTAATACTGTAGCGAGTCCGTTCATCTCTCTCTCTCTCTCTCTCTCTCTCTCTCTCTCTCTCTCTCTCTCTCTCTCTCTCTCTCTCTTCTCTTCTCTTCTCTTCTCTTCTCTTCTCTTCTCTCTCTTCTCTCTCTGTTCTCCTTTTTCTCTTCTTTTCTTCTTTCTTTCCTTTTCCTCTCTTTTCGCTTCTTTTCTCTCTCTCTCTCTCTCTCTCTCTCAAACTCAGTGGAAATACGTAAATGATGCTCTCTCTTTTTTTTTTTTTACTCGCTCCCACTTTTCCATTTTTTCCCGGGTATATTTCTTTCCATTTGACAGGGAGAGATTAAAACGTGGATGAATGATGGGGGAAAAATGAGCAGCAAAAATGGCCAATTATCGGGAATCGCGGAAAGATCTGTGAGTATTTTGTGCGGAGATTATGAAAACTGCGAGCCACCACCACCACCACCACAGCACCGCCGCCGCCACACACCACCGCTGCCACCGCCGCCGTTGTTGTTGTTGCTGTTATGCGTGTGTGTATGCGTGTGCGTGTGCGTATATATGTGTGCGTGGGAGAGTCAGTGATTGAAGGATAGGTAGAGAAACAAAGTAAGGATTAACTGTAGGATATATAGGATGGCGGTGCAAAGGAACACACGTCACAACCCAAACACAAGGAAAAGGTAAAGTCCGTATAAGTGAAAGATAAAGTAAGTTAAGTGCGGTTGTAAGTAAAAGACAGAGAAGTGAAAGACAAGGAAGAGGTGCGGTCGTTAAGTTAAAAAAAAAAAAAAAAAAAACTAAGTAAAAAGAAAGAGGGGCGGTCGTAAGTATTGGGGAAGAGGCGCAGTCGTAAGTAAAGGACAAAGAAGTAAAGGGCAAGGAGAGGTGCGGTCGTAAGTAAGAGACATGTAAGTATAAAGGAAAAGGTGCGGTCGTAAGTAAGAGACATGTAAGTATAAAGGAAAAGGTGCGGTCGAAAGTAAGAGACATGTAAGTATAAAGGAAGAGGTGCGGTCGAAAGTAAGAGACATGTAAGTATAAAGGAAAAGGTGCGGTCGAAAGTAAGAGACATGTAAGTATAAAGGAAAAGGTGCGGTCGTAAGTAAGAGACATGTAAGTATAAAGGAAAAGGTGCGGTCGAAAGTAAGAGACATGTAAGTATAAAGGAAAAGGTGCGGTCGTAAGTAAGAGACATGTAAGTATAAAGGAAAAGGTGCGGTCGAAAGTAAGAGACATGTAAGTATAAAGGAAGAGGTGCGGTCGAACGTAAGAGACATGTAAGTATAAAGGAAAAGGTGCGGTCGTAAGTAAGAGACATGTAAGTATAAAGGAAGAGGTGCGGTCGAAAGTAAAAGACAAAGAAGTAAGTAAGAGACAAAGAAGAGGCGCAGTCGTAAGTAAAAGACAAAGAAGTAAGTAAAAGACAAAGAAGTAAGTAAGAGACAAAGAAGAGGCGCAGTCGTAAGTAAGAGACAAAGAAGAGGTGCGGTCGTAAGTGGACACAGCACGTAAGGAGCAGGTGAGAATATGAAGATGACGCAGACAGGTGTAAACAATGCATGTAAAAGGAAGAAAAATTTAGCAAGGACACACTAACACAAGCAGAAATATAGGGCTACTTAAAAAGATGGGGCATAGATACATGAATACACAGCAACAGATAAAGACTGGGAGACCGACAGGGTAACATTTGAACAGGAAACAATGACACCCACATTCACGACCACACCCACACCCCGCCGACACCTCACACCGGCAATGGTACGAGGAGTGAGTGAGTGGTGACCTTCGCTTGCCGTCACCAGCCTGAGTGCCCATCCCGTGCCGTCACCTAAAAACGAGTTCATCCCGCGCCACAGGTAAGGCACAGGTGACGGGTTCAGGTGTAAGCCGAGGCACCGTGCGGCTGAAAAGTCACCAACCGAGTAGGGAGGAGGAAATATCTACGCCTATTATTACATGTGTGCAGCCGCACCACCTGATATTTTTTTAACAATCTATTCCGACTGACAGGTTAAAAGAGCTGCATTTTTCTTCTACACAAGTTAAAAATACTGAGTGCCATTTCAATGTGTTATGTGTGTATGTTTGTGTACTTGTGCGGCCTGATTTACTTTCAATCCTACCACAAACCAAATAGTTTGTATTTAATTAAGACTACCGAAATATGAGTTTCAGTCACAAGCACACAAACAGAGACCGGAGAAACACCTACAAAAATTAGAGCCCTCTGAATGAACGAACTGAGCCGAAATAACCAACAGGGTAATTATAAGGTAATTAAACAAAAATACACACGTAAATATTCCAAGAGCATTGCGTAAAAGTACCACAACGTATGATATAAAAAAAATGCCGCTGTTTTTTGCTCTGCGTGAACCCTTTGAGCACAACACACTTGAGCATAACCTTTCTTTCATTTTACCTACAACACAACCTGAATGATTCTAATAAACTTTAAGATGAGACTCAGAAAACATTGTGCACTGTACACATCAAGTTAGGCGGGAGGTTTATCTATATAGTCAATCTGCTTGAAAATCCACGGCGCCGCGGGTTCGGTCGCAGCAATCACGCGAGGCAGGTGTAATACAAGACGCGGGAGGGAGGCGAGATTGTGCGGGGAGGGAGGGAGTGAGGGGAGCAGATGAAAGCAAGGCTTATAGAGAGGAGGGAGATACAAGTTACGGATGAGATGGAGGGATTAAAGTGCATGGGTGGGATGAGAGGAGGAAACAGTAATAGGAAGATGATGAAAAGACATGCGACGCCAGAGATGGAAATTTACATGAAATGAGGAGCGGAAAAAATAAGTGTTCGGGTTTGTAGGAGTTGGAAAGAGCGAGGATCTGAAAACTGAGGAACATACTTGCAAAGATATATTAGCCCTATCCCTTCCCCTGGACGCACACACGCACTAAAAAACTAGTGTGACCCTGGCACACTATGTTCTTCCTCATCATGGTATCCCTTTTCCTATATGAGAATGTTCAAAGAACCAAAGGAGTTATGACCTGAGGCCTCTGGGCCCCACACACCGAGGCAGCAGCCTCACAGAGTACAAGAAAGCCACTGTCGCCTCTAGCATGGCGCTCACAGGCCGCTGCACCGTAACTCAGCTGTTTTCTTATAAGGAAAATAATTTTGTAACTATGATGATAATGAAGGTTAAACTCGTACTGATGGACGACCCCGCCAAGCAAGCCACGGGGCGGCTCACCGCCTCACAAGGGCGGGCTGTAGGGCCCCGGGCGAGCGGCCTACGCCAGCACCCAGCCCATGAGGGCAGCCACCACCTGGGCCGCCCGGGACAAAGTGCCGTCGTCGCCGCCACCGCCGCCGCCGTCTCCGTCGCGTCCTTCAGATTTCCATCTTCGAAATTAATACACACATTTTAGCTTTCCAAACACACTATCTAAATATTTACCTCCGAATTTAAAATTAAGAAAAATTGAAACTGCATATCAAGTAACACAGTTTGCACATCTCATATTGAATTACTTTTAGTTCTTGGTATGATAATGTGATTGATATTTTTAGCATTTTCACGACCATTATCATGATTGTTAATAGTATTCTTATCAACAATATTGTCATTATCATATTTCTAATTTAAAAATAATAATAATAATAATAATAATAATAATAATAATAATAATAATAATAATAATAATAATAATAATAATAATAATAATAATAACAATAATACCTATTTTTTATTACTGACATACTGGATCTTATAACAAAAACAGTAATAGGATATATTTTGTTACTGTTATTCTTATTTATTCTCACAACAAGAAAAACAACAATAATAATAACAATAATAATAACAATAATAATAATAATAATAATAATAATAATAATAATAATAATAATAATAATAATAATAATAAATAATAATAAAAATAATAATAACAATAATAATTACAAAAATAATGCCATAAGTAATTTTATTATTAATGATATTATCATGATGATTACTATGAAAATTGTCATATAACTGCCGCCATCGCCGTGGTTGTTGAGGATGCTGTTGTTGTTCTTATTCCTGATTAAAATTTTCTGTAGTTTCTGCGGCGGTCAGCTACGTGGGGGTTTCCTCGCAGCCGCACGCCCTGCCCCCCGCCTCGACTCGTGACCTCGTGAAAGCAACGCGTCGCCTAAGAGCAGCTTCTTTTCACCTCACGATAAAACGACCCCAATGAGGGACTGACGGAGGAGAAGCAACACGGAATCCTTACAAGTTCCCTTCTGCATTACACTTCCTTTCCCTCCCTCACGCTATCCCCAGTACTCGCCCCTGGGCGGCCCCGGGGACGGTAATATCATTGGAGGAATCAGACTTGGCTTCTCCGAGGGACAAACAGAACCGACTGGAATTGAGGGGCCGGGACAAACATGCCAGCCGCCCGCCACCCCATGCCACTCTTATTGTGTCCGGGGGGTGCGGGATCTGCAGGGGACGGCGCCGCGATATTGGGCAGGCGAGAGTGGGCGGCGGGAAGAACAGGCTGGCGGGCGGCGAAGGGGGAAGGGCGAAGGGCGAGGGAGCAAGAGAAGCTAGGGTGTTGCCGAAGTGAGGCAATGCGGCGAAGTGTGAGAGGCGAGGAAGCGTGAGGGAAGGTGAGGGAAGGTGAGGGAAGAAGGGAAGGCGGTGTAGGTGAAGAAGAAGAAGAAGAAGAAGAAGAAGATGAAGGGGGGAGAGAGAGAGAGAGAGAGAGAGAGAGAGAGAGAGAGAGAGAGAGAGAGAGAGAGAGAGAGAGAGAGAGAGAGAGAGAGAGAGAGAGAGAGAGAGAGAGAGAGAGAGAGAGAGAGAGAGAGAGAGAGAGAGAGAGAGAGAGAGAGAGAGAGAGAGAGAGAGAGAGAGAGAGAGAGAGAGAGAGAGAGAGAGAGAGAGAACCCGAGGATGGGATTAGAGGGGAAGCCGAGGGGAGAGAAGAGATATATTGGAGATACTGATGGATTACACGGGGGGCCGGAGTGAGGGAGGGGGGGCAAGAAGGGGGGCAACAGAAAATGGGGAGCCTGAGGCGGCAGCGGGTAACCACGGAGCATTTTACAAACACTTGACGGAGGGTGAGGAAGAGGCGGGGGGAGGGGGCACAGGAGGAGGAGGAGGAGGAGGAGGAGGAGGAGGAAGAGGAGGAGGAGGAAGAGGAGCAGGGGAAGAGGGAGGGAGGGAGTGTGTGTACGGGGGATTTTAAGGGGACGTTACGGCTGCCCTCGAGCTAAAAGTGTAATGTTGGAATAGAGGAAATAAAATAAAAGGAAAAAAGGGAGAATTGCCATTGTTCCCCCCTTTCCAAAGAACATG
>NC_066520.1:11354708-11377208 GCF_024679095.1 Eriocheir sinensis
GACTACCCACATGCTGTCCTGAAGACCACCTATCAACCAACCCGGATTCTACATTCTTTCTAAAAGTGGATCAAAGATGAGCTGCGGAGGGCAGAATGAAACAAGGAATTGCCACTATAAACACTTGCTTGCGCCATAACGGGCTGGGGATGACCACCAGGTCTCACCAAGACAGCCTACCGGCGCCATAGGCGAAACGTTAAAACAAAACTAAATATACTGCTGATAGACATGCATACATTACAAAGTCCAGTCCAAGACTCATGCCCGGCCTTACAACCGGAAGCCATTCTGCTGTCTATCAGAGTCCGCCACTCCACTAAATCTCTTCACACCCACAACCCTGCAGTGACACGACGTGGAAGCCCATCACATGCCACGGAGCCCAAGCAAACCATGCAGCCGATCCTCAGAACTGGATACGTTTAGGCAAGGTCTCTAGATTTAATTTACTCTCTACTGACCTTGCGTCTAGGTTCGTCACTGTCCTGCAGCCGCTAACAATGTGCTGGGGTCCTTCCACACGCCGCGACTCCAGGCTCATAGACACCAGCCACGCATCTTAGAATATTCCTACAGGCACATTAATCTCTCTCCACAAGGCGTGGAGGCACTGTAATGTCCACCGCCTTTCCCCACGCCCCGAGGCTCCCTCGGGGCACGGGAGCCGCGGGAGGAGGGAACCGTCGCCTGCCCCAGCAAGACGGACCCGGCCCTTCCATCGCCACTAATCCGGTAGACTGTGGACAAAAGGAAGTTTGTTGAGCCTTTGTATAGTGCCCGCTGACCAGGGCTCAGTCGGCCCTGAGTATGGTCGGCGGGCGGCGAGCTTACGTGCCCCTTGCGATGCCCCCCCCCCCCCCACCCCTTCCCCTGCCCACGCCCGTCAGTCCCCTACCACTCTGTCCCTCCTCGCTCTTCTCCCCCCCCCCCCTCCCCCCCTTATCGCAGCCGTGCTCGCGTCCGTGCCGCGCCGGGAACACCGCCGTATCCCATAAACAACAACCCGTCAATACGTCCTCCGAAGCACCTGACGGAAACGCTCCAGAAATAATGACGTGGCCGCGACAACCGCCGCTCCGCGCCACGAGAGTTCTCCTCCACCTAAAGAATTAAAAAAATCTCATTAATTAGACTTTCATTCCCCCAAACTACTACATGATTTTTTCACATCTATAGAATGAGAAAAATTGGAGAACATGAAATAAAAAAGGCTGCCTTGCATAAACCCTCAGAAGCCCTGATGATGCAAATTTGCAAATTATCTCCTGCACGCACAATGACGTCACTTCATTCATGCGGTAACGCACGTTCGGAATTTCATGAACAAATCTGCGGGTGCTCCTCCTCCCCAGGGGCCTCGCTTTACCGAACTTGACCTCGCCGGGGCCGGATAAACGAGGTTCACTCCGCCTCCAATCAGGGGACGGCCAGATGAAGCGCTTCTGAAAAGTCGGGCTGAAAAAATACGAGGATTTTCTTGAATGAGCACTATACAAAATTATGGGGGAAAGTGCAGATTTTTTTTCGCTTTCCGTGCCAGAGGAGACGAGAAAAAGCGAGGCCGGGAGAGAGACTCATTCCCGGGCGATCAGGGCGTCTCGCTATTCATCCGGCAGCGGGCCTGCTTAATTTACCGGGCGAAATGTGGGGTTCGTTTTTATTCTTTCCACTGCGTCTGGGGTGCCTGGCGATGGTGGTGGTGGTGGTGGTGGAGGAGGTAGTGGTGGTAGGTGTAGGCGGTGATGGAGGGTGTGGTGTGGTGTGTTGACTGCCGGTGGAGTGTAAGGTGGATGTGGTTGTGATTACGCACCATGGTGGAAGGTGTGCATGGTGAGGTGTCGGATGGTGGTGAGTGGCGGTGGTGTGGTGACGGTGCAGCGGGAGGAAGGTGTGCATGGTGAGGTGTCGGATGGTGGTGAGTGGCGGTGGTGTGGTGACGGTGCAGCGGGAGGAAGGTGTGCATGGTGAGGTGGTGAGGGATGGAGGTGTAGGGAGAGGGTGATGTGGTGACTGGCGGTGGTGTGGTGATGAAGAAGCTTGGCGTATTGACGAATGGAGTTGTAGGGAGGGTGCTGTGGTGACTGGCAGTGGTGTGGTGATGAAGAAGCTTGGCGTGGTGACGGATGGAGGTGTAGGTAGGGTACTGTGGTGACTGGCGGTGGTGTGGTGATGGGGCAGCTTGATGGAGACGTTAAGGTGATGAAGGAGAGTGCAGGATGGATGGGATGAGATAAGGCGGTGAAATAAGGGGATCGAGACTAAGACATGCTATTGAAGTTTTGATATAAAGTGGAGGATATGACAAGGGGACAGCAGGTGGAGGACGGGGAGCTCTAAAACGCTGGTATGATGTTTGTTGTGTCATAGGCCGATATAATAAGACACTTTGGCTTCTCATATCACTTATTTCTAAAGGTCAAAGAGAGGGGCAATCGGGTTCTAATGAGTGTTTTCTTTTGGTTCACGGTACGGAAGAAGGGTCAAACTACCACCAGAGTCATAAAACTACTTCTGGAAATGCCCCAAACTCCTAGGAAAGCCTCGTCAAATAGATGAACTTGGGCGACGAAATGTTTAAAATTACGGCCCATACAGTGAACAGAGATACGCAAAACACCATCAACAACTTTATAGACGTTTTATGGACGTTTACACCACCGACAAAAAACAACAACAACAAAAAAAAAAATAGGAGCAAAAAAAATAAATGAATACATATACAGATAATAAAGGACACGTATATTTGTGCTTTTACATATATTGATCTTCTCTATTCACTACTAAAAAAAATATATAAAAAGAAATAGAACCCCTCCCTCTCTCCCTTCCTCCATCCTACCGTCTCCTCCTCCCCACTGACAATCCCCATCACCCAGGCATCCTTCCCACGCCTCCCCGCCGTGGGTGATCCAAGGGGCGCCCCACACACGTTACTCTCGCTGGCCTAAATCCCATTTGTGCGCCGCTACCTGTCCTCCTCGCTTTTATGTCTCTTTCTTCGCTCTAGATAATAATCACTGAGCCGCGCCGATCCCCCAAGTGGCCGCTTTTACTCGTGTGTGTGTGTGTGTGTGTGTGTGTGTGTGTGTGTGTGTGTGTGTGTGTGTGTGTGTGTGTGTGTGTGTGTGTGTGTGTGTGTGTGTGTGTGTGTGTGTGTGTGTGTGTGTGTGTGTGTGTGTGTGTGTGTGTGTGTGTGTGTGTGTGTGTGTGTGTGTGTGTGTGTGTGTGTGTGTGTGTGTGTGTGTGTGTGTGTGTGTGTGTGTGTGTGTGTGTGTGTGTGTGTGTGTGTGTGTGTGTGTGTGGCCGAGGGGAAGAGCAGGCTGGCCTCAGGACGAAGATAAGGTGTAGCAGGAAGGTAACGGAGGAAGGATCAGGTATCAGTATTAATGTCAGGAGGATATGAAACCTTGTGTGAGGATGAGGGGGACGGGACGGGACGGGACGGGACGGGAGAAGATGAGGAAAAGGGAAGAGGAAGGATAAGAGATAGGTCAGGATTTTGGTTTCAATGCGATTTAAGAAGAACGTGATCAGAAAATGCGAAAATAAGGAAAAAAATAAATAAGTTGACCCTAAACGGATGTGGGAAGGGGAAAGTAGATGATGGGTTGACATGTACAGCTGTGAAGGGCAAGCCAACCAACCAGGACGTGATTCAGAGGGGGAAAAGCAGGCAAGCAGATAGATAGGCAGACTAGCTGGCAGGCAGGGGAGGGGTCCAGGAGCAGCAGGAAGAGGAGACAGGCCGCAGACAGACAGACAGACGGAGGGACAGACACACCGTTGCCAGATTGTCGTACTCAGCCTCCTATGTTTGTCGATATCCTACCCCAAAGCTGCCTCCTCGACCCCAATAACTGCCTTCATATATAGTTATCGTTAAAATGGTTAATTATTGCTGTGTTTTGGCAATAGCTATGGCTCAGAAACCGGTAAATACGAGGCTCTGAGTACGATAATCTGGCAACGTTGGACAGACAGGCAGGCAGACGGAAGGACAGACAGGCAGGCAGGCCGGGGACAGGTGTTGGGGGGGCATCATTGTGAGGGGCTTGACTGGTGTGGCTCTCATCTCGTCACACCCATCCAAGGCCTGTCACCGCCCGTCCCTCCCTCTGTCCGTCACCTGCGAAGCCACCCGTCACCAGAGGCCTTTGTCGGCGACCTGTCTGTCTCTCTATCTGTCTGTCAATGTGTCCGTGTGCCTTCCTTCTTCCAAGTCCTCCTCCTCTTCCCCCTCCTCCTCCTCCTCCTCCTCCTTCTCCAATTTCAATGATTTATTTTCTCCGTGCATCAAGTCACTATCTTCTCTCGCTCCACTCAGACACTTTTAAGGTAGATTCGTCTGTTTTCTTTCTCTTTTGCTTTATAATACGCTTCGCCACCGATGTATCTCACACTCTTTACGTCCGGCCCATACTTAATACACTACTACTTCAGGAAAAGAATGGGAAGGAAATGGATCCCGAACACCACCCACCCATTCCTCCTCCTATCGGGAATTTAATTGAATCAACCCATCATCATTTTTCTTCTTCGCCGGCTTTTTCTCATTTAAGTCTTCTCCTCCTCGCCCGCCGCACTCACCTTCCTCCACCTGCCCCACTCCCATCAGCAGCCGGGAGTCGCCCACCAGCCAATCGGACGAGGCCAAACAGTGGCACCCGCCCGCCACTGTTTACCTCAACATTTCACGGCCTGGTCGTCTTGGCCCGGTACCAGCGCTTGAGCAAACTCGCGCGCCCCCACCCTTCCAAATGGAGAGGAAACACCCGCCCACGGCCCCGGACATAAACAGAAACCCATGACACGCCCGGAGGCCCCGACGCATGCTGGAATTCTAGATACAACCCGGGGCACGCCAGGGACGCGCCGGCCAGCACCACGTGACGCGCTGAGGACACAGTGAAGGGGGGTGGGGGTGCAGAGAAACACACACACACACACACACACACACACACAGAATGAGATGGGAGGAGCGACGAAGAAAACAATGCACATACATCAAACATTCTCCTCCACTATCAAACACACACACACACACACACACACACACACACACAGCTGCAGGGCGGACAAGTGTCAATACCCAGACAGAGGTAAACGCCGCTTAAGCTTCTGTAGACTCAGCCACTGCTTCGCTTCGTCTCCCTCCGAGCCTTCTTAATATTTGCCGGCTCAGCCTCCGACACACGACTCAATAATTTAGGCTAAAAAATGCCGCCCCGCTCTCCTCGCAGCGCCCGGGACGTGAGGGTATTTATATGTTTGATTTTCGTTATTTATCAACACTTTTTTTTCGATTCAGGGAAATGGTTTGCTCACGGCGTCCCGGCAAACGTTGAGTAGCGGGGCGAGGCGCGAGGGCCTGGCGTGCTGGGGAGGGATAGGCTGGAGCGGGTCAGGCCAGGGTTACGAGTTTTTCTGTCTGGCCCGTGTAATAAAGACTAAATAGAGACATGAGGCCTTGAAAGCGAAGACTAACAGAGGACAGAAAACACGGGGCCTATAAAGGGCGGGCGGGTGGGGGAAAGGCAACTCCATACATGAGCACCTAACAGAGCAAAGCCGAAAAAACTTGAATACCTTTTCGACACGAGCTCGATGTAATAGTGTGCGTGAAAAGAAATATTCAGCATTCCTTGTCGCCTCACTTCCGGTGTAAGTAGCACAGCTTTCTGTCACGATGGTGCCTCGTCAGCACCTGAGTGCCGCCTCTCAGAGTGGCTCCCCTGCACCTCCCGGCCCTGCCTTGGGCTTCTCTCCTCACCAATTTCCATGAGGGCCTCCGTCTCCTTTCCTTCCCGCCCTCCCTTCCCCTCAGGCAACACTTACCCGCTTGGCAGCATCAGGGCGAGATGAGATGCGTTAAGGTAAGCAGCTTACCTGCTGAGCTCATTAGCCCTACAACGGGGCGGGGGGAGGGGGTCACCGCTCGTCCCCTACTGCTGGGCCTTCTCCCTCCCTCCCCCCCTCTATACGCCACTTCTTATATTACCTCCTGGAATAGTGACGTTATGGATACTCCTCCGCCCAAACGTTGCCGCCTCCACACCTCTTCCACACCACCGCCAACACCGATCGTTCCCTCACGCCTTCACTATCACTCTACTACAATCTTTCTCCCCTTAATCCTCCTCCTGTTTTACCTTCCCCTCCTTTAATCTACCCAACTAAAATGATAATTTCCCCATAAGTATAACATAATACATACCTTGAATTTAAAATTTAGAAATGTTAGATAATCAAACTTTCTCAATACTATCAAATGTGGTTACCCTTGAACTGCGGAAATACCACAAAATGGTCATACTGAAAAAAGAGAGGGAAAAATGAAAATGCTTTTCCGCGAAGAGAGGAAAGCAGAGCATATATTTCTTACTACCGTTTCCCTTTCCGTTTACTCGCTCGTTTTTCCACGTTCCACATTATCCCTGAGCTCTCCTTACTACGTATTCCACTTACTCTTCGGAGCTTTTCCTACTCCTTCACTCCTCCTGCCCACATCCACTGCACTCGCCTACAGAACTACTCCTCCATACCAACAATAACCAACACTTCACACACCCACACCCACACCCACACTCACTCAGCCGCCCCCCCTACACACACTTTGTCTCGCCCACTCACACACTCTGGGCTCGGAGCTTTGTTTTGGAAAGCCGACTCATTACCTTTCCCTTAATTGATCTCAGGTAAGACGTTTCCACGTAAAACTCATTCCGGATTACCTGGCGTGGGAGCCCCGGCCTAATACGCCCTCCCCGGTGCTGCCTCCCCGCCTTCCCCCCCCCCGCCCCCTCTCCCTCTGTGGGCAACGAGGGCGACGTAATAATAATAGTAATAATAATAATAATAAAACAATAATAGAAAAATATAAGCTACTACTACTAATAATAATAGTAATGATAATGTTAATCATTATAAGTATTATTATCGTTATTATAATAATAGAAAATTATAACAGTAGTTATTATTCGTAATAATAATAATAATAATAATAATAATAATAATAATAATAATAATAATAATAATAATAATAATAATATAGTAATAATAATAACAGTAAAGATAAATCATTGTCATCTTTGTTATTATCATTATTACTATCATCCTTCTTATTACACCATTAACATTATTTGATGATAATCGCATAATAATAAAAATAATAATAATAATAATAATAATAATAATAATAATAATAATAATAATAATAATAATAATAATAATAATAATAATAATAGATAATACCAGTAACAATAAAAATAATAATATTTGTACCACCATTTTATTTCTTATTTATAATCTATTGACGCTCGGCCCATAGCGCTTTTGAGCTTTTTTGATTGGGTCTGGTGGTCTTATAGTGGCGCCATTCTTGCTTGGCTCATGCTGCCCCCCAGAGCTCCACTTGATCTTTTTAAGAGTTTCGCTAGAGTTCGGGCTAATCGGTGGTCATCAGGACGGCATGTGAGTTGTCTTCCGCCACTCGACGATGACTGAAAATTGTCAGCTTGTGGCGGCGGCGGGCCTTGAACACGCGCCTCCGGATCACCACGCCCGCACGCTACAGCAGAAGTAGTAGAAATAGCGAGTGGTGGTAGTAGTAGTTGCTATAATAATAATAATAATAATAATAATAATAATAATAATAATAATAATAATAATAATAACTGATATTAATAGCAGTAATGATATTTTTTTTACCACACTTACTGCTCCAAATTAAGCCATGATTTCCCATTCTGGATGCTGCCCTGCTTCATACCTACTGATAAACGTTCTCTATTTTTTTTTTTACGTGTTTAGCCTATACAGCCTATACAGCTTCAGGGGCCTGGTGGTCGGCCCAAGCCCGTCATGGCGCGGGCAGTTTCTAATAGTGGCGAGATCTAGTCTTGGCTCATGTGCCCCCTGGAGCTCATTCTTGATTCACTTGGACGGTTCTTCTAGAGTCTGGGTTGATGGGTGGTCTTCAGGACAGCATGTGGGTAGTCTTAGGCCACTCGGCGGTGACTGAAAAATCCCATGTAGTAGCGGGGGGATTCGAACCCGCGTCGTCCAGAACGAGGTGAATGTTAGTTCAACCAATGTCTATCCATCTGCACATCCCAACAGTCTTCATGCTTTTTTGTTCACCTCATTATGTTCTTATGTTGCAGCCATAAACTCGTCCCTTTTTCAACCTTTGTGTTTGTGTACTAACATTCTTTGGGGGCGTATCATTTGATTTGCCTCTTTTTATCAATGCTGACTCCTACATAACTATAAACCTGGTTGCTTGCGGTATCACTGTCTACTGTATCTGTCTGTTTATATCTTGTGTGCAACTTGGTCATCTGGTTTGTAAATGATTATTGATACTATTATCATTATTGTGATTATAATTATTATTATCATCACTTATTATTATCACTATCATTTCTACTACCTTTATCAGCACCTCAGGCAACACCACCACCCTCAGCACCACCTCCTCTCTACCACCACCACCACCTGCCTTTCATGTTCCCTCGCCACCTGTCCACGGACTCCCATCTTGCACAGCGATAAGATGCAGCGATATAAACGGACAGGCGAACACTTGTACCGCCTCTCATGTCATGGGAAAAAACGATGGAGATAAGTAAGCCGGGCGAGCGGCGTGTACGGCAGACAGGGAGACGAGTGAATATTGAGCTGGAGCTTCTCACGACGTCGCCTCTCCTACGAAGCCTCACCCCTATACCCGGCGGCCCACGGCTCCCCTTCATCACAACCACCCTCACCCCCCTCTGCCCCCCACCCTCTTCCGCCTGCCTTCCCACCCCTAGCAACTGCCCCGTCAACTGGAGGCTGTATGGCGCCCCTCCTGCCTCGCTAAAAATGCCTGGGCGCCGGCCATTCACGCGGGTGTAAAAAATGAGAGCAGCCTTCACCCTCTGTGTTTGCAAGAACAAATGGGTAGATTGTTGGGCTGTGTCTCCCTCCCCCCGCCCCTCCCTCCTACCCAGTTCCTTTCCCCCCTCTCCTAGTCTCTCACTCTTCCACCCCGTCAGCCCGCCATCGTTCCCTCGTTCCCTCCCTCCCTCCCTCCCTCCCCCGAGTTCCCACCAGTCCACCAGTGCCCGGCCTGGTTGGGTGTGCATCTGCAAGCACCAGCCCCAGCCCCACCCCAGTCTGGTTTAGTTTGTAAGCAAGCATATAATATAATCCAGCCGGAATCATCTTCCCCCCTCCCCCCTCCCCTCTTTCCTGGCAGCCTCAGTGTATCAGCCGGCAACTACAGACGTATCTCCCTTCCTTCCTTCCCTCCTCCTGCCGTCTCCACCCCTAGTACCTCCTCATCCCCTAAATATAATCTCTAGACGCAAGCAGAATATGTACCACCTAACTTGAACGTTCGTGCACACAATAACACCCCTTTCTAACTGGGCCTCATAAAACACACTCGTTCCAAGGGATGTTTCAGGAAAGAGAAAATAGTTTGTGATGCTACAACGCGTAGGAAATCATGTTCTGCAGGTCTGTAAATGCCCACCCGAGCCTCAGTCTGTGTTGTGGGCAGCCGCGGCCTCGCCATACACCTTGTGCAGTCGCCTGTGGAGTCTTCCAAGTCAATTACTCACAGGACCAAAAATCCTGCGGCAGCACAATGGGACGCGGGGACAAGCTGCCCTCTCCTTATTTTCCTTCCTCCTACAACTAGAGCACCTCCAGGCGAGGAGAAGCACACCACCGCGGAGACGAAAAGCGATCCTGGTGCTCGATTTTTTCCTCTTTTTTATTGTCACTGAGACATTTTCCCTCCCTCACCTTGAAGCTTTTTTTCCCACGCCTCCGTTTGTATAGAATAGGTTCAATGCATTGAATTCCGCCACACGAAAATGGAATCTGCCATCTTATACGCGTAACGCAAGTGCGGAGGAATGACTGAAAAGAGGATGTAAGGTAAATCTCCAAACCTGTACAGATAAAGTTTCGGGAGCCACAAAAGTGTTCTGAAAGAGCCACGGACGGTTCCGGACCAGCAGGTTGCCGACCCCTAAACTAGACAGACACTTAAGCTGACAGACATACGAACATACAGAGAAACAGACAAGAGAGCCCTCCATCCAGCCACGCACCGAGCTGCATGCTACATTAGGGACGGTAGGGGGGGTGAGGGAAGCAAAAGCCATGAGGCGGAGGCAAGCAGGCAAGCAAGTAAGCAGGCAGGCAAAACAGGCGAGCAGGAAGGCAAGCAGGCAGTAGGTGGCAGCCGGGCACCACCACTCATACTACCCCCACCTCCACCACCACCACCACCACCACCTCTTCGGACACTCAGGTGAACAAAGGTACGGCAACGCTCCAGTAATTAGGACGAGTACACGTGGAGGGCACCTGTGCCTTAGTTCTAATTACTTTTTGTTGGTAGAGAATATTCCAAACCATCGGCGGGAAAAAAATCCGCGCAACCAAAAGTGGGGTTTAATTGTTCTTTTCCTCATGTTGCCATATTTTTTCTGCGCCTTTTTGTGATTTTTGTAGCTCCATTCTTATTCCGGGAGGGAGGGAGGGAGGGGGAGTACTTTCCCTATTTTTATTTTCTTCCTTGATGATCAATAGCTCTCTCTGTTTCTCCGTCTCTCTCTCTCTCTCTCTCTCTCTCTCTCTCTCTCTCTCTCTCTCTCTCTCTCTCTCTCTCTCTCTCTCTCTCTCTCTCTCTCTCTCTCTCTCTCTCTCTCTCTCTCTCTCTCTCTCTCTCTCTCTCTCTCTCTCTCTCTCTCTTACACACACACACACACACACACACACACACACACACACACACCTCACCACAACCACCCAGGCAAGTCAGGTATACACACAAGGTCCATCTCCTCCTCATCTCCTCGTAATTGGCGTCTTGACCACGTGAATACGCGAGGGAAGAGAAACCAACGACTACTTCACTGTACTTGCTCAGGAGGACAATACCATGACTACGCAACACAGACAATGACTACGAAAACGCAACTCTACTCACCCTAAGCAATAAAAAAATGACCATCAACCCACAAAGTATGAGATTTAAAAACATAAACATTTAGGTTGCCGTCATTCAAAAAGGAAACACGACTACTCAACCTAGATGCTATATAGGAATGACCATTACCTCACAAAGTATACGATCAGAAACTACAAACATCCAGGTAACCGACATTTTTAACCAGGTGTGGAGGCATGGATAGAAGAAGGGTCGGCGAACATGTGAATCCAAAATGATCACGAAGCAATATAAGAATGACTATTACCCCACAAAGTATAAGATTAAAAAATACAAACACAAACTTCAAGGTAACCACAATTTTTAACCAGGTGTGGAGGCATGGAGAGAAGGGTCGGCGAACACGTGAGTCCAACCACAATTTTTAACCAGGTGTGGAGGCATGGAGAGAAGGGTCGGCGAACACGTGAGTCCAAAATGATCACAAAGCAATATAAAAATAACTATTACCCCACAAAGTATAAGATTAAAAAACACAAACACAAACTTCCGGGTAACCACAATTTTTAACCAGGTGAGGAGGCATGGATACAAAGGTCGGTGGACACGTGAATGCAAAATGACCTCCTACTAGCTTGTGCACGTATATAACCCCTGCGGCTTTATACTCTATGAATGGAATAATAAATTTTTGGTAAGTTTGGGAAATTGTTTTCTTGTCCCTCGTCCACATTGTCCGCTGCGGTGCCGGCCTGGCGTCGATGATATAGGCTGCAGGCGATGAGTGAAGAATACTAGACATTGTTCCTGCCCCTCATTACGTATTCATGTGGGTGGCGAGCACACTGAGGCGCCTCCATTTTCCTTCCCCCACGCAGAGCCTAGACTGGAGCCCTTGAGTAATAGGATACAGATTCTCTTACATCAGTAGAATGAGGCGTGGTCTGCGACTTCGACCCTTGAGGAGAGGAAAACACGCAGGGATGAAGGGAGGAGTCAGGAGTAACCATAATAAGTTAGTCTAATAAGTATAATATAATAAGTTAGTGAAGTGCAGAAGGAGCTGGAACTTAAATCATCCTGTACCTCCTTTGTTAGATCTTGTTAATAAGTATAAGAACTTCCAAGAAAAGAAGAAAACTTGTGGACAAAGTCGGGTATGCCCCTGAGAGGATATTTTGACATTTTGTTTTACACATCAATCCATTCCGAGGCAATGGCTGATTCACCGTTGCATCCGTGTGCCTTAGATGACGAGAAGAACACTAAAAAAATATACAAATTTTCATATGGATAAAACAACTCGCATTTATTAACTGTACAAATAGATGAGACGACTACTTATTTCTCACAAAAAGTTCTGATGTTCTAGTCCCTGTTCTTGTCTAATTATCAAATAAAAAAAAAGATGGGATGAAAAACGATGTCTCCATTGCAGCATCAGTATATTATTACGAAACCACGCTTGGGCTCCTGTGTTCCTACGCAGAGAAGAGCGAGGAAAGAGAAAGTGCGCGCGTGAGGCAGAGAACAGTGTAGCACAACGTTAGGAGAGCGGGAGAAGTTACAACAATTGTTAATAAAGAAGGTGCAGCGGGGAGCGGAAGGAGCAAAGGATCTCCGCGAGGGAATTCAGACGCTTGCATTCTTATAACATGAAGGTGAAACACGTGTGTGACATGAACAAGGAAGGCCGAGTAATAGAGCCTAGAATGAACACAGTAACGAAAACATCAAGAATCAGAGTCAAGAGAGTGCAGCGGGAATGTAAAGATAAAAAAAGAAAGGAGTAAAGTGTGAAGAGATGGCATAATTAGACAAGTGCGGGGAAAGTAAAGAGATGATCGAAGGAACATATTAACAATCATAAAAAAAACAGGATCCAAACAGAGGGAGTGAGGCGCGAGTGCTGGATAAAAACAAAACAGTAAAGTGTGAGGGGACAGTTCATATATGGGAACAGAGATAGAAGAAAGACCAAGGGTGAGAACAGATAGGCGGAACATACTAACGAACGTGTCAAAAAAAAAAAAATCAGGCCAAGGGAATGCGGCAGGAGTGTAAGATAAAAACAAAAGAGTAAGTGTGATGAGACAGTGATTTGTGAGTGACGGAGATGGAAGGAAGGCCAAGGGGGAGAATAGAAGGAAGGAATACACCAACTAACACATGACAAAAACCATAATCAGGAAAGAGATACAGTGTGGCGGGAGTGTAAGATAAAAAAAAAAAAAAAAAAAAGAGCAATGTGTGAGGAGACATTATGGTTACAGAAGTGCAAGGAAGGGAATGAGTATGAACAAATAGAATGAAAACACCAATATATCATGAATCAGGATCAAAATGGATGAAGAACTGGATAAAAATAAAGGAGTAACTGTGAAGAGAGAGTGATTTGTGACAGTGACAGAGACAGTGACAGACATGTAAGGAAGGCCAGGGATGAGAATATGGAAGGAACATGCTAACTAATTAAAAACCAAAATCAGGACAGAGGGAATGCTGCAGAAGATAAAAACTAAAACAAAGGAGTGAAGTGTGAAGGAAACAGTTAATACAGAGAAAAAATGGCGTAGTTTCAATTAGGGAAAACAACCTTGAATAGAGATATGATGTGACAGTATGAACATGGAAAAGGAATGCATGAACCAAAGATGAAAAACAAAAAAACACGTCACTGATGTTGGTGGAAAAAGGTAAAATGGGGAGGCCTAAAAAAGATGTCTGAGAGGGTGAAAAAGAGGAGCCGCGAGCAGGCGTGGGGTGGAAGTGATGGGCGACGGAGAGGTCAGGAGTGGAGTGAAAGACCAAAGCACGAGGAGTTTTGTGGCAGAATGAATGAGTTTTTTTTCTTCTTGGCGTCCTTTTTATGAACTTGAAAGCCACTGTGCACCCCTCGGACCTTTGATGGGACACGGAGCAGCGCACGGTGTCAGTGGCGGTGTTAGGTTAGTTAGCGGCCTGTATGGGGACCTGCAGCCTCGGTGAATGGTGTGCGGGGGGATGGGGTGATGAGAGGTGTGTGTGTGTGTGTGTGTGTGTGTGTGTGTGTGTGTGTGTGTGTGTGTGTGTGTGTGTGTGTGTGTGTGTGTGTGTGTGTGTATCGTCACTCACTACATTGGGGTGACTTTTTCTCCTCTGGTCATTATTATTTTTTTTTTTAGGTTAAACTCCCGACAGGTGAAAAATGCAACCGTACACACATGATGATGATAATGATACCTTACTCTTTCATTTGTGTTGCGGAGAGGTGTTCAACACACACACACACACACACACACACACACACACACACACACACACACACATAGAAAAGGGAGGTACGGATAGGTGAGGAATAAAACTAAGAAAAATCAAACACGAAAGGAAGGGAAAGAAAATAAAACAAGAAAAAAAGAAAGATTAAGTTCCCCCTTCCGAGCGCCGCCATTTTGAACAGTTTTCCCGCGCCTTCTGTCCCCTTCATCTCCCTCCCTCCCTCCAGTCCTCTCCCTACCCCTCCCTTCCTCTCCCTTTGCCACCCCATCACATCACTGGCCGCCTGTCACCCATCACCAAAAATCTCCCTCGTCTTTCAATATCTGATGGCTTTGGTGATGGTGGTGATGGTGGTGATGAGGGGGGTTGGTGTTGAAGTGGGTGTTGGATATGTGAAGGGTTGTATGCATCACCATTTTTGTATATACATTTGATTCTGTATTCACTGTTTCACCATCAGTTATCACCATTACTAGCATCACAGCCTCCACACTCGTCCTCTTAATTATGGACTTTCTCCTTTGCTTTTATCGTACACTCCCGCCGGCACTCCCTTGGCCTGATTTTCTTTTTCGATTTGTTCGTTAGTATGTTCCTCCGTCTGTTCTCACCCATGGTCTTCCTTCTATCTCTGTAGCCGTATACTCTCCCGTCTTCACTTCCATCACCATCAGAATCATCACTTCCGCTCCACTATACCACCAATCACCATCACCACGATCATCACCACTGTCGGATTCCTTTTTCACAATCACCACCATTGCAATCACAATCACTGCCTAATCCCTTTCACCCCCACTATCACCATATACGAACACACTCACCACACTCTTCAGACACACCTTGAAACACACACATCTGACTAAGAAGTGTATACATGAAAATGCGACCATACACTGTACTTGAGGTTCAGAATATGTGTAGCTAAATTTAATAACAAAGCTGTAAAAATTGCCAACAAATATCACCATGGAGTTCACACACCCAAACGCCCATCAGCACACACACACACACACACACACACACACACACACACACACACACACACACACACACATCTAAAGGTACAGTCGCTCAGATATAAACAAAACAGGCCCATTTTTTCCCGCGTTCAGAAGGAATAAGAAAGGAGACGGGGGGCTGGGGGGGGCCGGGGGAGACGGAGACGAGGGAAAGGAACAGTTCAAGGATATCTGTAAAGGCACATAAAAGGCGCCGCGCACGCACGCGCACACACACACACACACACACACACACACACACACACACACACACACACACGTCTAGCTCCACATTAAATCACAAACTCTGAATGAATATATTAAGAATTCATATTTATCACTATAGACGTTTGGAGCGGCGATAATACACACACACACACACACACACACACACACACACACACATGAAAGACACATGATACGCCGGTGATTGGTCGAAGGGATGGGACAAGGTGGGGAAGAAGCTAGGAGAAGGGAAGGGGAGGGAAAGGGAAGGGATAAGGGTAGGGGAGAGAGGGGGAGTAAGTTACTGTACCCTCTTCCTTCAACTCAGGTCAAAATTATCTTCTACTAGTAGGGGGAGGAGGAGGAGGAGGAGGAGGAGGAGGAGGAGGAGGAGAAAAGGGAAAACGGTGAAGATGACGGACTGAAAGACGACGAAGAGGCGTCATTACCACCCACTCGTTCCTCTCCTCCTCCTCCTCCTCCTCCTCCTCCTCCTCCTCCTCCTCCCGAAGCACACAACTGCAGGCTTCAGGGCGCTCGCTCCTCGGATTCACAGAGACGGACACTAACAGGAAACAAAGGTTCATTACGAAAAAAATAATTCGTGGCAAATAAAAGGCCCATTGGATGTGACGAAAGTGGAAAGGGAGGGGAATGGAGGGGCATGGCGGGGCAGGGGGAGGGAGGGGGGAGGAGGAGAGACACTGGAAGGGGTAGGGGAGGTAAGGAGAAAGTGCGTGCTTGAGGAAAGACTGGCTGGCGGGAGGCACAGGACTTGGAGGACAGAAGAAGGGGCTGCCGAGGAAGAAAGAAAAGAGCGAACCAGCAAAGAAGAGAAGTGACTCGAGGTAGAAGAGACGGGATATGAGGACGCGGCGAAGGCACTTTACGATGAAAATGTCTAAGAAAAAAACTGTAAAACAAACACAAAGGAGTGAGAGGGAAAAATAATGAACTGAGGGACCGGGGTGGCTGCGACGAAGCGGATGACGCGGAGACACCCAGACGTGTTACAGGGACGAGGGGGAGAGGCTGGTGGATGCTGAGGTGGATGAAGGGTGGAGGATAGAGGACAAAGTGCAGACAATGAAAAAAAAGACGGAGTATGAAAATATATGGTTAAGTAGCAAGATAAGAATAGCTACGCGACTTCCAAAATAACATTGGTCTATATCTATTTTTACTCCAAATGAAGATGATAGAAAAAAATAAGACAGAAGATGAAATGGAAAAGGCGCAAGGCAGTGTTCTACAAAAAAGACAAAAACAGCCAACTGATATTGATAAGTACCAAAAAGAAACATTGATATTTATTTTTCATTACAATCCAATAAAATATTAATAAAAGACAAGCAAACGAAGTGACTGATTCTGTGGAGGACTGGAAGGGATCACGACACTGTTAGGTGGAGGAGGGAGGGAGGGAGGGAGGGACGCCAGAAGGAAGAATATCTATCTGGGGACGAAGACAGGACGAAAGAACGACTTGGGGACGAAGATGAAGGGCGGGAGAAGAGAAGAAGGGAGGACGAAGACGAGGGCAAAAATGACGAAGACGAGGATAAGGCAGGAAGAGCAAAGATAAAGAGAGGGCGAGCTAGGCGATGAGGAGCCGTCTGTATCAGCCTGGCGCATAGAGGGTGATAAAGAACTGTATGGGATGAGACACGGAGCCCGAAGGAAGAAGACGAGTGTTTGCCAGGGAAGGCGTGCTTGCAGGGGACGAATGGAGGGAGGGAGGGGGGCTGGGGTGAGGAGGAGGCTGAAGGAAGGGACTGTAGATCTGACAAGAGGTAAGATGAAAGGGAGACGCTGATGGAACGGGAGAAAGATTAGGGACAAAGGACGAAAAGGGAAGAATAGATAATGGGAGGAGTGCAAAGGAAAAGACAGGAGTCACTCAAAGGAGGGAAAGTGACGGATTAATCGGCGATTCCGCACAGGAGGGAAGGTGAGGACGTAAAGCGGAAGACGAAAGAAATGGAATAAAAAGAGTAGGAGGCGAGCAGGTGAGCTATGCAGTGGAGGGCAGCGGAGTGGACGGAGGGAAGTAGAAGATGAATGTGAGTGGACCGAAGACCTTGGCTGAGGAAGGGAAAGCGGCGGTGGCTGATGTGGCGTGGACTGACTGGTAAAAGATATCAGGTTGTCACTTTTCTTCGTTTTTATTACTTTCGCTTTTTTTTAAAGGGAGAAGCTGCATTTAGTGAGATTTTGTTTCCATAGTGCGCAGTTACCCCAAGACCTGAATGACTGATTGAGTAAAGAACACACACACACACACACACACACACACACACACACACACACACACACACACACACACACACACACACATTGACCTCTCTTTCGGCCACCTCTTTTGATTCTTTTTTGTAGGAGCAGCGAGTAGCGGGCTTTTTTTTATTATTGTTTCTTTTTTTTGTGCCCTTGAGCTGTCTCCTTTGTTGTAAAAAAAAAAATATATCACCAATCATGACCAACATTCACCCAGCAATTACCTCTCTCGTCCCAGCATGCACCGCCATCAACATCGCTTCAACACCCAGACTCCAAAACCTTACACAACAGCCACACCATAAACACTCAGACGCCGGACTAAGAAGAACAAGAAGAAATGACTTTGGATAACATTGCAGTCCGTCTGAAGGGCCACGCGGCGCCTCCTGCACTAAGCCAAAGGACGCTAAACTCAGCAATTTCCTCAAACTTTGTCGCCCGCCTCGTGATGACCCTCGCACATGCCAACGTCAGGACACGCGGCACAAGATAATTTTTTTTTTTTTTTTACAGCATAGGAGACAGTGCAAGGGCGTAAAAAAAAAAGAAAACAATAATGAAAAAAGAAAAAAAAGCCCGCTACTTACTGCTCCTAACATAGCCTAAGATAGCTGAAAACTTTGGAACTAATCTAAGTCTGTGTTCTCGGACGCTTTCGGCTCTCAAACAAATATTTCCATAGGCCGCAAAAGAGAGGTGCGCATCTCCGTCTCTAGGCAACTTAACATATCTAAAAAAAAATAAAAAAAAATAAAAATCCATTGTATAAAGGAACTTGGTCGTTTAAAGTGCCATAGTTTCGTAAAAAAAAATACATCAGCTAAAGTAAGTGTGTGTGTGTGTGTGTGTGTGTGTGTGTGTGTGTGTGTGTGTGTGTGTGTGTGTGTGTGTGTGTGTGATGTTCATTTCCACCAGGACCCACACACAAGTAACAGCTGTATTAATATCTTCAGTGCTTACAGTTTTACGCACACTCAGCTTCATAAGTAAAAATAAGTGAGAAAATTAGTGAGCGCACACATTCATACTCTCAGCACTTGTCACTACATGCATACACAAACCAGCACTTGAAACACGAGTAGCAACAAAATGGAGATGGCGGCATTCTTGTGTATTCTAAGTATTCATATTGTAAAAAAAAAAAGTGTCCATTATAACAAACGAACAGATATATGTGAATCAGAAATACAATAAAAAGGAGACCTAAAGAAGTAAAAAAATATGGGAATGTGAAAATACGGAATAAAATAATGGGGGAGAGTGGGAATGGAAACAGTGATCAGATACGCGAAACTATACACGTGTTACCCGTAGAGTGATGCGTCGCCACCCACCCACCACCCAGACGCCGCCCCGCCGCTCCCCCGTCCTATCCTCCCCTAGACCGCTTACCCTTCAACCTGACACGTCTATGCTACACTCCTCGACAGCCACATTCCTTACTTAGACATTCAACAGGAGTTTACTTTAAGAGGCGAAAAGATGACCACACTAGAGCACGGAGGAATGGAGTTAGCAGACTGTCTTGTTCATGATAGAGAAAAAAAATACTTTAGGCCAGTTCAACAGTTCGACACAGGGTTTGTAAGCTCCGAAACTAAACAAAGAATACAACGGAAAATTCTTAGATAATGTTTAACGTCATTACAGCAAAAAATCACCCAAAACCCAATACAGGGATGACAAAACACGTAGACTGTCTCGTTCATTATGCAGAAATTCTTAGGACCAGTTCTACATTTCGTTTGCAAGCTTACAAATCAAATGCAAAGTACCATAAAAACGTCTTATATGGTGTTTGGTGTTCATAAGGAAGGAGAGAAAGGTGAGGAGACTGTACAGGAAATCTCTTTAGTGTCGGGTGTTCAGCAGAAACCCTAACCGTTATGGATTTGTACTTTAGTTTCGATGTTTACAATGAGTGCGTTGGACTGTCAAACTGGCTCTAAGTGTTGACTGTCTGATGTTACTTGCTTTTTTATCCATCACCTCTGTCGAGTGAAGGAATACTGTGGCCATATTGATCTACTTTTGTTTCATCGTTTATCCACCTCCATAAGCTAAAAAAAAAATAGAACATGAGAAGATAGATATGTGTGTTTGGAAGGAGGGATAATAGTACACTCCATGACCCTCTGAATAAAGCTGAATAAATATTATCATTAACGTCATCATCAATACTAACCTGACAAAGAAACACGCCTCTCTTACTTAAACTCTTCCATTTCCGTCAAGAATTCCCTAATAAACCACTTAATATCACGCAAGTTTAAGCGACTTTACTGATTTAAATACTAGTAACACTGAGTCATTTTGGGTATGTTTTTTTTGTTGTTGTTGTTTTCTTCATTCTTCTTTTTCCTCCTCTCCTTATATTCTCGTGTCTCCTTGTGTATACCATTATCATACCGCATTTTCTTCTATCTCTTCCAATATACACTCCCTTACTATACCATAGTATTCCACACTTTCTTCACCTTCTTCCACATCTTCCTACATACACTCCTTTAATATACCACAACTATACCACGCTTTCTTCATCTTCCACCTCTTCCTATACCCTTCCTTTCTATACCACAATACCATACCACAATTGTCTTCATCTTCCACTCTTCCTATACCGTTCCTTACTATACCACAATACCATACCACAATTGTCTTCATCTTCCACTCTTCCTATACCCTTCCTTACTATACCACAATACCATACCACAATTGTCTTCATCTTCCACTCTTCCTATACCCTTCCTTACTATACAACAATAACATACCACACAGTCTTCATCTACCTCTTCCTATACCCTTCCTTACTATACCACTATACCATACCACACCTTCATTTTGCACCTACTACACTCTTCTTTACTATACCATTTCTATACCACACTTTCCTCTCGCACTCCACCATAATTCTACAACCAAGGGAGCACACTCTTCCCCCGCTGCCCCCACCCCACTCCTCCCAGCACCACCAATCATGCCCCCCTACACCCCACTTTAAGCCCCCACTGCCCCCCACTCCCTCCACGCTTCCAACACGTCCATAGCTCCACTTTTTGTCCCTCTGGAGTGTTTAGTGAGCATACAGTTCGAACGCGATTCAAAACACCCACTCTCTCCCTTTCTCTTTCTCTCTCTGTATGGGTGTTTGCCTTTCTGTTTGTTTCTGTGACTGTTTGCCTCTTTCTCTGTCTTTGTTTCTCTGTATTCTTTCAATGGAGTTCTTTTCTTTTACCCATTTTTTATAATTTATAGGGTCGCTGTTTCAGGGGTTGTGGATCGGGGTATAAGATCAGATGGTCTCCTTAATGATGTCACGATGCGGCACTGGGGGTTCGAACCTGCTCACCCTGGCTTGACGCGCTACCCTACCAGACCACCACCACCACCACTACCATCACATATTCTCTCTCTCTCTCTCTCTCTCTCTCTCTCTCTCTCTCTCTTGTTTCCGCTCTACACTCTGGGACGGAAAAACACAGAATACAGGATCGCCCGCAACCGCCGGTAATGATGAGATTTGCGCCGCATGAGACGTGCCGTGGGGGGAGAGAGAGAGAGAGAGAGAGAGAGAGAGAGAGAGATAAGGGAGGGGATATGAGGGGAGGGAGGAAAGGAGCCAGGCACCAACACGCCACAGAAGTTCTCCTCCTCCAGCGCCGCTCCGCCAAGAGAAAAACATTCCCCTCACGCTCTGATGTTCAACACAAAAAAAAGAGTAATTTAAATGTTTGCACAGCATTACCATTAACCATAAAATCAGTGATATGCTTCGGCAGCTAAACCAATCGTTGTGATTACGGAGTAAGCTGAAAACTATACAGCACTTTTTTTTTATTGATACAACGGCGCACAAAACAGTTACGCTAAGCTGGTATTCATAATTGCTTTGCTACACAATTAAAAACATATATTTTTCCCCCGGACAGCGATAACCCACTGATGTGTTGGAGTGTTGTTTAACGCTGTGTTACCTTCGAACACTTAAATAAAACGATGCTCTGACGCTGCAGGAGTGAGTGTGCATCAACCTGTGTGTGTGCGTGTGTGTGTGTGTGTGTGTGTGTGTGTGTGTGTGTGTGTGTGTGTTGTGCTGTGCTATGCTGTGTTGTGTTGTGTTGTGTGTTGTGTTGTGTTGAGTGAGTGTGTGAGTGAGTGTATGTGTGTGTGTGTGTGTGTGTGTGTGTGTGTGTGTGTGTGTGTGTGTGTGTGTGTGTGTGTGTGTGTGTGTGTGTGTGTGTGTGTGTGTGAAGAGAAAAAGAGAAAGGGGAGAACAGAAAAAAAAGGAGCGAAGAGCTGAGAAAAAAAAAGAAAAGGAGGAGAGATTGCAGATGAAAAAGGTGATCAGAAATGGAAGTAATAAAAGGGGAAGGAAAGACTGAGACGAATGAACCGGTAGATAATTACAGACAACTGGCAGATAGATAAACATACAGATAGAAAGATAGACAAACAAATATAGTAAAAAAAAATGGTGGGGAGGGAAAGATGATATGAAGAGAAACAGATAGACGAAAAGGAAAGCGAAGAGATAACAAGAGGAAAGGAAACGGAGAAAGGAGGAAAAAAAATAATATAGTTTTAAAATATGATAAAACAAAAAGGAAACTGAATAAATGAACAAGTCGGTATAGTGTGTGTGTGTGTGTGTGTGTGTGTGTGTGTGTGAGAGAGAGAGAGAGAGAGAGAGAGAGAAAGCCAGTGTGGTATGATGTATATGTTAGTGTGTGGTGCTGTCTGATGCTTGTATGGTGGTGGTGGTGGTGAGGGTGGAGAGTGTGG
>NC_066520.1:11379708-11442208 GCF_024679095.1 Eriocheir sinensis
GAGAGCCGTGACCACTGTGAATACAACACTTTCCCCGGCACGGCCTGGATGTGCTGGCCGGCTGCCTGTCATCGTCGCTCCCACACACGCCTTCCCGAGGCACTGCGGCAAGGTCTGGCGCTGAGGCGAGCCTGCTAAAGATCTGATCACGCCGCTGAAGAGTATGGCATACCGCCTATACCTTTTCCTCGGTTTCTTCAAAAGCGTAATTGGACATCAATAACGGATCATTCGGTTTCAGAGAAGCTTAAAGGAAACATCCCTGGTACTAATGGTCTTCAGACACGCGGTGTTTCTCCCTCCTCATCCCTCGGTGTGCCAGAGCCAGCAAAACAGTGTTGCAGCCGCCGCAAGACTCCCCGCCGATATCCGAATGACTTCATTAGCTTCACTTTAATGTGACGAGTCTCAAACGCATCGAATAAACGTCACCAGAGGACGCGGCTTTGTAAAGACTTATGGTGGCCTACACAACCGGATCTGCACCACACACACACACACACACACACACAGACACACACAGTACATATCTGTGTTGCCATTTATTACAAGAAAAGGTCACCAGCAACACCATCACCAGCACCAACATTTCGAGGTCAGCCGCTTCTGTTCCTAGCACGTTACAAAACTCTTAATGAGGGTGTTAGTTAACCTCGTGTCTTTACAGGTTATGTGTGTAATGTGTATATTATAATGTACATATTACATCGCTCGGTTCTCTAAAAGTCGCGACCTCGCGACTCACCCGACCTTTAAAAACAGTGCTTTTAAAATGAATAATAAAAGAGGAAATAGAATAATGAGTGAGGCTTAGCAAGACAAAACGTCTCCACTGTGCAATAAAATACACAAAAGAAAGGAGAAAAGAAAATGAATGATTATATATAAAATGCGTAACAATGTTACTCAAGAAAAATATTAAACATCTACACATGTACATTATAATATACACATTACATCTGCAATCAAGTGCCCGCACTAAGGCTTCATAGTCAACGTATCATCCTGAAGTCACTGCAAAGTAAATGTTGACCGCGTTAGTGTGATGGTTTGCGTAAGGGTCTGCTGCAGCCGTGCACTGGGTGCCGCGGTGCCTGGTGCGCATGCCCGGCGAGGCCCTCCGCGAAGGGCTCTCCCTAACAGCCCCGCGGCCCTGCCCACAAAGCACCAGCGACATATTCTCTTTCTCGTGCAGCCGTTAAGTAACAGCCTCGAAAATTGTCCCATCACACAACAGTTCTGCCATAATGCTGCACACAATAAACCGCTGCATAATCCTGCGGCTCCACAACCCACGCTGGAGGTTGTTAAATGTAATCATGTGTCGAGAAAAAAATATTGCTGGTCGAACAGTTCACATTAAATGCCGCGACAGCCTGTAGCAAATGTCTGATAATTCCCCCGCCCGATAATACTGCGCCGAAGTCCTAAATAATCCCCGGCCACATAACCTTTGTCAAAGTACGCTAACGGCAACACTCCGCTTTTTGCACACCAACAAGCTGCTGAATGCCATGGTCAAATATGCCACTGTTAAAACGATTGCATAAAGGAACGGATGATGGACGCAGCGAAAAAGGTATTTCTGATGGACATATACATCTCTATGAACGACAATAATAAGTCATGAAAAGTGGCCCTGCGCGTTCCGAGGCTGTGCACGCTCACTCAGCCGGGGAGGGTAGGAGGGGGGGGGGGGGACTGGTAGGGCAGGAACGGAAGTCGAACGGGAGCGGAGAAGGAACGGCATCGGGGTAACTGAGAAGAAATACCGACATAGCGAAATTAATGAAAGAACATGTACCAAAACGTAAAAGGAAGACGAACAGTGACGAGGAGAAGCAGGATAAAATGGGAGAAAGGGAAATGCAAGGAGTGTTAGATATAGAGAAAGAAAAAAATATAAATACAGATGGAGGAAAATGGAGAACGATAAGGTGGAAGGGATACAAGATGGACACAAATTATAGGAAAAGAGAACCACCTGCGTGTGTGTGTGTGTGTGTGTGTGTGTGTGTGTTTCTTTGTTATAGTATTATTTTATTTTGTCTTTTTGTCTCAACTCTCATCAATACTCCCCGCACACACCACCACCACCACCACCACCATCATCACCCCCACAGCACCACCACCACCATCATCACCCCACAGCACCACCACCACCACCATCATCACCCCCACACCACCACCACCACCATCATCACCCCCACACCACCACTACCACCATCATCACCCCCACACCACCACCACCATCATCACCCCCACAATACCACCACCACCACCACCGCCGCGGCCACCTTCCGTACTCCACCCTCGGCGCGCCACCATACACCTTCCTCATTAAGCCTACACGACACAACGCATCTCTTCCTCATAACACACACTACCCTAATTAGGCTTAGCTCTCTCTCTCTCTCTCTCTCTCTCTCTCTCTCTCTCTCTCTCTCTCTCTCTCTCTCTCTCTCTCTCTCTCTCTCTCTCTCTCTCTCTCTCTCTCTCTCTCTCTCTCTCTCTCTCTCTCTCTCTCTCTCTCTCTCTCTCTCTCTCTCTCTCGCGCCTTGTTTGTGTATGCAGTCATCGCACTCTCAAGGCAGTCATCAAAGGAGGAACTACTTACGTCTCAACTCTTTCTTTTTCTTTTCTTTTTTTCATAATCAAGAGTATATAGTAAGAAGTGAGTTGGTGGCGACGGTACAGGTGGGGGAGAAAGACAGAGGAAGCGTATAGTTGTATGGTATAGAATATAGATTCGTTGATTGTTATGTTGTAGTTATTCCCTCTACCCCTCTCTCACTTCCCCGCTCACAAGCATCTCAACAGTAGTACATCATCTGCCCTGTCGCTTTCCTCTTATCTCCAACCTCTTCAACCCTATATATCCATCGGTATTTCTTTTCCCTTTACTTTATACACCTTTACAATGTCTCAGCAGCCTTCCTTCCATGTGCTTCCTCCTTCCACGATGTTCCTTATGGCCTCTGTCTCTGTCTCTCCCTGAAGTTGCCGCGTTCACACCAGGAGGCTTGGCTTGTCTCTGCTTGACTCGGTTTAGTTCGGTTTGAGGTTGGTTTGGTTTTGACGTGATTTGATTTGACTTGATTGGACATGTTTTGGTTTAGTAGCTTGACTTGGTTTAGGTTTTTACAGTAAAGGATCCGCTCTGACTTGGTTTGATCTGGTATTGTTTGGCACAGCTTTTCTTTGCCTGGCTTGGGTCAGCTTGGTTTGGTCTGGCTTGTTATGGCTCGTCCTGGTGTGACGCTCGTTTTTGTAGTGTTCTGGTTTGGTTTGACTTGATTCAAAATGACTTAGTGTGAGACGGATTGACTTAGTTTGGCTTAAGGGTCTATTACACTGGGCAAATTTTCCGTGGATCTTCAGTCAAACCACGATTTCCGCTGGCGTGGTTCTCATTTCTGTGGTTTTCTGACGTGTCCACGATCTTACAAAGCTACGGTAGATTTCACCAAAGGACGACGGTATTACTCACTCTCTCTCACCATCTCACTCACCATCAGCAGCAATAACAAGAAACAAATGAGAACCACGCTAGCGGAAATCGTGGTTTGACTGAAGATCCACGGAAAATTTGCCCAGTGTAATAGCCCCTTTAGTTGAGCTTGATTTGGTTCGTCCTGGTGTGACGCTTGACCTAACTTGCCTTGGCCTGACTTCGTTGTTCCTGGTGTGAAGGCGAGGCGACGTCCCCCCAGTAGGCGCCGCACCCACCACCTCCAGCCTCACGTGTACGGCCCCTACGACGACATGACCTATATCAAGCCATTACACAGGACCCTTTAAACCACCTCCTATAGGGTCACCGGGATGCACTACGGAAGGGGGTGGGCACGGGGGAGGGGGAGGAGGACGCTGGTGTAGGTTCCTTTGATCTTCCTACACTGCAGCGTAAATCACGTCACCCCCTCCTCCCTCCCCCCCTCTTCACCCATCGATCTAGCTCCCTTCCTCCCCTTCTTCCTCCTCCACCTCGTCCTCCCCACCCCGCCTCCTCCTCCCCCTACACCAATTGTCTCTCTCTACATATCTGCCTCTTTCTGGCCACTTGTGACAGGTGTACCCCCGCCGACCCCCCATAACCCCCCCCGGCCCCCTGCCCCTCTTGAGAGCACACAAGGAGGACATCACAGGCTTTCTAAAAGACCTGCATCCCTACCAACCTCTCCCCCCTTCCCCCAACGTCTTCCTTCCTTAGACGCATACCGCCGCATACATACACATGCGCGCACCCTCATTGCTCACCCTACATACACAGTCCTTCATGCATAGTTATATACGTACACAAATACATCCGTACACGAGCAGGGAAGAGATGTGTAACTTTAGTATAATCAGGAAATCATGTTTTTTTTGTTATTATTCCTTTTTTCTTCCTTCACATTCATCTTGCTCCATAGACATTCCAATATATTACTTGTCTTTACGATCACTTTAGGTTCCTTCCACGCATTCCCAGTCAGCTTATCGCCTGTGAAATCTCTCCTTCAGTTTTCCTTCCCCTACACTCTCCCCGCTGTCTCTTCCTCATCCCTACCCCCGCCTTGATCCCTCCCATTACCCACCTCAGTTATCCCCTCCCTTCAAACATCCCTCACCTCAACTCCCCTCAAGTCTTTCCTCCTCTCACTTGGCGCCCTCATACCCACTCACCCCTCACCTTATACGGCCCATGTCTCCTCCCATCGCCCCTCCTTCCTCCTCCTCCTCCCATACCTTCCTCTCCTTGACTGTACTCTCTGACACCCCTCACCTGCACCCCTTCTTCCCCTCATGCCTCCAGCCATCTTCAGTCTTCCTTCAAGAGGGGAAAGACAACTAAGCAACGCGGGTCCTGAGGGGGAGTGAGGGGAAAGGTGAGTCTTGGGGCGAAGGGAAGGAGGGTTCAACATGCCGTAGCTCCCCTCGCTCGGGTTAGGCTCCTAGTCCCGCCGCCCCCTTTCAATTATTTCCCCTTACTTTTTTCCCCCATCTCGGCACACTTCTCACATAACCCTTCCAGTTTAAGTTGGGTAATAAGAATCGTATACGTAGAGGGAAAAAATAAGATGGAAGGAAGGAGGTAAAAAGCATTGATGTAATATACGGCAGGAAAAACAACCCAACTTTTCCCCTCTAATATTAATCGTCGGAATCCCTTTGTTTGTTGGTTGGTTTTGTTTATTCCGAGTTTGTTGTTGTTGTTGTATTCATGGTTGCTATTACTATTATCATTACTATTGCCATCATCATTTTTATTACTATTATCATTATTTTTGATGCTTATGTTATCGTTACTTTTTATGTTAGAATTGTAAAGGTGTTGAAAGGTGATAACGATGATGATAGTGACGGGAATGATGGTGAAGATGATGATGATGATAAGGAGGAGAAGGATTATGATAGCAGTTGAAAAGATAAAGATACGAGAGGAAGGAAAACAATTCACATCACTAAAAAAATTACATAAAAAGTCACTAGGAAAATGAAAACTCTCTCTCTCTCTCTCTCTCTCTCTCTCTCTCTCTCTCTCTCTCTCTCTCTCTCTCTCTCTCTCTCTCTCTCTCTCTCTCTCTCTCTCTCTCTCTCTCTCTCTCTCTCTCTCTCCACTAAGGATAATTGTTCTCAATCTTTAACATCCGTCTTTTCTATGCCCTTCGCTTCCTTCTTCGTCTCCTCCTCCTCCTCCTCCTCCTCCTCCCCCCTCGTCTCTGGATCCCTCTTCTAGAAGGGAGAAAAAAAGGAAAAATGAGCCAGGAAAATGGAGGTGGGAGGGAGCCAATAATATCATTAGGGAATCATCATTATCCCAGACTGCCTCAGGACCCTTCCAGACTCCTGCCCACCTCCCCCTTCCCTCTCTCTCTCTCTCTCTCTCTCTCTCTCTCTCTCTCTCTCTCTCTCTCTCTCTCTCTCTCTCTCTCTCTGCTACGTCTCTTCATTTTCTCTCTTCTACTTTTCTTCTGTCTCTTCTACCTCCCTTTTCTCTTCTATATTTCTTTTCTCTTCTACTTCCCTTCTCTCTTCTATATTTCTTTTCTCTTCTACTTCCCTTCTCTCTCTTCTACTTCCCTTTTCTCATCTATATTTCTTATCTCTTCTACTTCCCTTCTCTCTTTTCTACTTCCCTTCTCTCTTCTACTTCCCTCCTCCTCCCTCTCCTCCCTCTCTCTTCTCTCTCTCTCTCTCTCTCTCTCTCTCTCTCTCTCTCTCTCTCTCTCTCTCTCTCTCTCTCTCTCTCTCTCTCTCTCTCTCTCTCTCTCTCTCTCTCTCTCTCTCTCTCTCTCTCTCTCTCTCTCTCTCTCTGCTACATCTCCTGTCTCATCTGAGTCCCCCCGTTTTTTCTCCTACCTCACCTTCCCCTCCCTCCCCCCCCCCTCAGCTCTTCACACAGCAACACACAATATAATATTTAGCGCCGAAATGACTGCGCTTATGAAACACAAATATGCCAAGTCGAGGCCGGCAAAGAATTTAGGTGAAGGCATACAACGCTTTTTCCATCCGGCATAAAAATGGACCCGAGGAAAAGAGAGAAAATAAAAGCTTTGAATCCCCAATATTCCACCTTATCTTTCTTCTTTGGCCTTCTCCTCCTCCTCCTCCTCCACCTCTCCGGCCTCTTCGCCTCCTCTTCCTCCTTCTCCATCTCGTATACATATCTTTTTCTTTTTTGCTTCTCTTTCTTCTTCTTGTCTCTTTCAATTCTCCTTCTTTTTCCTCTATATGTCTTCTCTTCCTTCTCTTGTTTGTCTATCTTCGTCTCCCCTCCTCCTCTCCGGCCTCTTCGCCTCCTCTTCCTCCTCCATCTCGTATACATATCTTTTTCTTTTTTGCTTCTCTTTCTTCTTCTTGTCTCTTTCAATTCTCCTTCTTTTTCCTCTTTATGTCTTCTCTTCCTTCTCTTGTTCGTCTATCTTCGTCTCCCCTCCTCCTCCTCTTCCTCCTTCTCCATCTCGTTTATATCTTTTTTTTTTGTTGTTGCTTCTTTTCCTTCTTCTTGTCCCTTTTAATTCTTACTTCTTCTTCCTCTAAATGTCTTCTCTTCCTCCTCTTGCTCGTCTATCTTCGTCTCCCCTCCTCCTCCTCTTCCTCCTTCTCCATCTCGTTTATCTTTTTTTTTTGTTGTTGCTTCTTTTCCTTCTTCTTGTCCCTTTTAATTCTTACTTCTTCTTCCTCTAAATATCTTCTCTTCCTCCTCTTGCTTGTTTATCTTCGTCTCCCCTCCTCCTCCTCTTCCTCCTTCTCCATCTCGTATATATATCTTTTTCTTTTTTGCTTCTCTTTCTTCTTCTTGTCTCTTTCAATTCTTTCTTCTTCTTCCTCTAAATATCTTCTCTTCCTCCTCTTGCTTGTTTATCTTCGTCTCCCCTCCTCCTCCTCTTCCTCCTTCTCCATCTCGTATATATATCTTTTACTTTTTTGCTTCTCTAACTTCTTCTTGTCCCTTTCAATTCTTACTTCTTCCTTATATATCTTCTCTTTCTCCTTTTGCTCGTCTATCTTCGTCTCTCTTCCTCCTCCTCTTCCTTCTCTTCACCTCTCGTCCTCTTTTTCCTCGTTGTACTACTTCATATATTTTCCCCCTCCTCCTCCTCCTCCTCTTCTTCCTCGTGTCTCCTCTTTCCCTTCTAACTCTTATATTTCTCTTGCTCATCTCCCTCCTCATCCTCCTCTACCACCTCACATTCCCTTTCCTCTCCTTTTCCTCCTCCTTTATTTTCTTTTTCATCACGTTTCCTATCTTCTCTTTTTCCTCATCTTCCTTCTTCATCTTTCCTTCGCCATTTTACGAGTCTTTTTTTTCCCTTTCTCCAACCTTCTTTACTTCTATTTTTCATTTCCCTTCTTTACCTTCTTCCTTTCTTTTCCCTTTTTCTTTTTCCTTTATTTTTATTTTTCATCTCCCTTCCTTCTTTTCTCCACCTCGCGTTTTCTTTTCCCCCTTTTTCCTTTTCCTTTTTTTTTCTATATCTCATCTTCCTTCCTTCTCTTCCTCCTCACTACATAACGTTTCTTTTTTCCTTCTTCCTTTATTTCATCACCATCCCACGTTTCTTTTCCATTTTTTCCTCCTTCTTTATTTATATTTCTCATCTCCTTCATTTCTCTCCTCCTCCTCTTCCGCCACGTAACGTTTTATTTTTATTTTTTATCCCCTCTTCCTTTTCTTTTCTTTCTATATCATATCCCTTTCTCCTTCTCCTCCTCCTCCTCCTCCTCTATACCACCTCACATTTCCTATACTCTCTTTTTCCTCCTCCTTTATTTCTATTTTTCATCTTCTTTCTTCATCCCTCCCTCCCTCCTTCTCTCCCCGCCCCCCTCCTCCTCCTCCTCCTCTCTACCACCTCACATTTCCTATCCTCTTTTTCCTTCTCCTTTAGAACATCCTATCCATGAATTTATCTGTCTATTTTTGAATGTGACCACTCATCCACCACCCTATTAGTAAACCAATTTTTTGCCTATGTCCTGTTGAATGAATTTATTTCCAGTTCTCTTACCAACAAAACCTTATGAATGTCTCCTTATTAAAGCCCTTCATCCATTTATAAACCTCGATCATGTCTCCACGCACGCTTCGCCTTTCTAGAGAATTAACTGTTTGAGTCTTTCCTCTTTCTCAACCCCTGAATCATCTTAGTCATCCTCCTCTGCACCGATTCTAACATTTTGATATCTTCCTTCTTCATCCCTCCCTCCCTTCCTCTCTCTCTCTCCCCCCCTCCCCCCCCCCCCCGCCCTCCTCCTCCTCCTGATCTTGCCGGCCTGTATTGAAGTCATCGGCAAAAATGGAATATGAAAATCCCCTCCTGACTGGACTGGCCGGCGGCGCGTCATAATGGACGGACACAGAAGGGGAGGAGGAGGAGGACACCTTACCTCTCTCCCCTCCCCCGTCTTTCCCCTTCTGCCTCCCCTACCTCCCCTTCCCTCCCTCCCTCCCTCCCCCTCTGCCATTACGCCTGCCTTCTCACCCTCCCCTCCCCTCCCCTCCCCTTTACTTTGGTGCCTTTTTTGTAAGTTATAATAAAAATGGAAAAATTGTACCCGAAATATTTCAAATGTATCTGTAAAAATATTTCGGTGTAAGATGATAGATCGAGAAGGAAGAGAGAGATTGAAGAGGTAAAGTAAGGTATACGTAAGAGAGAAGAAGCGAAAGAGGAGGAGGAATAGGAGGAAGAGGCGGAGGAGGAGGATGAATAGGAGGAAGAGGCGGGGGAGGAGGATGAATAGGAGGAGATGTAATAAGCAGAGTTAGGGAGTAAAATAAGAGAAGATTCTGAAAAGTTGGGAAAGGAAGAGAAGGAAAAGAGCGAAGGGGATGAAAAGAGAACGAGAAGGGAAATACTGGTAAAGGAGAAGAGATGGGAAGATGAGAGAAGGGAAGGAAATGAAGGGAAGAGAAGGAGATATAAATCAAGGAAAAGGAAAAGAGGGGAATGAGAGAAATAAGACACTGAAATAGAAGGATAGAGAAGGGTGAGCAAGTTAGAAATAGGAAAAAAGAGACGAGGGGATGGAGACAAAAAACAACTAAACCAAAAAGAAAATACGACATAACAAATATTGGGGGATAACACTAAAAAAAAAATATGTACCAGATGGAAAACGTAAAAACAAAAACAAAAACATGTCGGCCAGCTAGCAAAGATCTGGCAGCATCCCGACCATCAGCAGCGTACAGGTAACCATTACGGATAGCCTCAGGTGTGCGGGCGGTGGTCACTCTCCTCATCTTACACCCTTCCGACTCTCCCCTCACTCTCCCCCTCACACCTCTCCGCCTCTCCCCTCACCTCACACTCACGCCGCCACATTCACCCCTCCTCTCACACCATGATCACCAAGCTCCCTATCTCTCCCTTTCTATGTCCTCCCCTTTTCTTTCCACCGCTTGTTCTCTCTCCTTTCTCCCTTTCTACTGCACTCATCTTCTCCCTCCTCCTCCCCCTTTCTATCGCTCCTTCGCTATCCCTTTTCCTTTCCTTTGCGTCGTTTGCTTCATCTCCCTTTTCCCTCCCTTTCTATTGCACCCTCATTCTCTTCCCTCTCCCTTTTCTCACCCTTATTCTCCTTTTCTCCTCATTCTCTCCTTTTCTACCACTTCTCTATCCCTTTCCCTCCCTTCCCATTGCGCTCTCCAATCTCCCTTCTCCCTCCCTACCTATCCCCCTTCATTCTACTTTCCTCTCCCTTTCACGCACTTTTTACATCTCTTTCCTTTCCTATACCTCCCTTGCCATTCCTAGCTCCATTCCCCTTCTCCTCTCTTTCCCTAACTTCTAATTCCTCCCTCCTTCTCTCTTTCCATCACTTCCCATCCATCGCTCTTTCTCCCTTCATTTTTCACTCTCCCTAACTTCCCATCGCTCGCTCCTCCACCCTTACCCTCCCTTTCCATCGCTACTTCATCCACTCTTCCTCTCCATCGCTTTCCCATGTAGCATTCCTCCCTATACTTCCCTTTGTTCACGTCAGGCATATTCACTACACCTTCTGTGGACGAGGATCAGTACATGAGCGAGGTGTAGTTTGACTTTCAGGAGTGTGACTTATAGGGAACGAGGAGTGGGTGGGAAGGTGTGTGTGTGTATCCTTGAAAAGTTCCATGTTGCTCAAAAGAAGAGGATGTGGAGGTTGTGAGATAGATAGGCCCTGTAGAAGATAGTAAAGGAAGACTATGCGTGAGGGGGGGTGAGAGAGAGGAGAGAGTGAGGATGCTATGCCTTGTGGGAGAGGGTGAAAAAGGAGAGGAGGAAGGGGGCAGTGGGGGAGTATGAGAGGCAAGCTTCAAAGGGAAGAGTGGGGAGCTAAGTGGGCCAAGGAAGTGCTGTGTGGGTCTAGGGGTGATGAAGAAGTCCTTGGAGTCCGAAGGGAGGGTGACGCTCCTTCCCCAACAGCGCCATTACTGCGTCTTAAAAACCATCGTTAAAATATATATAAAAATAAAAATAAAAAGCCCTATGTTCTCAGGGTAAAGGGGAGGAGGCACAATAATTAACATCTTTCCTTTATCGCCTCCCTCAAAACCGCCTTCTCTCAACGTCTTTAGATTTAATACTCGTGTTAAATATTAATGAAGTATTTTCTCCTTCCTATATACGAGTTTTGAAGTATCGCCTCCCTCAAAACCACCTTCTCTCAATGTCTTTAAAATTAATTCTCATGTTAAATATTCATGTGGTATTTCTCCCGTCCTATATACGAGTTTTGAAGTATCGCCTCCCTCAAAACCGCCTTCTCTCAATGTCTTTAAAATTAATACTCGTGTTAAATATTCATGTGGTATTTCTTCCGTCCTATATACGAGTTTTGAAGTATCGCCTCCCTCAAAACCGCCTTGTGTTACCATATTTAAATTTAATACTCGTGTTTAATATTCAGGTTGTATTTCCTCCTTCCTATATGCGGGTTTTAGATTCTTTCACGTAGGGAGTGTTAAGATCTCTGAAGCTAGATTTGAGTACTTTTTTTGGAGGTTATCTGTAGTTTGTCTGGGAGAAGCGTGTCACGGTCATCTTTTTGTTGTTATTGTTCTTGTTTTTCTTGTTATGCCATTGGTGTTTCTCCTCTACGAAGAAACAAACAAAAAAGAAAACAAAAATAAACTCCGACATTCTAAGAAGGCGGAGTAAACCATCAAAGACAATTGGCGAACTTTTTAGCATCGAACCGAAGACAAAACAAAACACGCTTAATTCCTACACGCTCGTCATCTTCCAACTTCCGAGATTCCTCACTTAAAAATAGTTCACCCACAGGCATAATCTCCAAACTTCCGGCGTTCTCGGTAGTGGATAAAAGAGGCAAATAAAACGCACTGAATACCCTCGTACGCTTATAGCTTGTTGTCGGAAAGTTTCAAGGTCGCGTAACACAACAATAGCACCCACACAGTTCACCGCAAGCCATGACGTGCAAATATTATATCAGAAGAGAAAGATCAGGAGCAAGATTATGAAGAACAAGACGATTAGAATTGATGATGAAGACAACGATGATGATATTGACAATTCTGATACCGATGAAAAAGAAGAAAATGAAAAAGAAGAAAAAGGAGAAGAGGAAGAAAACGAAAAGCAATAACAAAGAGCAAGAGCAAGAAGGTCAGAGCAAAAATATAAAGAAAACAAGAAAATGATTGATGAAGAAAAATATGATTGGTAATACTCATAAAAAAATAGAAGAACAAGAACGAGCAACAACATCAACAACAAGTAAAAGAAAGAAAAAAAAATACGAACGAAGGAAGACCATTGTGCATTTAACAACACGAATCACATGAATAAAGGCCTTGTATCACATAACTACACACAACAGTAACGACTAGGAGCATGTCCCATACGTAAGACACATCAAAAGCTCGCTACCATCCCTCCAGAAGCTGCTGTTGGGCATAAGGGACATAGGGAGCGTCGGGCGGGGCCTCCCTCCAACGCAGCGACCGGAATAAAATAAGATTAGAGAGCGCGAGAGAGAACGTATTCCTTTGCAGGGCGGACTACGCTAGCCTGCCTGCCGGAGCCTTGACCCCAACCTGTCCGTCTCCTCCGCTCTCCTTCTTCCCTACTCTTCCTTCTTTTCCTCTTTAAAATGGGAATGATTGTGATTCTCTCCCTCTCTCTTCTCTCTTTCCCTATTGACCAGTAAGAGTAAGACTTGCAACCCTGGAATAAAAGCAAGCGTATGTAAAGAAAAGGTAGGAGTAGGGAAGAGTAGCAATAGCCTGTAACACGAGCAAAGAGAAAAGCTCAGCAAAGATAAATAAGAGAGGGGAGGTGAGCGAATATTGGTGATGACAACGGTGGTGTCTCTCTTGTGGTGATTACGGTGTTACTGAAGTCGGATCCTGGTGTGTTGCTAGTGATGCTGTAGTAGTAGTAGTAGTAGTAGTAGTAGTAGTAGTAAAGCAGTAGTAATTGTTGTCGTTATTGTAGTATTTTTGTATGATTTTAATGATGCTGAATATCATGATAGAGCCTGTTATTGATTTTGCTGCCATCGCTTATGTTGTTGAATGTGTTGCTGGTAGTGTTTGTGTTGTTGTTGTTGTTGTTGTTGTTGGTGGTGGTGGTGCTGGCGGTGGCTGTGGTAGAGGCGGCAGGGACGAGATGCGGGCAACACGGCGGGGGTTCATTATCAGTAGGAGGAAGAAGTTAAAGGGATCGAAGGGAGGGTGGGAAAGACGGGATGTGGGCGAGGGAAGGAAGAGAGGAGGAGGAGGAGGAGGAGGAGGAGAAAATTCGGAAAAAGGAAATCATATTACTATTTCGAATTATACTAATGCATCAGTGAACGTGAGTGTGTGTGTGTGTGTGTGTGTGTGTGTGTGTGTGTGTGTGTGTGTGTGTGTGTGTGTGTGTGTGTGTGTGAATAAGAGAAATATAAAAATCCCCTACTTCACATCTCTCCTCTCCCTTCCTCCTCCTCCTCCTCCTCCGTCCCCCAACACTCCAAGCTGTGGGAGTTCTCACGCACATTCTGCCCCCAGCGTCCCCACCCCCCAAACCTAGAGGCCCCAGCCATATATTTAACCTCCCCCTTGCCCCCTCCGACCCCCCCTCTTGCCTCACCGCGCCCCCTAATCCATCCCCCTTCACCATGGCATCCGTAATCCCCTTCTCTCCTCTTCTCCTCCTCCTCCTCCTCCTCCTAACTTCCTCTCCACTCAGCCTATCTTTTTTTTTTATGATCTGCACGATGTAAAGATTTGGAATAATAATAATCTCTCTCTCTCTCTCTCTCTCTCTCTCTCTCTCTCTCTCTCTCTCTCTCTCTCTCTCTCTCTCTCTCTCTCTCTCTCTCTCTCTCTCTCTCAAATAGTAATCAGACTCCTAAACCTTCATTACCTGGACGGCCCAAACACCTGGTCCTCTCAGGTTTAAAGTACAATAAATAAATAAAAAAAGAGAGAAAGAAGGAAAAAGACACCTATTGATATATGTACTGAACTATGTGAACACCGTGACCATGCATATATAGCCGAGGAAAAGGACACATTTTATTTTTAAGGACACAATTACTCAAAGCTCAAGAAGAAGAAGTAAAGTAATGAATAAAAGAATGAAGGAAAGGAGGAAATAACCGAAGATACAAACAACCTCTATGAAAAGACACGACCCCCTCCTTACCCTCCCTCCTCCCCCTCCCTTTCTTCCCTCTGAAACGGCAAACACACACACACACACACACACACACACACACACACACACACACACACACACACACATTTTCCTGGAGGGCTACACTGTGATGGAGGGGAGGGAGGGAGGGAGAGAGAGAGAGAGAGAGGGATGGAGGGAAAATTCGAGGCTGCTACTGGTCAACACGCCCCTCCCTTGCCAGTTGGAGGGACGGAGGGAATAAGGAAAAAGAGGAGGAGGGAAGGGAGGGAAAGGGGGAGGGGGGCTGAGGGGCGTGATAGTGTCTCACATGCCCTTGCGAGCCTTTTGTGTGTGCGTATCAAATGAGTCTCCCCTTCCACACCCCTCCCTTTCCTCCCTTTCAGCGCTGGCACCCCTCCCTTTCCTCCCCTTCAACGCTAGCACCCCTCCCTTTCTCACCCTCCTAACGCCCTACAGCACATGCCCTACACTCACATGCAGTTTCCCTTCCTTACACCAATCCCCCCTCCCTTTCCTCCCTTTCTCACCCTCTTCTCTTCCCTCCAAACACCCTCCATGTAGCTCCCCTTCCTTACCCATATCCCCCCTCCCTTTCCTCTCTTTCTCCCCTCTAACGCCCTCCATGCAGCTTCCCTTCCTTACCCATATCTCCCCTCCCTTTCTCACCCTCTTCTCTCCCCTCCAAACACCCTCCATGTAGCTTCCCTTCCTTACCCATATCCCCCCTCCCTTTCCTCTCTTTCTCCCCTCCATGCAGTCCTCCTTCCATAACCCAATCCCCTTTCTCACCCTCCTCCCTTCCTTTTCCCTTTCCTTACCCCATATCCCCTTTTCTCCCTTCACCTCAAACGTTTCCATCCCGCTCCCCTTCCGCCCTGCCTCTGCCTCTGCCGCCGCCCCCCTAAACCCTGCCTCCCTCCCCCTTCCACCCCCCCTTCGTCTTATCCTCCGCCATCTCCAGCTGTCGATTGGCCGGTGTCCGTGGCGCTAATCTCCGTTATAATGGCGGTGCAGGTCTCGCTCCCTTCTCTCACCCTACCTCCTCCTCCCCCTCCTCCTCCTCAAAGCTCATACCCCTCCTCTCGTTCCTCCTCCTCCTCCTCCCTCTGCCCCCTAAGTTTCCCTCCAGCCCTCCTCTTTTGGTGTAGCCAGCGGGGTGTTGAGGAAGGGAGATGGAGGAAGGGGGGAGAGAAGGGAGGGATGGACGCGCCTTTCCTCAATCCCCCTCCCTTTCCCTCCGCCCCCTTCCCTTCGCCGGTGAGTGTACAGAAGGTATCATTGTGTCAGAGCGGCTCTTCCTCCCCTTCTCCCCATGGTCCCTGCCTTCGCCTCCCCTTCCTGCCTCCCTCCCTCCCTCCCTGCCAGGATTATCCCCCGGCCTTTCCTCCCAAACCTCAATGAAAAGTATTTTGTGGAGCTTCGGTGATTGAAAATAATCGACTCCAACGGGGAAACCTTAACACACGGACGTAGGTACAGATGTATAAACGGTATTTTCAACGGCGACGGGAGAAAAATATAAATGAAGTAAAAAAAATATATACTTGTAGGATCAGTAACGAGAGAAATAACTGGTGGCGGTGATGCAACGGTCTTCATGGCGAGAATGTGTGTGTGTGTGTGTGTGTGTGTGTGTGTGTGTGTGTGTGTGTGTGTGTGTGTGTGTGTGTGTGTGTGTGTGTGTGTGTGTGTGTGTGTGTGTATGCATGTGTGTTTGGGAATTTGTGTCATATATCATTTTACCTATCTATCTATATGTATAAAGTAGTAGTGATAAAAGAAGAATAAGAAAAGAACGAGAACAAAAAGAACAGACCAAATATGATTACGATTATATACAAAATCATAAATTATATATAAAAATACACGTCACAAGGAAATCAGGCGCTGATGAAAAAAATATACACAAAACAAATAAATCTATCAATCTATAAGTCTACCAATCAATCTATCTACTAGGGCACAGCCACATCATACAGACGCCGCTGCTGAGGGAGGCGGCGTGGGCAGCGAATGCGTCACGCTGCGCTGCGGCCCGCGGCCCTCAACGCCACCCAGCGACACGGGGGGCGACAAAGAGGGCACGGCATCCCCTCCCCTTTCTCTCTCTCTCTCTCTCTCTCTCTCTCTCTCTCTCTCTCTCTCTCTCTCTCTCTCTCTCTCTCTCTGTAACTGATCACGGACGAGAGAGAGAGAGAGAGAGAGAGAGAGAGAGAGAGAGAGAGAGAGAGAGAGAGAGAGAGAGAGAGAGAGAGAAGGGGAGAGCACGTGTGAATACAGCCAAATGCAGCCCCGTATCGATTTTATCCCGTATTGTGAGGGATAAAAACGTGGACACTATGGAGTGAAAGACGGGCGTCACATCCTCCATTATGCGGGGGGCGGCGGGCCCGGAGGGAAGGTCAGCCCGGCCCTGCAAATGGCCTGCCCAACACTGGCCGCGGGGAGGAAGGGAGGAAGACGGAGACAGAAAGAGAGACAGAACGAAAAGAAAATAATAATAATAAAAAGTAGGCACCAAGTAATTGCGTTGTAAGTTTATAAAAGGTTCACTAAATATATACAAAGGGAATCGGTAAGGATCCAAAGCAAATCCAAACTTTGTGTTACTTAAACTGAAAAAGAGAAGCAAACAATATTAAAATAGGCATCCCGGAATTGCGTTAAAACATACATAACGGTCACCATATACTAAGGGAATCAGAATGGCTTCGTAAAAAACTATTATAGAATCCACAACTATTATTTTTCATCTTTTATAATGTTAGAATAGAATCACGAAGAAAATAAATCACTCCATCTCTATTCCTGACTTCGCATTTATGCTTTTGTTGTTGTTGTGTTGTTGTTGTTGTTGTTCTATCTTTTTACTTCTCGCGTTCGTAACTGCGATAACGAAAAAATAATGGATCTTTAACGAATACATATTATTCTTTCTCTGATTCTGACTTCGTATACTTAATTTTTTCCTCTTCGTTTTCCTTCTCGTGTTCAAAACTATGACAAAAAAAATAAATAAATAAATAAATAAAGTACCGTAATGAAGGGGCTCGTGTTTGCAGCTTTAAGGATAACAAGACAAAACAAAACAAAACAAAACGAAGGAAGAGTACTATATCACAATTTCAAAACATCGACATTAGGCACGCACGTATTTTCCTACCGTACGCCTTCTATAACAGGCTTCGTTTGAGGGATGACAGCGATTTCCAGTTATTTTGTTCTCCTCGATATACAAGCACTCCCATTATTCACGGCTTTAGTCATCCTGTAACTTGGAAATCAGCTTATTCGAGAGAGAGAGAGAGATGGGTTGTTAGGTGAAGGGACGCCTCTCACCAGTACAAAGGGAGCGCCTCACCCCACCTTACCCCCCATTTTCCTCTCCCTCCCTCTCCTCCCCCCCATTTTCCTCTCCCTCCCTGTCAATAGCAACTGTGACAGGTCTGCCCAAGGGACCAAGCGCAACCCCCCCTTCCTCCTCCCTTCTGTACCCCCCTTCTGCTTCCCTTCCCTCTCCCCCTCTCTTCCCCCCTTCAAACATCCCCTTCCGAACACCCTCCCAATTCACCCCAAAGTGTTGCCCCAAACCTCGCCCCCTGCTGCCCCTCCCTTCCCAAACACACCCCCTCCCCCTTCTTACTCACTCACATAAACATTTACTCGCTTTCGCATTTCCAGACCATATTCGTGATGACTACTGACTCAAAGGTAATGGTGACGGAGATGAGCACTGAGGCTACGCGCATGACCCCAACTTTACCTTACTCCATCTTTCATTTTCTAAACTTTCTCTTTCGTATTTTTCCTCCTTGTATAGTTTTCTTTAAAAAGTCTAAATTCTCTTTTTTTCCCCTGCTCCTCTGTGTGTGTGTGTGTGTGTGTGTGTGTGTGTGTGTACCAGTGTTGCCTACCCTAGTTTTATCCCTCCCTTTTTATCACTAGAAGCGTTAAGGGGCTATTACACTGGGCAAATTTTCCGTGGATCTTCAGTCAAACCACGATTTCCGCTAGCGTGGTTCTCATTTGTTTCTTGTTATTGCTGCTGATGATAATGGTCAGTAATACCGTCGTCCTTTGGTGAAATCTACCGTAGCTTTGGAAGATCGTGGACTCGTCAGAAAACCACGGAAATAGGAGAACCACCCAAGCAGAAATCGTGGTTTGACTGAAGATCCACGGAAAATTTGCCCAGTGTAATAGCCCATACCCTCCTCCTCCCTCCCTTTCCCTTTCCTTACATCTCCATTTTCCGCCACCCGCTGAAGATTTCCCTCCCTCCACTATTACTCTCTCCCATCCCTCCTTCCCAGATGAATCCACACCCACCGCGGCCCTCTCACCCTCCCTTCTTCCTTCGTCTATATTTCAGTCAGCCTATATAACACATCACTGACACAATATATATTTTTCTTCATCTTCGCATATTTTAAAAGCTTCATTTTATTTCCACGTCCTCCTCCTTCCTCTCCTCCTCAGCTCCCTCCGCCAAAGCAAAATTTACCAAGAGTTCTTCCTAAAAATTGTATCAAGTTTATCTTTTTTTCATTCTAAGTCCGCTACTTCTACTGCCACTTCTTTCCCGGCGAAGTTCAATAATGCACTCGTTCAGCCTTTGACGTGTAGTTTTTTTGCCCTCGCTCCTAATATTTGCCTTGTGATATCCATTTTTCTGCGTTATCTTTTTCCTCCAAACTTATACGTAAAAAAATATTTCTCATTATCTCCACAAAAATGGCTAATTATCAATCTCTCTCTCTCTCTCTCTCTCTCTCTCTCTCTCTCTCTCTCTCTCTCTCTCTCTCTCTCTCTCTCTCTCTCTCTCTCTCTCTCTCTCTCTCTCTCTCTCTCGCATCACTTCCTGGTCTTGGCACTCTTTCTCCCTCTTTTCCTCCTCCTCCTCCTCCTCTTCCACCTCCCTGCATGCTCTTTTCCACTCCCATTCCGGCATAACACAGCAGCCACATCACTTCACCTTCACTAATGCGTTCGTAAAAATGTGGAACCCGTTTAAAATTATGGTAATTAGACAAAACTGGCTTGTTAAGTGTGTGTGTGTGTGTGTGTGTGTGTGTGTGTGTGTGTGTGTGTGTGTGTGTGTGTGTGAGAGAGAGAGAGAGAGAGAGAGAGAGAGAGAGAGAGAGAGAGAGAGAGAGAGAGAGAGAGAGAGAGAGAGAGAGAGAGGAGAGAGAGAGAGGAGAGAGGAGAGAGAAGAGGTGACGAGAGGGCTGAGGCGGAGGACGGGAGGTGCGAGGACGAGAGGGGAGAGGGGAGGATGAGACGTGAAGTGAGGAGGAGGAGGAGGAGGAGGAGGAGGAGGTATGAATGTAGGTCCAGCTCGGATGAATGATTCCCCTGAGCATCTGGAGGCAGGATTGGGTTTCTGGATGCTCTCTCTCTCTCTCTCTCTCTCTCTCTCTCTCTCTCTCTCTCTCTCTCTCTCTCTCTCTCTCTCTCTCTCTCTCTCTCTAATGACGTTAAACTCTTAAAACTAACGGAAAAGAAGCGGATGAGAAAAAAAATAAACATTAAACAAGAGGATTTAACACTCTACAACAGGCTTTAAAAATCACCTAACACTATTCAGTACCTCATCAGTGACGGGAGTTAGTCTGCGTGCGCCATCTACAACAAATGACGCAGTAGCCAGGATTCGACCCCGGGATCAAAGGTTCAAGAGCTACGGCCTACACCGATGAGCCACCCAGATATTCTAAGAAGTGGGTTTAGGGCGAAGAGGAAGAAGAGGAGGAGAAGGACGAGGATGAAGATGAACAAGAGGGAGACATGGTGGATTATAATAAGGTGTAATAATGAGCCTTCCAGGACTACGAAGAGGGTCTAGGTCGAGGACGAGGAGGAGGAGGAGGAGGAAGAGAAAGAAGAACAAGAGGAAAGACGATGGAATATAGATAAGAGTAATACTGAAAACTTCGACCACAACCGCAACAACTACCATCATCACCACCACCACCACCACAACCAAAACAACTTCACTAAAGACCGCCATATCGAACAACCCCCCCTCTCCCTCCCATTCCTCCTCCTCCTCCCTTGCCTAAGCTTTCGTCCTTCCCGCTGCCCCCTTCCCCCGGTCCTCCCTCCCTTCCCTTCCGCCACAAGTCTCCAATTACACTCCTCTCTAACACCACCAAAGCCAGCCAGCCAGCCAGCTCTTCTCTCTCTCTCTCTCTCTCTCTCTCTCTCTCTCTCTCTCTCTCTCTCTCTCTCTCTCTCTCTCTCTCTCTCTCTCTCTCTCTCTCTTCGTCAGCAGCCGCAAATCAAATACGAGATAGGGGGGAAGGGATGCTGCAAGGCGGGTGAGGATGAGGGGGAGGATGAGGATGAGAGGGATGGGTGAGGGGTGGGGTGGTCGGGAAGCCTGATGCGCCTGTATCAGGGCGGCGACGCGGTGTGATACTCGGATAATGAAACACTGAAACTCTTTTTGATTCCCCCGATGACTAATGCGAGAGGGGAGTGATCCGGGCGGGGTGGGGAGGGAGGGAGGGAAGGAGGGTGTGAGGGGAGAGTGGTCTTAATAAAGGGTGGCTACTCTCCCCTCTCACCCCCTCCCCTTCTCACACACACATACACTCACTCTCTACCTACACACACAAAATATAACAATTCCATCTACTACTCACTAATACTACTCAAAAGACAACCACATTTCAGTTTATATAATTTTTGGTGTTAACTGACAAATATTGATTATAATTCATCGAGACCTTTGAAAATGGACTCTTAATTGCAGACACACAACGCGCCCAAAGTGAAATAGTTAAGCACAAATCAGAAACGGTAATATTAAAGAAAAGAAAAGTTCCCCGCGACTATCATTCACACGTTCCAGGAGTGAGCGTGGTGTTCGTTCATTCGTTGGTTCCCAGAAACTTTCGTCGTCTTTCGGTTGTCCTCGTGTCCTCGTGCCCGCCGTGCCTTAGCCCAACACGCACCGAAAGCCCAAAAGATCGCGTTTATCACTATCCCGTGGGCCTGACGTAGCCATGTTCTGGTAACCTTAAGGGGCTATTACACTGGGCAAATTTTCCGTGGATCTTCAGTCAAACCACGATTTCCGCTAGCGTGGTTCTCATTTGTTTCTTGTTATTGGTGCTGCTGATGATGGTGAGTAATACCGTCGTCCTTCAAGGAACTCTACCGTAGCTTTAGGGGATCGTGGACACATCAGAAAACCACGGAAATATGAGAACCACGCCAGCGGAAATCGTGGTTTGACTGAAGATCCACGGAAAATTTGCCCGGCGTAATAGCCCCTTTACTGCTACTCCTCAACCGCCACGGGTACTTCATTGATCTCTATCCCTGTCATGTTTTCCCTCTGGGGACTAAATAAATAACCAAAATATTACTACACGGGAATTTATGAAGATATCGCAAAACAAATGAAAGCCATCCAAGGCAGTAAGAATACTAGAGAATAAATTATGTAATCAGACATTCTTAAGAGCACAAAAAATACACTCATATGAAACTTCAACAAGAAATTACAAAAGGCCCCGCTTCGCACCGCCCCTCAGAACACCCCGCCCCGCCCCGCCCCACGACAAAGGAGGAGCGGCAACTGGAGACGCCCGCAGTGCCCCCGTGCAGCTGATTTTCCCACTGCAATTAAGGCCCCCATCCGCGCCTGATCTGCCGGTCAATCTGCAGCCATTGCATCCATCAGCAGGCCTTTGTTGGGCGCCTGACTCCGCTTTGTTGCACACTGACAATTGTTGCTGCGAGGATTATCTGCCAAACTGGATTTCCTTCGCGCTGCTCGGGCTGGACGGATTCCATATTGGATCTTGCCACGAAGGAGCCTGGCGGAGGGCAATGCAGTGTCGCGGACGTGTTACCTCACCCCAGAGTGTCAGGGGGTGAGAGGAGGTGTGTGTGTGCGTGTGTGTGTATGTGTGTGTATTTACCTAGTTGTATTTACCTAGTTGTAATATGAGCAAGTGCTCTTTTTATTTGTGTGTGTGTGTGTGTGTGTGTGTGTGTGTGTGTGTGTGTGTGTGTGTGTGTGTGTGTGTGTGTGTGTGTGCGTGTGTGTGTGTGTGTGTGTGTGTGCAACAAAAACTATTATGCATCTCTCTCATCATGGCTCGATAATGAATAAATTCTTTTTTTAACAATAATCTTGTTCTTTTTAACCTATGCCCTAGTGTACAGATACAAACAGCGTCCATACGTATATCGTGTGCAACCATAAAAAATCCTTGTTTTTTAATGCACCGATCTAACCAAGGAGCGATACAAGGCAGGGCGCCAGGAAAGCTTTTTTGTATAGGAAAGAAAGCTGTGCACTCCTAGAAAACACGTTATGGTCTTCATTAACCATGCCTCTTCAATGACAAGTTCCTGGGAAACTAATTGGGCACATTTAGCCACTCTGAATGTTTTTTATGAATTGTGTGAATGGGTGTTTGACAATATAATTGTTAATCTTTTCTCACCTATGATTATTTTTCTTGTTCAAGACTGTGCCTGTACTTAGTTCCAAGCTAAAAATGATGGTACAGAAGATTTGTTGTTGGTGGTGGTGGTGATGATGACGATGATGATGATGACAATGATGATGATGATGATGAGGTCATGGTGGTGGTGAAGGGTGAGGAAAAGAAATCTAACATAATAAGACAGCAACTAGCAAGACAAGCCTCTAAAAACATCCTAAACTACAATACATTTATCAAATTTGCTTTCAAATAGCACATAAAACCCATAACATTTGTGCTATATTATGTGTGTGTGTGTGAGGCCGTATACATCTAGGTTAAAACAATTTTCACAGCCAAGTAACTTCAAAGACTCAGTAAGAAATCCATACCCCCCGCTGTGACCCTGACTCAAAAGCAAATCCATAATTGGGCCAAGGATGCCCTGAGGCCGAGATAATGGTGACGGCCTAGCAAGGAATAGGGGGGGCTGCCCTAACCACACCCCAGCCACCCCAAGGGAAAACAACTACTAACTAAACAAGAATCTCAGCCAGAATTGTTGCCTCATCCCCGGTCGGCGAGGCAGGGAAGTCTAGCTCGCCCTGATGAGACCCGCTGAAATTGTACCTTCTGTGTATTAGACGTGATTGGTTGGGAAAGGGACATTTCCTGAGGCGAACAAAGCATCTCAGTGGCCTCCTGGGGTGGGCCTGGTGGGAACAGCCCCTTTACCCACAGCCCCTCCTTCTCTCCCCTCACTCTTCACCAGCGCTCCCCTCGGCCTGACACATGGTGTCCTGACTCGGGTCTTCCTCCACATGGGAGTCACACGGCCACAACAGAGGAAGTGTCAGTCTTCTTCTGGTTTTCTTTTACAATCAAATAATTATGCATAATCATTTAACAAACTGAAAAGTTTGAACACTTTCTATCATAATTTAAATAGATAATCACAAATCAATAAAAAAATATAACACTCCTTCATCATCAGTTTAGGTCCTGTTCAGTACTATAACCTCAAACATTAATCACCAAATATTGTTTCTTTACTGATTCATCAACTATATTCTCCAAATGCTATGAAATTTTAAACACATTCATTTGTCTATGAACTACAGGAGAAATCAAATACCATTTCCATTAAACAACAAAGCAAATCCATAAAAAAATAACCAATATTCAACAATAACCAACATAAATACTTTATCTAACCTTGTTATAAATATCCAACTCACAGAAAGCCTAGACTCTTTCAGTTCTATAATAGTGCATATGACGAAGGTATAACACACACACACACACACACACACACACACACACACACACACACACACACAGCACACCAGCCACCGATATACAACCACCACCAGTATTTCCTTACAAATATCATTTCAACTAATATCTGGCCCAGGTAAAAGGAGGGAAGATGCCCAACAAAAGCCCATTGAGCATGTGATGAAAGAGAGGCAGCATTTAGATGCCTCAATTGGGAAAATATTTTAGAAATTAGGGAGAAGGGCTGTGAGCGCCTTGTGTGGGTTCTTTTTCATGGAGGTGTTGTGAAGGAGCAGGAAATGAGAGCTAATTTAGAAGCTGCTCTGAATGGTCTCTATTGAGGGTGTGTGAAAAGTGAAATCAATAGAGGAAGTTTAGAACATCTCACTTGTTGTGTATGTGGGTGTATTGTTCCGTGGGTGTTGTGGTGGGCGGGCACTCCCTCCCCTGCTGCACTTGAGCCCCTCACGCCCTGCCCTCCCACCCTCCCCTCTGATTGCATTGTTGGGGCGCACTGTGGCTCTGTAGCAGCTGGAGGGTGGCAATGTTCTAGTATTCATTAGCTGCTCACTCTTGGTAATGTAGATGAATTTGTTGAAATATACAGAACTTACAGAAATATGTATGCATGAATAAATGTGTGTATTAGTGTGTGTAGCTGTTAGTGTGTGTTTGTGAGTGCGTGTTTTAATGATTCTAGATGTGGAAACTAATCACCATCACCCTCTATGCAAGACCAATATGTATGGAAAGAATGCTGATGTCTTTTTGTGGTTTCATAAAAAAAAAGTTTACACATTTAGCATACTCTTTTTCTCTATAAACTTTGCTGCTCTAGGAAATGATTCATATAGACTAAACAGCCTAAACCTTTTCTTTTTTTTCAATATATTATGAGCCCTGCCTTGCCTGAGCTGAGGAGGCACTAATGAGCACATTGGATGGAAACAGAGGGATCCCACTTTGATATCCTCTCCTGCCCCTTCATTTCACAGCTATGAAAGGCCCACTTTTCCCAATTAAATAATTAATGATGAATAAGAAATGCAGAGGTGTGTTAAAGATCATCTCAAAATGGCTCCAATGATCCCTTACAGTACAGCCCAGATTGCAGCGGCCCAGCATTCCTTCGGCACACTAATTTCAATGGGTCAAAAGGCAGAGAGCTTAAGTGCCTCTGCTGAGAACCGAAGCCACACAGAGAGGCACACGTATTGACTAGATTACGTGGAATTTTTTCATTCAAAACCTATAAATTAGTGGTTTAGAGTGAATGGCTCTTTTGAAAGGGCTGACCACCTCTGTGTGCAGTGGAGAGGGTGCTCCGGCTCGAGTGTCACTTACCAGGACTTCTGATATAGTCATCCTCCCTTCCCCCAAACCTTTTGATAATTAGGGTTAAGGTGTAAGTCAGTCTTTTATGCCTCATTTACACCATAAATACCAGAAATAAGCTCCCCTCCCCTCTTATCACTACACTCCTATTTAAAATCTAAGGAAACTACTTCACAACCACATTTCCAATATAAAAAATACCAGAACTGTCTCATACTGCCAACCATAAATACACAGTACATCTACTGGTGACCAAAGGTAGTAAGGAACTTGATCCGGCAAAGTTCACCCATTCCTCAATTGTCCTCAGCCACAAAACCAGTGCTCCAAAGAAAGGCAGCCCTACGCATTGAAAGGACCTCAGACCCGGCCCCACGAACCCTCCCGGCTAATTCAAAAGGGAGGGAGAATGGGATCAGCCGCGGGAGGGAACGATAAAGTACATAAGCAAGCCTTCACCTCCTTTTTATTATTCACACTAGATCAAATGGACCGCTCTCATTGATGCCAAGTTGGGTGGAGGAGGTGAAAACCCTGATGAGTGAGAAATGGTGAAAGAGATGAAAAATGCACTTGAAAGGAGGCTGCAGAATATTTACCACAAAGAGAGAAAGATTGTGGTGTAAGGTTTCATATGCAGGGTGGGAATTTTACAAGGATGGAGGGAAACTATGCAAACAACTTGATAAACAAAGACGCAGTGAATGATGAAAGGAGCCACATAAGCACATGAAAATTTTTGGGTTAACTCTTGCAATTACACTGAAGACAAACTGCAAGCTATCTGTCTATAATATATAAATACTACCTATCTAATAATCTGCCAACATGTGTGTGTGTGTGTTGTGTTGTGTTGTGTTGTGTTGTGTTGTGTTGTGTGTGTGTGTGTGCGCGTGCGTGAGTGCGTGCGTGTGTGTGTGTGTGTGCATGTGTGTATTTCTCTACCTGACAGCTCATTTCTTCAAAGACTTCCCTTCAAATTGGTGGCCAAAACAGGGGTCCAACATATACATATATCTTTCCATGTAGTCACAGATGGCTAGTCAGCTGAATACAGAAGACAGCATGCATGATGAATTGAAATTTGCTTCATAAAGTAACAATCATTTACAAGTTATCAAGCTGAACAAGCAAAGCAGGAAAATAGAAACTGGCTTACCTTCTTTTCCTGTTTGGAGTTTTGAAGACAACAAGAAGTGAAAGTACTTACCTGAAAAAGAATATTAGTTCTTAGACACAGCCAGCAGTGTTAATAATGCTAAACAATATGCCACTTATGACATACTTCAACCATATTCTATTTTACCTCTTTATTGTTTTATCAGAAATTTTATAGACAGTTGCAGGTCACACTTTAACCATCATGAGCTTACTAACACAATGGTTCATAAATTAATACCACTACTAAAACAACCGTAAAATTGCTGATAGTGAGTTCCATGTGCTATAATATTAATTATGAAAATCTTTTTCAGTATCTACCTTCTGTGCTTTGAGCATATTAATTAAACCAGTTCATTCAAGTGTAATATTATGAATTAAGAAATGCAAAAATATTTTATATTTAACAGTATTATGCATTGGTTTGCAAGAGGCTGGGTTTACAAAAGCTTATAGTAACACAACCTGCAGATGATTTAAGTAGGTCACATTCTTCAGAGCCAATTAATATTAAAAACATGCACTAACAACTCCATTCATAGGCAGCTTATTCAAGTATTCCTAAGGTGAATAAATATAAGACCTTGTGAGCGTAACAACTGGGAAGCATAATATCCTTAGTCTGCCCTGCTTACTGCTGTGAACAAGAACACTGATCCTCCTAGCTGAATGGTATTTGTCAGTCAAGCTTGTCTTTGAACTCTAATAAGATCTATGGTCTCATTGTCCAGGCCATTCCACAGGTCAGTGAACCAATGTGAAGAACTGTATTCTTCATATCTTTCAGACTGCTTGTCTTTCCATGTACCCTTGTCAATCTCCTATCCCACAGAAACAGATCTTCTCTAGCAATTCTCTCTATTCCCTTCATTGCCCCAAACACTGCAATCATGTCACCACTCTTCTTTCTTCAGGGAATGGAAACTGCAATTTATCTAGTCTTTCCTTGTAAATTAAAGCTGTCTGGCTTGGGGCCAGGCTCATAATGACCAGCCAGTAGACTCCCCAAATTAGCTTGGATTTCAGATGATGGATTTTCAGGTATGGCTGGAACCTTGAATCACAGTTACACACACCCAAGAGACGGGACACAACCCTTGACTGACACGCTGTACCCATTCACTGGTGGGTGAACAGGGGAAACAGATTAAAGGACAATGCCCATCCGTCTCCACTCCAGCCGGGAATCGAACCCAGGACCTCTCGTTTGAGAGCTGAGTGTGTGGGCGTGCCTGATGCATATGTTCATACATGTGTGTGTTTTCTCAATGATTTGTTGTCCAGTGACCAAGTTTGTTGTTTATATTTGGCATCAAACCAATCCTTCCAGGAGGGGAAATGGTTCAACAGTATCAATGATTGTGATATACAGAGAAATGGAAGGAGTTATGAAGAGACAAAAGTGAGATAACACATCACACAGAGTATACAGAAATTATCAAGTTGGAAGGGGAAAGTATGACATCAGGTTTTTTTTTCCAAGTCAGTCTTTCAGCTCCTTGTATGGAAGTAAAATGTTTGTGTAAAAAAATACTGTTGTGAAGGCAGGGTTCATGGTCTGCTAGTTAATACAGTGTAAGGGATTGAATGACATTCCTGCAAAATTTTGTCAATGTAAATTGGTGTTCTGGCTGAACCTTCAAACTCCATTACTTTAACCATTCTGAACCACATGAAGTAATTTGTTGGATAACACCCATAGCATTGCCCTAGCTTTTTTTTGGTCAATAAAACATAAATGAACCTTACCCATTTGTTCACGCTGCCAGGCCAGTGTTGAGCAGAGCAGTGCCAGTGACTTGCCCGATCCAGTGGGGGACTCCAGCAGGCAATTCTGGCCTCTCTTCAGGCCATTTATGATCTGCCGGTCAGTTGCGAGTTAGAATCACACAAACACACAAACATGTGCAATTACACATACACACAAAAAGAAATATAAAACTGCAGTAACAATAATGTTTTCAAATACCATTCACAATAAGAGTAAGCCAATGTAATTTATTGTAATTTATTGTATGTTAGTAAAGAGAAGCTCAATAAACCACCACATGAGATGTGGGGACTGAGACTGAGTGGATGACTGGAACAAGCTAAGAACACATGTATGGTGATTAGTTTAAATCTGATTAAAAGTTTTAAATGTATCACACACATCCTTGTATATCAGTGTGTATAATAATTAGGACTTTTAACACACAGATTGCAGACCATAGTAACATAACCATGCCTTAATCTACTAATCTGAGACGTTTTTAACAATTCACTGGAATATATAACTTGATGAAATCATCCTACACATAAAGATATAATTACCCACACTTGCATGAAAACAAACACCCACACTGAGGCAAAATAGTTTGACCTCAACTTTAAAGGAAAGGTAAGGACAAAAAATACCACAATACTAACAATGGAAAGATAATGGAATAAGTAAATATAATTTTTTTCACTAAAGAGGACAGAAGGGCAATTGAAAAAGTTAGGGAAGGCAACATACCAATATATCATGATGACATTTGTCTTTCCAAACAAAATAATCAAAGGGTGACTGTCCAGGAAAAAAAAAAAAAAAAAAAAAAAAAAAGTAAAATTTAAAAAAATCAGTAATCGAGAAATCGAGATATGACATGCAAGCCTAAACAAAACATCAGCGTGGAGCAGGCCAGCCTACCTTCGCCATCATGGCCAGCTGGCAGGGGTAGGGCTTGACAGGCAGCATCACCCTCACCCCCCCGATGGGGTAGCAGCGCTGCGGCGGCGGCCCAGGTGGCTGCTCTGCTGCCATGGTGAGTCCCCTTCTTTACACCGGTCTGGGAAAGATTTGCCAGATAAAGTTTTCCTCAAAGGCAGAAAGTAAAGTTAAAACAGCATATACAATTATTCCTGACAACATTTCCCCCTTACAGTATTTACTTTGCCTCAAAATTGTAATAATGACAAATAATCATGGCAATAATTGTAATGATGATAAATACTTATGATATCAGTGTTTAGTAAAAGTTAATTAATAAATAATAACAATAATGCTATTAATGATAATAAATAATAACAACACCATCAATAATATTAACAATAACAACAATAATAATTATATACTCGCATATATATATATATATATAATATAATATATATATATATATATATATATATATATATATATATATATATATATATATATATATATATATATATATATATATATATATATATATATATATATATATATATATATATATATATATATATATATATATATATATATATATATATATATATATATATATATATATATATATATATATATATATATATATATATATATATATATATTCATTACATCATTACATAATTGGTCTTGATACGTTAAACCCTCAATGTGTGAGGTTGGATTCTGCATTTTCTCTTATAATGTCAGCCAATCCCAGGCTAAGCGATTGGGATATGCAATTAAACATGCCTCAAAATATTGACTTCCAATTCGTGTTTCGCCCCACTGTCGTATCCCCGAAGACACAGCTTTAGGATATCATGAGGACAAAGTTGAGTTTTTGCATCGTGTGCATACATGCTGCCAGGCCTGCTTGTTCTGTGGGGCCTGCAGCTGGAGGTCTACAGAACCGTTTACTGTGGTGATAGTGAATGGCTCGGGAATATTGTGGTGTTTCTGCACGCCCGCCCCGGGCTGGCAGCACCACATGTCATCCTCCCCAGCTGAAGTCCGCAGACGTCGCTCATTGCTGTTTCCCTCCCCCTCCGCCCTCTGACGCTGCCTTTTAGCACCAACAGGAAATTTTGTGCCTCATCCACAGGAATGAACGACAGTCTGACTGACATGTCCTGAATACAACAACAAACAGAGGATGATTCAATTTCCATGTATTACCAAAGAATGTTCATAACGAAGCATTAAATATTGTGTGCGCGAGAGTGAATGTCTGCCTCAGTTTGTAGTAAGTACGTGTGTGTGTGTGTGTGTGTGTGTGTGTGTGTGTGTGTGTGTGTGTGTGTGTGTGTGTGTGTGTGTGTGTGTGTGTGTGTGTGTGTGTGTGTGTGTGTGTGTGTGTGTGTGTGTGTGTGTGTGTGTGTGTGTGTGTGTGTGTGTGTGTGTGTGTGTGTGTGTGTGTGTGTGTGCGAGCGAGCAAGTGTGCGTGCCTGTCTGTGTTTATAATAAATAGGCATACTAAGTGAGAGAAATATATATATATATATATATATATATATATATATATATATATATATATATATATATATATATATATATATATATATATATATAAGTAAAGCGTAACAAGAGAAAATGTAACTTATGTAACAATGAAATGCCTAACAGAATGAGCCGCGGCGATGCAAGCTTTCTCAGGGTAGAGATATGGAGAAAAGGAGCAGAAAAGATTAGTCACCGCTGCAGAGAAACGGCCAGATTCAGTTACCAGTCACCACCACCACCACCACCGCCACCCTCCACTCGCAGGCCACCTACTGGAAGGGACGGACGGTATTAACACCCTGCCACCAAAACGCCTCGTCCACACACCCCAACCAGCAAATAACACAGGACGAGAAAATATACATATACGTGCAAACCGTGAAGTATTAAATGTTGGCAGAAATATAGGAATACGTGGTGCAGCGCGGCTCCGGTGGGCGGCAATACCCAGGACTTGAAAGGTAGGAACAACGCGGGAATGAGAGTGCCAATCAAGACCCCCAGCACGCAGCCACCACCGGGCCCCGCCGCCGCCACCACCAGCGGCAACTCTCTCGAAAACCCCGTCCCGAGAGGCGCCTCCACTACTACGTGGCGCAGCGGCACACCACGAGGCAGGAATAAACTTTTTGCGGAAGGGCTCGACATTCCGCGACATGAACCATTAACTTTGAGACCGATTTTTATTTACACAAATGAATGCGCGTCCCGGAAGCAAACTAAGCGAAAAATACGTCCAAAACGGAAAACTGAAAGCATAAAACAATTCTGAAAACAAAGATGAATTAATCCAATCCTAGAAGCAAAAAATAAAACGATGTCTACATTACCTAATAAATGGATTGTGGAAACATAAAACTAAATATTCTGACTAACTTCTGCATCATGAAACGAGACGAAAAAGATTAGGAAACGCAGGACTATAGTCGGTTCACCCAAGAGGAAACCGTCCACGTGAAACAAGAATGAGCTCCGGTGGGGCAGCATGAGCCAAGAAAAGATGACGCCACTATAAAACACTTCCCTGCGCCATGACGGGCTGGGGCCGACTACCATCCAGGCCCCTCAAGAAAGCCTACCGGCGCTACAGGCTGGCACGTAAAAAAAACAAATAAAAATAAAAATAAATAAATAAATAAAAAGGGCCGACGCGAGCATTAGCGTGTGTCCGATTTCGTGGATACTGTATGGCAGCCCACGCACAGTAAACAGTCGCCAGTGTCAACAATATGCAGGCAGCAATAACAAATACCGTTAATTATAGTCGATTATGAGTCGAAAAATATTACATTCTTTCTTAAATTCCACACTAAGTTATCATTTCTTTCATAATCAAAACTAACAAGTCCACAGCCCCTCGGCCTACTGTGAAAGGTGAGTGTTGTCTTTTCTTCTATTCTCGGCCCGTAGACTTCCACGCTTCCCTCGCAACCCACACACGGGCCAGGTCGTCAGGGCGGTGAAGCCACAGTGACGAACTCATCACCGGGCTCAGTGAAGAATTATTTATACCCGCACGCTTTCTCTTCGCTTTCCATGTGATACTCCAATGAAGCGTACAAAACGATATCTTTTAAATTTTATAGTTCCTTTAATCAATTTATTTACACTTTTTATTATCTGTTGTGGCTATGTATCCTTTTCTTCGCATTTTGGTTTTTCGCTATCTATATATCTATCTGTCTTCATCAGCTACACCTGACATTCAACATATTCGTATATATCTACCTATTTTTCTTTCTTTACCTTCATTAGTTACGCAATACATATACTCGTAAACATCTATCTATATCTTCATCAGCTACGCCATACACTGAATATAATGGTAAACATCAATCCATCTATATATCTTTCTGTATCTTCATCAGGTACGCCAGACACTCAATATATTCGTAATATCTACCTACCTTTCTTTATCTTCATCAGCTTCGTCATACATTTAACATACTCGTAAATACTAACAGCCCCCATGCCGCTCCCTTACACGCCTTATTAAAAACAGAACACCCATGTCTGGCAATACTACCACTACAAAGAGTAATGCAACCACACACACCACCTAAGTTCCTCTCCCTAAAGTACGTCGGACTGGACAAGAAAAGGGAAACTGAAACACGAAGCAAGGCAGCAGAGGAAGGCTCCATGGTATAGGGGCGCTTAATGTAATGATGTAATAATGACAGACTATGCCTTGAAAGTGTAAACTAGGGGGTGTAGGGGTCTTGGGCAGGGTAGGAGGTGGCAGGGGGGAAAGAGGTGAAAATGACGGCAATTTGTGACTTGTAATACTACGATGGAGGTGATGAGTCTAGACGAAGCATGATAACGCGGAGGCAATTTTCCGCACTTCCATCACGCCCAACCAAGCAGGGATAGCGTTAATCGGTGTGTGTGTGTGTGTGTGTGTGTGTGTGTGTGTGTGTGTGTGTGTGTGTGTGTGTGTGTGTGTGTGTGTGTGCCCTTTCTTTCTTTCTTTTTCTTTCTATTTTCCTTCCTTCCTTCCTTCTTTCAATCCTTTCCTCCCTCCCTCCTTCCTTTCCTTCCTTTCCTCCTTCCCTCCCTTCTTTGCATCCTTCCTTCCCTCATTTCCCCTCCAATCCTTCCTTCCTTCCCTCCCTCCTTTCCTCCTTCCCTCCCTTCTTTGCTTTCTTCCTTCCCTCCTTTCCCCTCCAACCCTTCCTTCCTTCCCTCCTATCCTCTCTTCCTTCCTACATATCTCCCTACCTACCTATCTATCTACTTACTTGTGTGTGTGTGTGTGTGTGTGTGTGTGTGTGTGTGTGTGTGTTCACCCACCCTGCCTTCCATCACCATAAAACCCTCGCAACATGCACACGAGGAATGAGCTTCGTGCCGACACCGTGACACACAAACGCCTCAACACCGGTAATCAGCTGTAATGTCTTGCTTACCTGCGCTCTCTCTCTCTCTCTCTCTCTCTCTCTCTCTCTCTCTCTCTCTCTCTCTCTCTCTCTCTCTCTCTCTCTCTCTCACACACACACACACACACACACACACACTCACACTACCATACATTGTGGGATATGCTTAAGATTTTTCGTGTGTGAGGGAACGCTTGAAAAAATAAAACTTAAACAAGAGGAGGCTTTAATAAACACATAGAAAGCAATAATTAATGCTGATCACACGGAGAATAGAGGAGGGGGAGGAGGAGGAGGAGGAGGAGGAAGAGGAAGAGGAGGAGGAGACGGGAAGGGTTAGCAGGGAGAGGGAGGGTCTGGGAGGAAGGCTAAGAAAAAAATAAGTATAAAAGAAGACGTTTGGGATCTTAAAACAATGGGTTCGACCTCTCTCCTTTCACCCTTCATAGTGCTCCTCAAGCCTCTCTCTCTCTACACTTCACTCGAGCAGCCCTCCCTCCCTCTCTCACCCTCTTACCCTCTTCCTCCCTCTCTCTCAACTCCCACCTCCTCTCTCACGATCACACTCCTTTCCTTACTTTCACCCCTTCCCATTCTCCCTCCCTTTCTTGCTTTCTTCCTTCCCTCGTTTCCTTCTTTATTTCACTCTTTCGTTTTTTTATTATTCCTTCCTTCTCTTTCTTTTCTCTTTTCTTCCTTCCTTTCTTCTTTTCTTTTCTCCCTACCTGCTTCCATCCCTTCCTCCTCCTCCCTCTATCTGACCCCTTCTCTACTGATCTCCCTTCATTTTCCACCTCCTTTTTTTCCTCACTTATCATCCCCATTCCTCCATCTCCTCCTCCTTTCCTCCCATTCTCTCAACCTGGCTCCCCTTTCCTCTTCCGTAGCTTTCACCCTTTCCCTCCTTCCTTCTACAGGGTGATTCAAAATAAGTGTACCGATTTCGAGTGTCTGTCATTTCTTTACGTTTTCACCTACCCGTCTTTTTATTTTCAGAGTTTGGTGATTGGATGATGCCAAATTACGACTGCAATGGTTTTGACCCCCGAGCGAAAAGGTAAAATCATCCAGTCACCTTAATCTGAAAGTAAAAAAATCGTAGGTGAAAATGTATAGAAATGACAAACGTTTGAAATCGGTACACATTTTTCTGTATCACCCTGTATTCCTTCCTTTCTTCCTTCTCTCCTTCCTATCTACATGTCTACCTTCCTTCCTCTCTACCAACCTATCTACTTACTACCTCCCTCCCAACCTACGTACTTACCTACCTACCTACATACCTTCCTTCCTTTCTTTCTTTCTTCCTCCATCCCTTCCTTCCGTCCTTCTTTCATTCATTCTTCCATTCCTTCGACTTGCCTCCCTTCCACGTTCTCACTACCATCCTTCCTTCTTCTCTTCCCTCCACAGGCCACCCACCCACGTTCTCCTTCCACCAAAGCCTCACCTTCCTCGCCACCTCAACACCTGCTCCCCGCTAATTAATCTCCTCAGCTCGCCAGGTAGGTCTGTAAATCCCCGTGCCTCGTTACAGTGGAAGACAAAACAAAGACCAAGATTTATTTGTGCATATCTCTCTCTCTCTCTCTCTCTCTCTCTCTCTCTCTCTCTCTCTCTCTCTCTCTCTCTCTCTCTCTCTCTCTCTCTCTCTCTCTCTCTCTCTCTCTCTCTCTCTCTCTCTCTCTCTCTCTCTCTCTCTCTCTCTTCTACTTTTTTTTTTATCTTCCACATTCCTCTTTCCTTCATTCTCTTTATATTATTACCCATAGCCGCACACCTCCCTCCTCCTCCTCCTCCTCCTGCTCTCGACCCTCATAACAACAAACGATACGATACTTTTTTTTATCCTTGGCGTTAGACATCAGAGGCTGCGCGCCCTTGGAAGCACTCTGGAGGAGGAGGAGGAGGAGGAGGAGGTATTGTAGAGGACGAAGCCGAGGACCAGAGAGAGGAGTTAAAGGAGGATGACGAAGAGGAAGAGAAGGAAACTGGGATAAGGAGGGAGAGGAAGAGGAGGTGAATAAGGACGTGGAGGAATAGGAAAAGAAGCGGTCTTGTGATTTTAAGAGGATTGTACCCATGTATACCGCGTGTGTGTGTGTGTGTGTGTGTGTGTGTGTGTGTGTGTGTGTGTGTGTGTGTGTTCGGGAGAAGAAAACAATGACGCAGAAGAAAATAAGAACAAGGACAATTAGAAGAAAAGATGATGATGATGATGTGGCGATATTGAAAAAAAGGAAGCGATGATGATGATGGTGACGATAAAGTAAAACGAAAGCAACACAGCAAACACATCAGCACTCATCCAAAATCAATAAAAAAAAAAAAGTTAAAAAGAGGCAAAAAAATGAAGCACAAATAAATCATATTCAAGCACAAAAATAATAAACAACGGTCTAAAGCATTATAAAAAAAAAAAAAACACGACCTGAACAAAGCATTGGATAAGCTGCCACACCAACATACTCCTACACGGCCTTCAGTCCATGGGTCGCCGCCAAGGGTTTGAGATGCACCAGGTAAGGGGCGGTGGCGTGAGAGAATGCAAGGGTTTCAGACCATCGGCTTTTCGTCAGACAGGGTTTCCATCACTGGTAGAGTCCCACAGGAGCCAGTTTTTGTGTTCATTATTATTCATTGACAGGATAGCCCAAGATTCCTACTAAACCAGTGATATGAAGACAAGTTTGCTGACGAGATCAAACTGGGTGGACTGATTAGAGCGAACCACTATTTTTTTTTACAGCAGAGGAGAAAGTGCAAGGGCGTAAAAAAAAAAAAATAAATAAATAAAAAATAAAAAAAACGCTACTTACTGCTCCTGAACTATGCGGGGGGAACTTAAATTTATGAGTGTGGATTTGTGGTTAGGAATGTCAGATTGTAATGAACAGGTTTTCAGGAGGTACCCAGTACTGAATGACTTGCCTGTTGCGGACTTGTTATTTCCCTGTGTGTCTTTGTTGTGCGTGTGTGTGTACGTGAAAGAAATACATGCACAAACACACTTCCATGAACACACACTTTATATAGGACTTTTTTTTACCCCAAACACACACAAAAAAAATAACACCCCTTCCTTCCACCTTCCTTTACTACTGCTAATTCTACTACTACTACTACTACTACTACTACTACTACTACTACTACCACTACCACTCCTTCTACGTACTACTACTACTTCTACTACTACTACTACTACTACCACAGCTACTAAAAATGAAGCATGGAACGTAAGAAAGAAAGGGGGGCGGGGTTGATGAATGCCAAGTGGCGTTACAGCGTTAGCGATAGCAACATTAGTAGGAGCCAAACCAGTAGCAGCAGAAGTGGCAGCAGTAGCACCAGTAGCAGTAGCGGCAGCAGCAGGGCCGTTACTCACAGGTACGAAGACAATAAATCACCCAAAAAGAAAAAAAACTTGTCACTAAATTAATTGAACATAAATCACAGCAGACCAGTGACGGGGTGGAGGAGGAGGAGGAGGAGGAGGAGGAGGAGGAGGAAGACGATGAAGAAGAAGAAAAGGTGATGATGATGATGATAATAACAATGACAACAACAATAACAATAATAAGAATAAAAATAAGAATAAAAATAAGAAGAATACTGTTTAGCAATGAAAAAAAAAAAAGGATGGACACCGGAACAGAAGGGGGAGAGGAGATAAAGGGATGAGAAGGAGAAGGAGGAAAAGAAAAAGAAGAAAGGAGAAAGGAGGAGGAGGCAATGAAAGGAGAGCGTTTAAAAGGGAAGTCATGTGAGGAGGGAGAAGAAAGAAGGAAAGATAGGAATGGAAGAACGGAAGGTGTGATGGGGAGAGGAAGAGAAAAAGAACAGAACAGGGAGTTGACAGAAAGAGTTTAAGGGTGAGGAAAGAGCGGAGTCAAAGAAATGGAAAAAAAAGAAAAAAGAAAAGAAAACGGGGGGAGGGATATAGGGGAGAACTAGGAATGGGAGAAAGAGGAGGGGAGAAAGGAGGGCACACGGGAGGAGGAGGAGGGAAGAGGAAGGAAAAGAAAGAGGAATGGAGGAGAGGTGTGAAAAGAGCGGGAGTCAAAGAAAGGGAGAAAATGAAAAATAAATAGCGTTGGAAAGGATAGGGAGGACACATGGGAGGAGGAAGAAGAAGAGGAGGAGGAGGACGAGAAGGGGAGAGGAAGAGAGGTGAGAAAAGAGCAAGAATTAAAGAAAGTGAGAAAAAAAGGATACATAGGGAAGAAATAGAGATGGAAGAAAGCGAGGAGGAGAGAAAGGAGGGCAAATGGGAGAAGGACGAGGAGGAGGAGGAGGAGGAGGAGAGGATGGGAGGGGAAGAGAGATGAGAAAAGAGTGGGAATCAAAGAAAGGGAGAAAAAAAAGAGACTGGAGAACTAAGGAGAGAAAGGAGGGCAAATGAGAAGAGGAGGAGGAGGAGGACGAAAGGATGGGAGGGAAAAATGAGAAAAGAGCGGGAATTAAAGAGAGGAAGAAAAAAAAGATAAACTGGAGAACTAAGGAGAGAAAGGAGGGCAAATGAGAAGAGGAGGAGGAGGAGGAGGAGGAGGAGGAGGAAAGGATGGGAGGTAAATAAATGAGAAAAGAGCGGGAGTTAAAGGGAGAAAAAAAAGATAGACTGGAGAGCTAAGGAGAGAAAGGAGGGCAAATGAGAAGAGGAGGAGGAGGAGGAGGAGGAGGAGGAGGAGGAGGAAGGGGGGAGAAGGGAGGCGAAGAGAGGCAATCGCTACGGCGTGATGGCCTCAGCGGGAGCAGTTAGCAGCTAATTTATGAAGGTGGATGATGGTAAATTCGGCGGCGGACAGGTTACCTCTTACCTGGGCAGTCGTGGTGGGTATTTATTACACCTGCTGACACGACACCCCGACACAAGGGCGAGATAGCGAGGGTGGGGGCGGGAGGGGCGGGATGGAGTGATAGACCAGCGAAAGGGGCAGTTAAGAGGGGATGAGGCAATGAGTACGAGATGGGGAGTGGATGAGGAGGGGAAGGGATGGGGGTTAAAGGGGGAGGTATAGTACGTAGAGGACAGAAAGGGTTCAATGGGGAAGCCAAAAAAAAAAAAAGTAAGAGAAGGGAAAAGGGAAGAGGAGAAATAAGGAGCTAATGAGTACTAAACGAGGGAGAAAGGGAATAAAAAAAGGCAAAAGAAAAGGAAATGTTGAGAAAGAAATTAAGAAAGACAGGAAAAGATACAAATAGGAAACTTAAGGATGAGGGTGAAGATGCAGTGAACGATGAAAGAAGCCACATAAGCACATAAGAAAAAGGAAAAAAAAAAAGATAGTAGACTTCAGGATCACAGTGACGAGGCGACGAAGAAAGGGACAGGAGAGAGGACAGACGGCGAGGGCGAGAGTGACAGGACAGGAAGGGAGGCGACAGGAGGAGACAGACGAAGTGGGAGCCTCAACTGTAGAAGTGAGAGGGTTAGATAGGGTGGACAGGAGACATGGGTGGGAGGAGTGGGCTGGCGAAGAGTGGTTGTTGTGATGGTGGTGGTAGTGGTAGTTTGGTAATGGTGTAGTGGTTATGATAGTGGTGGTAGTGGTTGTTGTACTGATTTGGTAGTGGTAGTAGTAGTAGTAGTAGTAGTAGTAGTAGTAGTAGTAGTAGTGGTGGTGGTGATAGTGAAGGGGTATACAGACAGGGAGTTAGTGGTGGTGATGACGGTGAGATAGGCAGGTAGACGGTAGTGTTGGTTTGCTAGTGGTAGTGGTAGTAGTGGTGGTGGTTGTGGCGGTGGTGGTGAAGAGGTATACAGACAGGGTGTTAGTGGTGGTGATGACGGTAAGATAGGCAGGTGGTGGTGGTGGTGAGGCGGGCGGGCAGGCTGGGCAGGACTGTTATGGTGGTGGTGGTGAGAGGGGCAGGTGCTAAGGTGGAAGCGAGCTGTGGCGGTGGTGGTGGTGGAGGGGTAGGCAGGGCGGGCCGTAGCCAGGTTTATAGGCCGGGAAACACCTCCCCTGATACCGCAGCTCCTAATGAGGCCGCGCAACGAGGCTCAGGTAGTCGACACCATGTTATGTGTGTTCGACGAGGAGGAGGAGGAGGAGGAAGAGGAGGAGACGATGAGATGGGAGGAGGATGGAAGAGAGGGATTAGACTGAGAGCATGAAGGTGTAGCGCGGAGGCGAGAGGTTGATCACAAAGTAGAGGGGAAAAAGGAAGATACGGAAAAAAGTGTGGTGGGAGAAACACAATTAAGGAGAGTCTAAACATGCAGAGAATGAAGGAACGTGTAGGAAGATAATTATTAGATTGAGAAAATTAAGGTGTAGCGTGAGGGGGGTCACGAAATAGAGGGCAAAGAGGAAGAGAAAGAGGGTACGGAAGAGGTGTGGTGGGAGAAGCACAATTAAGGAGAGTCTAACCATGCAGAGAATGAAGGAACGTGAACGAAGAGAAACATGGAAACATGGAAATGCAGGCAACAGAAAGCCTATTGGCTCATTACGAGGTCGCCCGCTTGGGTGATTTAATCTGCTCGACCGCCACTTGGGGCTTGGTGAGCAGATGAAAGCACCTCGATATTGAGGAGCAGATGGAAGCCCCTCGTTATTCAGTTTACTCCTGACGCAGCGAAATGACGGTCGATTCTATATTTGAAGGAGTTGATGGTATTCGCATTTACTACTTCTGAGGGAAGATTGTTCCAGTGGCGGATGACTCGGTTTGAAAAGAAACTCCTTCCAATGTCTGTGTTACATCGACTCGACTGAATGGGTAAACCGTTATTTCTAGTTCTTGAGTTGGTTTGCAGTTCAAAGAATTTGGAGTAATCGACGTTATTGAACTTTTTTAGATACTTGAAGACTTGAATCATATCCCCTCGTAGGCGTCTTTTCTCCAATGTAAAGAGATTGAGTCGCTTGAGTCGTTCCTCGTACGGTTGAGCCTTAAGGTTGGAATCATCTTTGTGGCGCGTCGTTGAATCCTTTCCAGTAAAGCAATGTCCTTTCTGTAATTGGGAGACCAGAACTGCACTGCATACTCGAGGTGCGGTCTTACCATGGAATTATACAAGGATAGCATCACGTCTGGTGTTTTACACTCGAAGTTCCTCGCTATGAACCCGAGCATAATGTTGGCCTTGTTGTATGCTTTTTTTACAGTGATTCGCGTGTTTCAGGTCACTGCTGATAGTGACTCAAGATCCTTTTCCTCCTGCATCGCTTGCAGAGGTCTCCCATTCATGATGTATGTGTGGTTACTATTTTGGGACCCAATGTGCATGACTTTGCATTTGTCAACATTAAAGACATTTGCCATTTTTCCGACCATTCGATAATGTGATTGAGGTCTTTCTGAATGATTTCGCAGTCGGTCTTTGTGAGGGCATCTCCACCCACCTTGGTGTCATCTGCAAATTTCGATATTGTGGATTTCAGTCCTGATTCTAGGTCATTGATATATATGATAAAGAGGATGGGTCCCAGCACTGACCCTTGAGGCACTCCACTAGTGACTGGTAGCCAATCGGAAGGCTGTCCGTTGAGTAGTACTCGTTGTTTTCTGTCGGTGAGCCAATCTCTTATCCACGCGATCAGATTGGCTCCGATGCCCTCGAGTGCAGTTTCTTAAGGAGTCGCTCGTGCGGTACCTTGTCGAAGGCTTTCTGAGTCCAGGTATATAACATCACTGGGGATGTGGGCATCCCAGTTCTTATATATACCTTGGAAGAAGTCTAATAAATTCGTTAGGCAGGAGCGCTTGTTTCTGAAGCCATGCTGGGTGTCGGAGATTACATTATTGTTTTCTAGAAACTTAACAAGTTTATCTCTAATAATCTTTTCGAGTATTTTTCCTGCCACTGATGTCAAACTTATGGGCCTGTAGTTTAATGCAACGCTTTTGTCTCCTTTTTTGAAAATCGGTGTTACGTTCGCCATCTTCCAGTCTTCCGGGACCTTGTTTAGTTGAACTGACCGGTTGAATATGGTAGTGAGTGGTTGAAGTATTTGTTGTTTAAGCTCTTTTAATAACAGCGGGGGACAAACTGTCGGGTCCCGTTGACTTGTTCGTGTCGAGTTTGTCCAAGTACTTTTTTACTTCTTGGTCGCATATTGAGTCAATTTCCAGCGGCGTGATCTCACTCGGCGGGTCAGGACCCTCGGGAATGGTTTCGATGTCCTCGACTGTGAATACGGATGCGAAGTTACTGTTGAGGATTCTGGCCATCTGTTTACTGTCCTGAGTTACAGATCCAGTCTCGTCTGTCAGGGGACCAATATTGGATTTTACTTTCTTTTTCGATCTTATGTACGTGAAAAATTTCTTGGAGTTAGTTTTGATTTCGCGCGCTATTTGCTTTTCATAGTTGCGTTTGCTACTCCGAATAAGGCTGCGACAAGCTCTGAGGCTGTTGTGGTACTGTGTGCTGGCTTCGGCCGTAGCATTCTCTTTCATCAAATTATAATTCCTTTTTTTTAGGTTTACTGCCCTTTTTATTTCTCTGGTCATCCACGGTGGATCTACGGCCCCATTTACTCGCCTGGATTTCGTAGGCACTGTAGCCTTCTCTACTTGCAACAGCTTATCTTTGAAGACGTTCCACGCGTTGTCGATTGTATTGTCGGTGATGCCAAGTTGGTCCCAGGTCGTAGGGAAGCAGTGCACGGCTAAGTTGAAATTTCCTTTTTGTAATCTGGTATCACTGATGGATTATCTACGAGTTTGTGACATATGTTGATATTAAAACGGATTAAGTGGTGATCGCACCCATTAAGTTTCTCACCAACTGTACAGTCGCGAATGAGGTCGGGGTCGCTTACTAATACCAGATCCAGCAGATTGTTTTCTCTTGTTGGTTGAGTTACAACTTGAGTGAGGAACGAATCCTCCACCATTTCTAAAAGCCTGTTACCCTCTTGATCTCCAGTCATCAGTCCCCAGTCAATGTTAGGGCAATTAAAGTCCCCAATTATAATTGCTTCCTTGCTTTGTGTTAGAGTGAATCTCTTCGTAGAGGGCAGTGTCATCGGCTGCCTGTTGTTTCGGAGGCCTGTATACGGTTGCAAGTGTTAGTTTCTTGTTATTTGCGGTTATTTCCACATAGACAGAATCGTATTTCTCTGCGTCCTGTTTGTCTATTTTTATGGCAGGGAGTGTACTTTTTACGTAGCAAACTACTCCTCCTCCTTTCTTGTGCTTTCGACTTTTGTGGAAGCTTTCGTACCCAGGGAATGACATTTCGGATTCTAGATGGGTAGAGTTGGCCCAAGTCTCTGTGATGGCTACCACATCTGGTTTCTCTGTTGCAATATACGCCCTAATTTCGTCCTTTTTGGGTATTAAACTACGTGCATTTGTGTACATGATAGAAATGTGGCCGTGACGAGTTGTACCAGTTCGCTTGTCGGAGGCGTGGTTAGTTACACAGTTTCTTGTGAGTCGCACTGACGCTACGGGTTGGTTGATCAAGGGATTAGATTAAGAAAATAAAGGTGTAGCGTGAGGGGGGGGTTATGAAGTAGAGGGGAAAGAGGAAGAGAAAGAGGGTACGGAAGAGGAGTGGTGGGAGAAACAAACAAGGAAAGTTCAAACATGCGGAGAATGGAGGAACGGGTATGATGACGGTAACACAGCTTGGGATGTTGTCACACTAAAGTCATTACAAATGGCTTGCAGCACTGGACTCCTAACTTGTATGCATATGTTTTATATATTTACCAACAGGAAAGAGAAGTATCTCTGCATATCTCTCCACGTGTCCTTCCCGGCGGATACTGCACACAAGTCAACAAAAATTAACAATTCTAATGGCGCTAAAATCATCAACTCTCATGAGGTCCAAATTATTTCCTCTCCAAAGCTGTTTCCTCATTACCATCTTAACTGACTTAATTTACTTTTTTTTTCAGGGAGGCAGTGTCAGGAAATAAATCATAGCACTTTGAATAGTCATATATACTGTTTACAAAGAAATAGCAAACGACAATAATTTCCCTTCAGAGAAAACCCTAATGAATACCCACGACAGGGCGATAGACGAGTGAACAAACACGAAGGACTTAGGCTCCATCCCAGCCCGGACAGAACAATGCAGAAGAATGCTACCACGGACCATGAGCGTAACTGTTGAGGCAGTATCAGTCACATCAGTTATGCAACATGTGTTTACACTTCGATAACATCAGGACATTCAAGGCGGACGTCTGCACCTCCCAGCAGCTGGCCGGCCGTCCACCCACGTCGTGAGCCGCTCCTATCTGCTATCAATGCAAAAACTTCACTAACAACACTGAGGACACTTAGAAGTAATCATATCCAAAACGAAATAGTAGTGATACTCATTGTATCCTAAGTAGATTAATTTCTCAACACATGCCAAGATCACAACCCTGAAATACGCCTAGGCTGATGGACTTCTTTGAGTGAGAAAGTGGCCCCGTTTGATGGTATGAGACTTTATACAGTGCCTTCAGCTGACGAGCTCCCAATAACACTTGGAAAAAGTATACATGCCATTCACCCAATGAACGCTTGGCACTATGTAACCAGCGAGACCTCAATTTTTTTTTATAAAATCTTCAACCAACAAATCTAAACATAGACAATAAATCAATCCTTACTCTTTATTTACTTTTGAAACGGTAAAAAAAAAATGCATTCAGATTCACATGTTCCTTTCCTTAACTCCCGTATTCACCCACTGTCGCTGCCAAACATGCAAAGAAGCCGATGTTCATAAGCAGGTAAAGAATGCGGGGAAGTGACTCGGCAGCGATGCAGACAAAGTGAATACGACAGAAAGCTTTACATATTAAGTTGGGCAGACTAACGAAAAAGGATAAAAGACGGTATTATGTTTATACGAGCTTCTTACGTATGTAGGTCAACTTTCCTCCTTCCGTCCTGTTCCAATGGTCCTGTGTGTTGATAACGAGAGAAGCACCAGGGATTCTCGTCCTTGCCACGGTATTATAAGAACATAAGAACATAAGTCTGCAAGGGGCCGGTTGGACAATACAAGGTAGCTCCTGTAAGCATAATCCCACCTAACCTCACTATCCATAAATTTATCCAACCTCTTCTTGAATGTAACTATGGTATTGGCACCCACGACATGATTGCCAAGTCTGTTCCACTCATCCACCACTCTACTGGTAAACCAAATCTTGCATATGTCTTAGTTGAATCAGAATTTATCTAACTCATGCGCTGAGCTTGGTAACAGAAGTGACCGACGAACTAACGCATGGCATACAAGACGCGCTCTACTCTGCAATGGAGGCAGCCATGCCCCCCCCCCCCCCCCAAAAAAAAAAAGAAGAAAAAAAATGCGCGCAACCATCCTTCCCCTTCCCGATTTCCCCCCACCCCCCCCCCCCCCCCGGCGTAACTCCCCTATCGCCGGCCTCCCCATCCTTCCCCACGGCGCAACTCCCCTGCGTCAGCCTCCCCATCCATTCCTCCCCCCGGCGTAGCTCCCCTGCGTCGGACTCCCCATTCCCCCCCCCTCCCCCCCGGCGTAACTCCCCTATCGCCGGCCTCCCCATCCTTCCCCACGGCGTAACTCCCCTGCGTCGGACTCCCTATTCTCCCCCGGCGTAACTCCCCTATCGCCGGCTTCCCCATCCTTCCCCACGACGTAACTCCCTGCGTCGGACTCCCCATTCTCCCCCTCCGGCGTAACTTCCATTTCGCCGGCCTACCACTCCCCATCCTTTTCCTACCGGCGTAACTCCCCTATCGCCGGCCTCCCCATCCTTATCCTTCCCCCTCCCCTCACCCACACACACAACAACAACACACACAAAAAAACATACATACATACATACATACAGACATACATACACACATACTTCTTATGAATAGATTGACTTTCTTCTTTTAGTCTAAACTTAATGTTTGTCTGCTCCTGTGTTCTAATGACGAGAGAAACACCTGAGCACCTCGTCCTTGCCACGTTACTGTGAATATATGAACTCATGATGTATAGCCTGACTTTTTTTTTATCTCAGTCTCTTATTCCTCGTATGCTTCTGTGTTCTAATATCGAGAGCAGTACCTGAGCGCTTCGTCCTTGCCACTGTACTATGCTTATATGAACTTATATAGAGGGTGACAATTTTCGTAAGGGGATCTCGTGTTGCTGCATGCTATGTTCTAACGACGAGGAACACCTGAGATACGCTTCCTCGCCACACCTGGACCACGTCATAATCATCTTTCGTAAGGGGACATTGTGTTGCTGCTGTATTCTAATGACAAGAGCAACACCTGAGGTACGCGTCCTCGCCACACCTGGACCACGTCGTAATCAACTTCTCGTCCAATAAGAATACCAACAACACTACAAACTCCCGCCAACTATGTCCAGCCCTCACAGTTATCACCCTCCTCCTCCTCCTCCTCCTCCTCTTCCTTTCTCCTCTTCCTCTTCGTCACCACCTCCAATGGCCCGTGTCCACACCCGCCCATTATCCTTCACCTCGCGTCTTCCTCTTCCTCTTTGCGCTGTTATTACCCCTCATCATCCTCACCTGCCTAATTGCCTCACCTTGTTTATCTTTCGCATTGGCCGCTCCGTGCACCAAGAACCCATAAACCACCGCCAACTACGTAATAATTGCCCTCACTCCTCTTCTTCCTCTCATTATTAGCCTCGATCATCATTAACTGCTCCTCTTATCCTCTTCCTCCTCTTTTTCCTGTACAATTATTCGTTTTTTTTTTTTTTTGATTCTTCGTTCTACTCTTCCTTTGTTTTCCTCTCAGTCTTTCTTCTCAAATTCTTCCGTCTTATATACTAACATGTAGATTTCTGGGATAATGTAAAATTCCAAACCAGATGGCCTCCTCCTTTTATTATTCCTTTTCGATCACTTTCACCCCCTGTTGCAATCTTTTTTTTTTTTTAGGTCATCAGACTCCTCTAGTTCTCTCCCTGATCTAGCATTCGCAATTTACGTTTTCCTATTCCTCCTTCTTTGTGTTCTCGTTCTTTCTCCCCTCCTGTACGTGCCCCATGCCCCCAGCTTAAGTCTTCTGTCCTCCTCCTCCTCCTCCTCCTCCTCTTCGTCTTCGTCAGTCCGGGCTCAAATTTACGGGCGGGAGATAAGGAGGTGACGGCGTTTGGTTAGGAAATGATTCTGTAACCGCGGGGTCCCTTGGCCAACACGGGGGCTAGACAGCGGGTTATTGGGGGAGATAGCGAGCACCTCCGCTGATAGTGGAAGAGTAGGGAGGGGCGGAGGAGGGGAGGGCAGAAGAGGGAAGGAGAGCGGTGAAAGGAATGGAAGTAAGGGATTTGGGAGAACTTTCAGACAAGCCGCGTTGAATGAGGAGCGAGTGAGAGGAAAACAGACAAGAAGGAACTGAAGATGTAGATTGTGGAATAGGCGAGGAGAAGGAAAGGAGAGAAAGCAATCGATCAGAAGAACTTAAACTAGAATCGATGACATATAGAGCGAGGAAGACGAACAGAAAGAAGAATAGACGATACAGATTGTGGAATAAATGAGGAGAGGAGGAGAAACAAACGATGAGAACTTAGACTAACCGCGTTGATAGGAAGACCAAGAAAGACCAAAAAGGAGAGGAAATGAAGAAACAGATTGTGGAATAAGCGAGAAGGAAGAGAAGAGAGGAAGCAAGTGACCAAAACAAACTAGCATCGTTAAGAGGCGAGGTGAAGACAAACAAGAAGATATGGACATAGAGATTGTGGAAAAAGTGGCCAGGTTGAATGAAAAAGAAGTGTTGAGATAACGTTAAAATAAGCAAAATAAATGGGAAAATTACGCGATGATGGAAAATTAGATAAGATGTAATGAAAAAAGTGTGAGGTGCGACAAAAGGGTGATAAATAAGAGTAATTAAGTTTTACAAAGGTTCTGATAAGTGAAAACTCTGGCAACGATACGACGGTGAACGTAATCATGTAAAATAACTGGAAAACACTAAAATAAGATAAGAACGAGTCAGACCGCTAAAAATAAGAGAGAGAGAGAGAGAGAGAGAGAGAGAGAGAGAGAGAGAGAGAGAGAGAGAGAGAGAGAGAGAGAGAGAGAGAGAGAGAGTGAGAGAGAGAGAGAGAGAGAGAGAGAGAGAGAGAGAGAGAGAGAGAGAGAGAGAGAGAGAGAGAGAGAGAGAGAGAGAGAGAGAGAGAGAGAGAGAGAGAGAGAGAGAGAGAGAGAGAGAGAGAGAGAGAGAGAGAGAGAGAGAGAGAGAGAGAGAGAGAGAGAGAGAGTTGTGGCTGCGGTGGCGGTGGTGATGGCGGAGGGAGGAGATAAGGGGAGTCGTGTCAACAGGAGATAGCGGGGAACGAGGAGGCGAGTGACAGTTACCTCCGGCCGGGGTAGTCAAGACAGCGTGTCGGGGCCGCGATGGCCTCACTCCTCTAATCTGTACCTGCCGCCGCTGCCACTGCCGGCGCCGCTGCTACTGCTGCTGCTGCTGCTACTACTGCTCCTACTGCTCCTACGACTTGCTATTACTGCTCATGCTGTTGTTGTTACTACTATAATTACTGCTGCTGCTACTGCTACCACTACTACTACTACTACTCTCTCTCTCTCTCTCTCTCTCTCTCTCTCTCTCAAGTAATAGCCAATAACCAGCTCCACGCCCCGGGAAGGACCTCCTCCTCTTCCTCCTCCTCCTCCTCCTTGGTGGCCGCCACGACGCCGCCCTCAACGGGGAAACGAGTGGCCTAGTTTGCCTTTATCGGCTCCGGCGACACGGGAAAGAAGACCACTTCGGCTCTTAACGCGATGAGACGTCCGGGGGAGTGAGGCGGGGATATGGGAGGCGAAGGAGGAGGAGGGGTGGAGAGGGGATATGAGGGGAGGTGGGTAGAGGGGGAAGGGTAAAGGGATAGTTGCTTTCAAGGTGGGCTGGGGGATAAAAGGATGGAGGTGACAATTTTCTTAAGGGGACGTTGTGTTGTAGAAAAAGTGGTGTACGAGAAGACATTGTAATAAAAGTCGTGTTTGGAGGAAAGAGTTGTGTGTGTTTCTTTAGAGGGGAGGAGGGGAGAAGGACCAGAAATAGTAATGGAGAACGTGGTTTTGTGTTGCATGTATGGATATAATGATGCTGCTGTAATGCTGTCATGAGGTTTGGGAAGGAAACAAAAAAAACGGTATACTGAATAATTAATGTGGGAAATACCTGTGGTTTCGACACGTAGAAAAATATGATGATGAGGGTGTGAGGTGCATTATTAAGGGTGAAAATAATGGGGTGGCTCAGTGTTGGGTTGTCCTGGCGAAGGTGTGAGAGAAGAAGGAGTGATGGGAAGACGTACGAGATATGCTGGTGAGGAAAGAGGTGCTGTGCTGGTATGGAATGAAGGAAGAGGTGGAAAGTGTGTTCAGATGTAACGAGGGAGTGGGAGGAATGGAGTAATGTGGGCTGGGGGTGGGGTGGGGGGGGAGGGGGAGAGAATGGGTGATGGCGGAAGGAGTGGTGAGAGGGGGGAAAGGAAGGGAGGGGAGGGAAGGGAAGGGCTGGAATGTCCCAATGGCAAGGCTGGACATCCTCCGCAGACAATTAAACCCTGAGTGTCCTTCTGGTAATGGTTGGTGATATTGTCCCTGCCATGCCGCCACCACCACCACCACCAATACCCTTTCCCACCCACCACCACCATACCACCACCATTCCATACCCCCCCCCCGACACCACCACCACCATCACCATACCCTTTCCCCAACACCACCAATACCTCCTTTTCCCACCACCACCATCACCACCACCAATACCCTTTCCCCCACCCCCACCCACCACCACCATACCATACCCCCCCCCCCCCCGACACCACCACCACCATCACCATACCCTTTTCCCAACACCACCAATACCCCCTTTTTCCAACACCACCAATACCCCCTTTTCCCACCACCACCACCACCACCATACCATACCCTTCCCCCCCGACACCACCACCACCATCACCATCAATACCCCTTCCCCACCAGCACCATCTCCACTTCACCCTTTTCCCACCACCACCACCACCACCACCAATACCCTTTCCCTACAACCACCAATACCACCAACACCACCACCATATCCACCAACACTACCAACATCATCACCACTAATACCACCACCATCTTCACTTCATCCTTTCCCCACCACCGTCACTAACACCCCCCCCACCATCACCACCGCACCATTTTCCTAATACCACTATGGCATTACAACCATCACCACCATCACAACACCTTCACTTCTGCAACCTCACCGTCACCATTACCACGTCACCACAACTCCCATTATCTCATCACCATTATTATTGAGCCTCCACTATATCATCATCACCACCACAACCGCCACTACACCACCATCAAAGAATCCACTTCATTACCGCATCACCACAATCATCCTGTCACCACCATCATCACCCTGCCACCACCATTACTAAACTAGCGCCGTTACTAAATTCATCACCAGTATTTCTGCGTTGCCATTAATGTATTGGTGTTATCACGAGGTTACTACACCATCATCACTTTCACCGCCATCATCACCCTGCCACCGTAACTTAATTCATCACCAGTATTTCTTCGGTGCAATTTAACGTATCGGTGCTATTACGAGGTTACTACACCATCATCACTATCCACATTAATTCATCACCATCATTATAACTGAGTTTCAATTATTAACCCTTTTCTCTCTCTCTCTCTCCAAAATAACCCCCTTACCTTCATCCCCTACTTCATCTACCCCCATCCCCCTTTCCACACCCTACCCATTTTCATAACACCTCATTATCAGGAAGTCAAATAATCTGAAGTATAATGATTTGTCTTCGTAAGCGTAGAGTACACCCTGTTATCATGGTATCAAGTGTGTGTTTTGTTAGTAGAAGTAATAGCGAAGCGGAAGTATTAATAGCGTACGTTTTTTTTTTTTTAAGGGGTATTTTATTAGAACCGACTATTTTACTGTATTTCTCAAAGCTACACCGTTTTGCAATAAGCCGAACTAGAGAAAAAAATATAAATAACAAATAAATCAATAAGGGGTGTAAGCAGGGTCACCAAACATACCCGAAACCCCCAACCCCCCATACCTAACTCCCCCTTCTCTCCCCCCCCCTTCCTCCCCCCGGTCAGCCAGGCTCGGGGCACGCATTCTCAACACCTTATCTATACAGTGAACCAGAACAACAACAAAAAGAGAAGCACTAATGATGGTGAGGAGGAGGAGGAGGAGGACGAGGAAGAGGAGGAGTAGGAGGACCGGCCGTCACCACCATACCTCCCCGCCGACGCACCATCCATCCATCCATCAGCTGCCCTCCTCCTCCTCCTCCTCCTCCTCCTCCTCTTCCAGCCCGCGCCATACCTGCCTTCGCTTGTTATTGAGCCTCGAGACCCGCGGCCCGGCTCGTAAAGGCTCGCCCGCCGCCCCTCGACATTCGCGGCATTCACGGCATTCCGCCATCCACATTGTCCCTTCACTGTGTCTTCCACGCCCGCTCCGGATGAATTATTTATTTACATCTTGTGGCGCGCCGGGCGAGAGGTGGTGCTGGTGGTGGGACTGGATGTGGGGGAGGGGGAAGGGGGTGGATGGAGAGGAGGAGAAGGGGTACGAGAAGAAGACGGCAAGATGATAGGCATAGTTACGGTAGTAGTGGGTAGTAGTGGTGATTGTGGTAGAGGTAGTAGAAGTGGCAGTAATGGTATTAGTAGCAGTGATAGTAGGAGAGGATTGTGGTGGGTAGTTGAGGTGATAGTAGTAGTGGTAGTGGTGGCAAGGGTGGTATTAGTAGTAGTGATAATGGTGGTGATAGCAAGGGTGGAGAGTGGTGGGTAGTTGTGGTAGTAGTGGTCGAGGTGGGAGTGGTGGAATTGGTAGTAGTATTGGTGGTGGTGGTGGAAAAGAGACCATGATAATGCAATACTCATAAAAGGTAACCTGAAACATAAACAGTGGCAGTAACAAGAGTAGCAGCTAAGAAGACAGCAATAAAAGGCAGCATTAACAACCCGGCGCTGATAAACAACCCCCCTACCCCCCCACCCCACCCCCGTCAAGGCAAAAACGGAGCGAGAGAGAGAGAGAGAGAGAGAGAGAGAGAGAGAGAGAGAGAGAGAGAGAGAGAGAGAGAGAGAGAGAGAGAGACTACCACAACTTCAACAATAATAACAATAACAACAAACAAATATATAAAAAAAAACTATCCGTGTCACAAAATTCAATAATAAAAAAGTTGGTAAAAAAGAAACTTCAGTAAATAAATAAATGAATAAAAAGTTTTGAGTGACCGCTGCAGCATCTGGTCACACACACACACACACACACACACACACACACACACACACACACACACACACGTTTTTCTTCTTCTCTCATGACGAATGGATGCGTTTTTGTGAGGGGGAGGAGGACGAGGAATGTGAGGATTGGAGGAACAAGGAGAGGAGGAGGTTAATGGGGGGGGGAGAAGGGGGGTGGGGGGAGGAAAGGCAGAGGAAGGGATGATACGGAGGAATAAAGGATAGTTTCTCATGGGAACAAACGAGGAATGTTCGGTCATGATCAGCTGGTTACTGGAGGAGGAGGAGGAGGAGGGGGAGGGTGCGAAGGGAGATAAAATAAGAATGAAGGGAGACAAAATAAGAATGAAAGGAAATAAAATAAAAATGAAGGGAGATAAATAAGAATGAAAGGAGATAAAATAAGAATGAAGGGAGATAAAATAAGAATGAAGGGAGATAAAATAAGAATGAAGGGAGATAAAATAAGAATGAAGGGAGATAAAATAAGAATGAAGGGAGATAAAATAAGAATGAAGGGAGATAAAATAAGAATGAAGGGAGATAAAATAAGAATGAAAGGAAATAAAATAAAAATGAAGGGAGATAAATAAGAATGAAAGGAGATAAAATAAGAATGAAGGGAGATAAAATAAGAATGAAGGGAGATAAAATAAGAAAGATTATAAATTGGAAAAAGTGGTGAAATAAACATTACAGAAAAAAATAATCAAGAGAAAGAGGTAACGATGGGAAAGACATTAAAAAGAACAAAATGAAGCCGAAAAGTGACTAAAAGAAAGAAAAACTAGAAACTCAATGAAGCGAAATTTTAAAAACTGGCAAAAATATGAAGGAAAAGAACACTGAAGAAGAAATGGGAGAAAATTCGGCTTGAGTCATAACAATAAAAAAAATAAAAAAATGTTACAAAAAATTGAAACGTGAAGAAATGACAAGACAAGAAAGACATAAAACGTGGAAGACAATGCAATGTGGAAAGCAATGCAGTGGAACGGAATGTCTGGGAAAAGGCACAGCTCGGGAGAAAAATAAACAGAAAAAATAACACTAAAACTAGACGCTAAAAACCCGGACATGAGGAAAGAGACACACACACACACAAAAAAAAAAGAATAAATAAATAAATAAATAAAAACTTCATCGCCATCATCCCCATCAGCATCAACTACAACAACAATCGCAACAACACATCCCAACATTGCCCATCCCCTCCCTGTTTCCACTTTCCTCTCTTCCCTTTCATTCCCACTCATCCGTCACCCAACCCATCCTTCTCCCTATCCCTCCCTCACTCATCCACCCTTGCCTTCATCTCTCGCTCTTCCCCCTTCTCCATCCATCCCTTCGTCACCATTCCCCCACCCTTCCATTCAACATTCATCCATTCCCTAACCCCTTCCTCACTCAACCTCCTCCCTCTTTTACCACCCCTCACCTAACCCCTCCCTCCGTCACCCCTTTCCCCCTTTTCATTCCACATTCATCGTTAACTCCCAATTCACTCCCTTACCCTTCCCACTCCACATCCCTCCCTCCATCACCCCTTTCCAAATTTCACTCTATATTCATCCTTCATCTAACTTCCAACTCCCTTCCTTACCATTCCGTCTTACCAACCTCCCCCTCCCTCCGTCACTCCTCCCCCCTTCACCTAACTCTCAACTCCCTCTCTCATCCTTCCCCTTTACCATCCCTCCCTCCTTCCCTTAGTCACTCCTCCCTCTTCCATCCCACATTCATCCTTCACCTAACTCCCTACTCACTCCCTTACTCTCCCATGTCTTACCAACCTCCCCCCGCCCCTCCCCCTTTGTCATCCCTCCCTCCTTCCCTTCGTCACTCCTCCCTCTTCCATCCCACATTCATCCTTCACCTAACTCCCTACTCACTCCCTTACCCTCCCTTGTCTTACCAACCTCCCCCCATTCCCCCCACCTTTCCCCCACTCCCCTTCGCCTTCCCCTCTCTCCCCACGTCTCCCGATGAACGATGATGATGCCCGTCGCGACAGAGGCATCCCAGGCCCGCCGCCGCGCCGCGCCTCCTTAGTATTCCACACTCGCCCATAACACGGGCGCGCGGGGACAAGTTATAATGCAGCTCCTCCATTGCAAGTCAACGTGGATTACCGCAAGCACGTTTCCCCTTAAGACATTCCTCCAGAAGTCGATTGTATCTATTTTGTCTGTCTGTGTTTGTTTATTTATTTGTTTGTGTGTTTGTTTTTTGTCACTCCCAATAAAAGAATCCATTATGCCTCTCTGTCGGTGTGTGCATGTGTATGTGTCTTTTCTGATGTTGGTCTACATAAAAAAAAATAATTAAACCCTTCAATTAAGTTTCCAATATCTGAGTGATGGGGAAGGAAGGGAAGAGTGACACAAGGGTTAATGGGAATAATGGACGAGGAGGAGAATAATAGAATAAAATGTTAAAAAAAGTCAAGAACAGATGGAATGAAAGGCGATGATAGTAGTAGTAGTAGTAGTAGTAGTAGTAGTAGTAGTAGTAGTAGTAGTAGTAGTAGTAGTAGTAGTAGTTTGTTGTTATTATTGTTGTTCGAGATGGAGAAAAAAAAAAAAGACTAGGGGAGAGAAGACAAGAGAATATAGAGGACAGGCACGGAACGAAGGGAGGAGGGGAGGAAGGGAGGAAGGGAGGGAGGGAGGCACCGCACTCTTGACACGCGGGAGGGGTGACGTGGCCGGCCAGTTAACGATCAGAACGACTCATTAAAAGGTTCAATTGGCTCATTAGGACTTGGCGAGGCGGCAGTGGCGGCGGCGGTGTCGGACGCTGCTCCTCCCCCTCTTCCTCTTCCTCTTCTTCCTCCTCCTCCTGCTCCGGAATCCCCCATCGTCCTCAACTTAACCGAGAGAAGACAACACATGACGGGAGAGATGGAGAGAAGAAAGGAGGAAGAAGGAAAACGAGTGGAGGCAACAGAAGCACCGCAGGAGGCCTGATCACATCTCAGGAGGAGGAGGAAGAGGACGCCGACAATGAGGATGAGGAGGCAGAAGACGGCGACGAAGAGGAGGAGGAAGAGGACGGCGGCGAAGAGGAGGAGGGGAAGATGAGAAAGGAGGAGGTGGAGAAAGAGGAAGAGGAAACGCGGGAAACACGACGATGCTACCTGCTTTAGTTGTCTGGTCAATTATGCAGATTTTTGCTACTAGTCTTAGGGAAGAGTAAAAAAAAAAAAGGGAGGAGGAGGAGGAGGAAAGGAAATACCTGAGATACATTAAATAAGTACTTACACACAAGAATCTACTTGTGTGTGTGTGTGTGTGTGTGTGTGTGTGTGTGTGTGTGTGTGTGTGTGTGTGTGTGTGTGTGTGTGTGTGTGTGTGTGTTTCCCTTTCCTTTTATTGTGGAATAAACTGAGCGGGAGGACAAAGGGTGCACTAAAGGGATGGACAAGTTCAAGGGAAAAAGGAGCTGTGGGCGGGGTTTTTAAGGGATGGGGAAGAGGGATTTGGAAGAATGTAGGCTGAGGAAATGGTATAGAAGGGAACGGTTGGCTAAGTTCTTGGCCCCATATGGTAAGGGTCTGAAACTGGGGTGTGACCATGGATTATGAAAAAGATGTGGTCAGCGTCTAAAGTTAACAAAGAACAATAAGCTGAGGCGGTGCGAGGATGAACAAAAAAAAACTGTCAAGGGATGGAAAGGAGTTCAGCTAAGAGAGGTCAAAGTCTTGGGGAGAAATTGAGGGACTGAGAGACGGCAGAGACGGGAGAAAATTGTGGCAAGAGTCCAAGAACGAGACGGACTGGAAGGGGGTTAGCTAGTGAAGGGGCTAGGTAATGCAGGGACTGGGATGCACAACTAAACACGAGGGGCTGGAAAAGGGCAACAGTCGGAAAAGCGTTGTGGCAAGGGACCAGGCAAGGGAGGCAGGGTAGCAGAGACTAGGAGGGGGCAGTAGTTAAGTGGAGGAAGAAAGAAGCTGAAGAAACCATGCTGTAGAAACCAAGCTGAAGAACCCAAGCTAAAGAGACCAAGCTGTAAAAAACAAGCTCAAGAAACCAAGCTGAGGAAACCAAGCTGAAGAAACAAGACTGAAGAAACCAAGCTGAAGAACCCAAGCTAAAGAGACCAAGCTGTAAAAAACAAGCTCAAGACACCAAGCTGAGGAAACCAAGCTGAAGAAACCAAGCTGAAGAAACAAGGCTGAAGAAACCAAGCTGAAGAAACCAATATGAGGATACAAAGCTGAAGAAACCAAGCTGAAGAAACTAAGCTGAAGAAACCAAGCTGAAGAAACCAATATGAGGATACAAAGCTGAAGAAACCAAGCTGAAGAAACTAAGCTGAAGAAACCAAGCTATAGAAACCAAGCTGAGGATACCAAGCTGAAGATACCAAGCTGAAGAAACCAAGCTGAAGAAACCAAGCTGAGGAAACCAAGCTGAAGAAACCAAGCTGAAGAAACCAAGCTGAAGAAATCAAGCTGTAAAACCAAGCTGAAGAAACCAAGCTGAAGAAACCGAGCTGGAGAAACCAAGCTGTAGAAACCAAACTGTAGCAACCAAGCTGTAGAAACCAAGCTGTAGCAACCAAGATGAAGAAACCAAGCTGAGGAAACCAAGCTGAAGAAACCAAGCTGTAGAAACCAAGCTGAGGAAACCAAGCTGAAGAAACCAAGCTGAAGAAGCCAAGCTGTAGAAACCAAGCTGTAGAAACCAAGCTGAAGAAAACCAAGCTGGAGAAACCAAGCTGAAGAAACCAATTTAAGCTATACAAACCAAGCTGAAGAAACCTAGGAGCGACAGTAGCTGAGTGGAGGAAGAATGAACTGAGGAGGAGGAGAAGGGGGGCAGGTCGGGGCGAGGCGAGGTGGCACGGCGGGGGGTGAGAGTTAATGTCAGCAAGTTGGGGGAAGCAGATGGCATCAGAGTGAGTAACAGCCCAGCACCTCCGCCCTTACCCCCGATCACCCCCACCACCCCCTCTCCACCACTCAACAGCCCCTCCACCGCCTGGCTCGTCACCCCCAACACGACACTCAAGTCCACCTCCAGCCGTCTTCTCATTCCTTCACCTCGTCACACCCACACCCTACACCACACTCACACCCATAGCCCACACACCCACAACCCACACTTTCACCCTCCTAGCCACACCCTCATCCTCACAGCCACACCCTACATCGTCCCATCATCCTTAAGTAATGTGTAGGCGCCCACCTGCCTCCCCCAACACACTTGAAGCACGAATAAGTGGAAGGGAACTAACTTTACCCTTCTCACATTCATTTCTTTCTTTTCCCATCTTTTCTTTTTCTCTCTTATTCACATCCCGAACGTTCAGAATAATTTCCTTGTAGTTTATTTCATTTTTTTTCTTGTGTTAATTTCTCCCTAATTTCATCCTTAACTTCCTTTCTTTCTCTTCGGCTCTCATAATCCTAACTCAATTTCAACGATGAACTTTACATGAAAATTAGACGGAAGGGGAAGTGATTGGCGGTTTGTATGAGGAGCGAAGAAGTGGGGCAGCGGGGAGTGGGGAGCAGACTCTTCTTGTGGGGTTAAAGAATTCTACTCCTTATGCTGCTACACACCTTCGCATGAACAAGTCCAGCCACACATCCCCAGGCAAAACCGAGAGGCACATAATTCAGCGCCCCCAAAGCACACACTACATAAATCTCATACAAAGAACACAAAATACAAAACAGATGCACGGTCCCCCCTTTACTCTATTTTCGCAACCTTTACAGAAAAAAAAAGAATACTCTAGCACCGTGTTACCCCCCCCCCACCCACCCCGCCTCCTCTAGACCCCGCGCGAGGTAGCACAAACTAATACTCCTGTTGCTAATGTCACAGCCACAAAGATCGAATCGGGTCTCTTATAGCTTTCTTTTTTCGACGGCAAACAAGGACAGCTGTTCCAGATACGGTTAACACCCCTGCTTAAACGCCCTCACCTGCACCGCTAACAAGAAAGCCTCTCCCAAGACACTGGTTCACCTGCACGTTACGGAACAAGGTGGTTTTGCTGCTGTTTATTGTTATTTAGTTTCTCAAGTATGTCTATCTCTCTCTCTCCTTCCTCCTCCTCCTCCTCCTCCTCCTCCTCCTCCTCCTCCTCCTCTCTCTCCCTCCCTTGTTCTCAGCTACAAATACTGATGCTGGTGCTGCTATCAACGTCACTGTTCCACACACACACACACACACACACACACACACACACACACACACACACACACACACACACACACGGCTTTGAAGGTGGTCCGGTCCGGTGTGCTGGCCCTTATCACTGACTCGCCCGCAATGCTATTTGATCCCTTAATCGCATACTAGTGATCCCTGCCCGTATTTAGAGCGTCCTATCTGCTTAAACCCTTGTACACACACACACACACACACACACACACACACACACACACACACACACACACACTACGAGGACAGATACGCTCAGATAACATCATAAATTTTGTCTATATGCGCGGCGGTCAAGTTTTCCGTCCTGCAGAATTGAAACACTATCACCATCTTTTTTAAACGTAGTATTATATAGTTGTTGTTTTTTAATGTATGTGGCTAGTTTGGCTTTTTGCTTCCATTTTTTAGACCGAGTTAAGTGTTAGCTTTTAACAGTTAAGTCGACATATTGCAAATTCAGTCGTAGAAAGTGATATAGGAAAATCAACACAACCAACCAACCAAGCTTTCAAAGAACGTATCAAAAGAGGCAAATCAGCCACATTATGATTGAAGACTAATACATTTAAAAATCAGCCATATGTCTATTAAGCATGGAGAAGGAAACTTAGTGGTGTTGTGTGGTGTCGTAGGATGTGGTTTAGGGTTTTAGGGTGGTGTGGTGTGTTTTGGTGATAAGTAAGTACTAATATGAATGGAAGAGAAAGAAGGATGCGGAGGTGGAGGAGCAGAAAGAGGAATAGGAGAATGACGACAAGAGCGAAAGGAGGAGGAGAAAGATAAGGGATTTGGATGAGGAAAAAGAAAAACTGAATGAGGAGAAAGAAGAAAGAAACAAGGGTAAGTAAGAATGTAAAAATGAAGTAAGAAAACATTGAAAGAAAGTAGAAATACCTAAAAAAAAAAAAAAAACAGGAATGAAGCAAAACAGAAAAAAAAAAAATCAAAGTAAGAAGCCGCCAATGAACTAGGAAGACAAGAAACATGTAATACCTATGCATATGAAGCAGGACTCTGGCGGCAAAGATAGGTATGAAGATGAAGAAGGAAAACCGCGATGAAAGTCACTTAGAGGGAGAGATGAAGGAAAACTCGGGTGCCGTTAAGTCTGCAGACAGGACCCGAGACAAACTGACGGACAGGCGAGCAAGCAGGAGACACTTGGATCACTACTCAAAACGCATCAAAATTTCCAAATCCCTCCTTTCAACCTGTTTCTCTCTCTCTCTCTCTCTCTCTCTCTCTCTCTCTCTCTCTCAGGTAAGGCATGTAGGCTTCAGGTGGGCAGGTTGTCGCTCCTCGCTCTGTTGACACTAATACCTTCACCCCCGCTGTGTGTGTGTATGTGTGTGTGTGTGTGTGTGTGTGTGTGTGTTTCTATTCCCTTCTCCCGTTCCTTCATTCCTTCTCTTTCTTCCCTTCATTGCTTCGATAAGTTCTTTTTTTCTCTTGATCAGTGTTCCTCCTTCCTCCCTATTGCATATCTTTCTTGCTTTGTCCTATTAATTATCCTCTCCATCCTTCTCTCTTCTACCACTCCACTTCTTGTAATTCATCTATTTATTTTTCAATTGTCACTCTAGATTTATGCCATTTTCCGCCCTTCTCCTTTTTATTCTCTTTTACCTTTACTTTCACAGACTTAACCACAGATACCAAATCAATCCTATCAGAACAAGAACAAAAATATCTTACTACTACTACTACTACAACTATCACTACTACTACTACTACTACTACTACTACTACTATTACTACTACCCCTTCACCGCAGCCGCCACCACCACCAGCGCGGGGATGACTAGATGTGATAAGGCGCCTCATTTGCATCCCACCTGCCCCGCCCTATGCCCTATAAGATGGTAACCTGTCACCACCACCATCATCACCATCACCACCACCACACTAAACCACCACCGTAACAATACCACCCGTCTTCACCATCGCCACCACCACTATTGTAACACGGCCGTCCACTATCACCACCATCAACACCACCACGGTCAGCTCCATACAGTAAGTTTTCTATCATCACGGTCATCTTCATCCACTCCCCCCACACGACTCTTCCACTTCCCTTCATCATCATCATCATCAGTAGCACCAGCAGCAATGATCAACACCACAATAATAATATGGTTTGCTTATGGTGTGAGGTTTTAAGACTAGTTTAGTACATGGAAACCAGTCATCACACACACACACACACACACACACACACACACACACACACACACACACACACCAATGTACATCTGCTCAACTGGACCAAACAACGGCGCCGTGCAATTTCGTGTAAGTGAGGCTCAACGTGTGTGTGTGTGTGTGTAAGTGTGAGCATACTGTTTAAGTGTCAGATATCTAAATTGACACCCAGTATATTTTTGACTACTTTCCACAACGTATAACTTCATTGCGGCTCCTCTAAAAAAAAAAAAACGCTACTTCCTCTCTCATTCCTTACCTGAGTATCTTCGTGTATATATTCTTACCCGTTTCCAATTTCCGACAACCCTGCGATTCTTCTTTTCCCACCTCCTCCATTTCCTTTACAAATGTCTTAAATATACTTCTCTTTCCCTCCCTCCCTCCTCTTCCCCCTCCTGTGATCTCCTTCCCGCCCTCCACCACCACCACCTCAACACCGCCAATTATCCCCGGCAACACTTTCTCAATACACACCACTGCATCGCCCGCCCTCTTCCTCCGTCATCACCATTACCAACACCTCCCTCCCTCCCTCCGGCACCTCCACCACCAGTCACGCAATACCGTCATTTGCCCGCGCTTCCTCCATCCCTCCTTCGTTATCTCCCACCTACTTCCTCCCTCCTTATCAACCCCCAATCGGCCCTTCTTCAGGTAAATTTCGGCCGTCTCGGATTTCCAGGGCGTAAAGCAATGGGTGGTAATGGCGGTGGCGGCGGTGGTGATGATACCCGCGCAAGATAACTTCGTGGTGTTCTATTCGTGTTCTGTGTATTTACTTTTTTTTTGTGTGTGTTGAAATGGGCATCAATTTGTTGATCTGCATTTCACTTGTAAATCTTTGACCCCTGACACTGTTCCTCCTCGCTTTCCTCCTCCTTTTTTTTTCTTTCTTTCTCTAATACTCTCCCTCCTTGTCATCCTCCTCCTCCTCCTCTTCCCTGTCTTTATTCTTCTCTTAATCCATATCCTCCTCTTCCTCTTCCTCTTTTGGTTTCTTTCTTTTCAATGTCTTTCCTCCTTTCTTTCTTCTCCCCTCTATATATGTCAGTTATCCTCCTCCTCCTTTCACCTTACCCTCCCTTCGTCCCTCCCTCCCTCCTCCCACTCTCCTAACCATAGTTTCTCTCCCTCTTTCTCTGTCGTCCAATTATCTACACCTTCCTTCCTCTCTTTCCATCCCGCCCAATTCAACCGAGGAAGAGAAAGACTGGGAGAAAAAAAAGGACATTCAGACAGACCGACAAGCCACAACACACACACACACACACACACACACACACAGTCAGATCTTATCCGCTAATAACACCTGCCTTCCTTCCTCTCTCTTCCTTCCCCTCGCCATTTCATCACCTCCTCCTCCTCCTCCTCCTCCTCCGCGCCGTCACCACCCACCACCACCACCATCACCTCCACTACAACCAACACCCCACGGTCATGTTCTTCCCCCCCCCTCCAATCACCCCCAATAAAGGTGTCACCCCAACTTCTCCCCCTCTCTCTCCTACCCCTAACTATGATTGATAAGAATGGCAAAAGGAAGGAAAACAGGAAATATAAACGAGGAGAAAAAAAGTATTAATAGAAGAGTAACAAGATGACAAACGAGACCAAAGGAGGAAGAGGAGGAGAAGGATGGAGGAGGGAGAAGAAAAAAAAAAAAAGTAAAGAAGAAAAAGAAAAAAGGAAAAAGAACAGAACAAGAGCGAGAACAAGAAAAAGAAAAATAAGAACAAGAAAAGATGAAGGAGACTAAAAAAAGAAAAAAATAACTTTACGAAAGATATACAAAAATACGAAAAAAATACAAAAAATACGAAACACAAAAAATACGAAAGAAACAAAGATAAAAACAAGAAGGGTAGAAAATGATGGAGAATAAACATAAATCATTCCCATCCTCATTACCTTATATCTACCACCACCACCCACACAGTCACACCCTGCAGGCCACGGGGGGAGGAAGGAGGGCTGGGAGGACAACACACAACATCCTGCCTCCTGGAGTGTTCCGTGCGTCACTATGCGGCCCCCCAGCGCCACCTGACGCCCTTAACAGACACACGACACTCAATCACTTTAAGTTAGCTCGAGTCTAACACAGCGGGTTTGTGAACTCCCAAATCAGATATCAAAGGCGACAAAAATATCTTGTATAGTATTTGGTGTTCATAAAGAAGCTAGATTTAAGGTTACTCTTCAGGGAAACTTTCTGGTGTTGGTGCTTAGAAAACCTGGCAATTATGGGGAGTAGCTTTTGTTTGGTGTAGGCACTTAAAATAGCACTGCTCTTGACTGGTGAACTGGAGCTTTATACGTACATACATAAACATCTTGCACTCACGCTGAATTGCCAGTGTATCCCGCATATCGAATTTGATCGCCTTTCAGTGATATGCATGAAATACTCTTGAATAAAAAAA
>NC_066520.1:11447208-11469708 GCF_024679095.1 Eriocheir sinensis
TTTGATGTTGTGAACCATAGGGCTCTAATTTATAAACTACAACTCCTTTATCTTGGTGGAAGTCTACTCAGTATTTTTTTTTTTTTAATTTAACTAATCGATTACAGTGTGTGGTTGTTGATGGTGCCTGCTCTGCTTCTCTGCCTGTTGTTTCTGGTGTTCCTCAGGGCAGTGTCCTTGGACCTTTATTTTTTAACATTTTTATTTCTGACTTGGGCATTAACCTCGAAAATAAGCTTATTTCATATGCTGATGATACAACTCTATACTCCTCTGTTCACTCTCCTAGCAACAGAGGTGAAGTTGCTGCATCTCTGAATAGGGACTTGGCAATGATCACCGCTTGGTGTCAACTTTGGGACATGAAGCTTAATGCTAATAAAACGCATTCCATTACCATCAGTAGATCCCGTACCTTGAATCCACCTCATCCTTGTTTGTATATTTTTGGCGAACAGATTAAGGATGTTTCTAGTATCCGTTTGTTGGGAGTCACTCCTGATTCTAAACTGACATTTGAGAAGCACATCCGTTCATGCCTTCCACTATTCCACAGAAGACAGGCTTACTTCGTAAGTGCTTCAAAATATTTGCTTATGACTCAACTGTAATCAAATCTTTTTTATGCATTCATTTTGCCCCACTTTGAGTATTGTGCTCCTGTTTGGGTGACCGCTGCCAATTGCCATTGAAAGTTACTTGACAGAGCTATCAATTCAGTTAAGTTCAATTCTCCGGCACTTGTTCTTGATCATCGCCGTCAAGTTGGCGCCCTTAACATTTTCTTTAAAGATTTTAAGAATAATCGGCATCCCTTACTCAATGCTTTGCCTGGTCCTTTTCCTCCTGCCCGGGTCACGAGGTTTGCTCTTAGTCAAAACGATCTTGCTTTTAATCATATGAATCTATGTACGATACAGTTCTCACGATGTTTTCTTCCGTCATTGACAAATTTATGGAATTAGTTACCCAGTGAGATTGTCCTTTCTGCAAACATTTCTACATTATTTTAAGTCTCGTGTGATTGTCTTTTTGAAACAGTAATTCTATTTTTCCTCCTTTTGGCTTTGACTGGCCAGTTTCTTAACTAGTCGTTGCCTTTGCTTCTCTCCAGTACCTTTTGGTATTTTGTGTGGTTCAACGTGTTGTATCTGCACCCTGAAGGGAGGCTTTGGTAGCTTATCATAAGAATAAAAAATAATAATATATTCATGATGATTCGTTGTATTATTCGAATACAAATACTTTGATCACGTATTTGAATACAAATGAGAATTCATTTTCTTACACTAAAATTTACTCGAATACAAATACGAATACATCCAAGGGAGTAGGTTAAGCTACGGTTACACTAGTCAACGAAATGCTTGGAGTCCAACCTCTGCCTGCAATATCTACCTTTCCTTCCTGCTGGAAGGACGACTTCATACAGCCTGTGCCTAAAAAGGGTGACCGTTCCAATCCCTCAAACTACTGCCCTATAGCTTTACTTTCTTGTCTATCTAAAGCTTTTGAATCAATCCTTAACCGGAAGTTTCTTAAGCATCTATCCACTTCTGACCTTCTTTCTGATCGCCAGTATGGGTTCCGCAAGGGGAGTTGTACTGGTGATCTTCTTGCTTTCCTAAGTGACTCTTGGTCATCCTTTCTTAGCCGTTTCAGTTAAACTTTTGCTGTTGCGTTAGATGTATCAAAAGCCTTTGATAGGGTCTGGCACAAATCTTCGCTTTCCAAACTACCCTCCTACTGTTTCTATCCTTCTATCTACACCTTTATCTCCAGTTTCCTCTCTGACCGATCTATCACTGTTGTAGTAGACGGTCACTATTCTTCCCCTAATCTTATCAACAGTGGTGTATTTCAGGGCTTTGTCCTATCTCCCACTCTCTTTTTGTCGTTCACTGATGATCTTTCCAAAACGAAATGTCTTTTCCATTCTTATGCCGATGACTCTACTCTGCATTACTCAACTTCTTTTGATAGAAGGCCAACTCAACATGAACTATACGATTCCGGGCTGGAGGCTGCAGAACGCTTAACCTCAGACCTTACTATCATTTCCGATTGGGGCAAGAAGAACCTGGTGTCCTTCGACGCCTCAAAAACTTAATTTCTTCACCTATCAACTAGACACAATCTTCCAAACATCTATCCCCTATTCTTGGACAACACTCAGCTGCCACATTCTCCTACACTAAACATCCTCGGTCTATCCTTAACTCAAAATCTCAACTGGAAATTCCATATCTCTTCTCGCAAAAAATCAGCTTCCTCGAGGTTGGGCATTCTGTATCGTCTCCGCCAGTTCTTCTTCCCCGCACAAATGTTGTCCATATACAGAGGCCTTCTCCGCCCTCGTATGGAGTAAACATCACATGTGTGGGGGGGCTCCACTCACACAGCTCTCTCGGACAGAGTCAAAGGCTCTTCGTTTCATCAACTGCCCTCCTCTTACCGACAGTCATCTACCTCTTAAATTCCGCCGCCATGTTGCCTCTCTTTCCATCTTCTATCGATATTTTTATGCTGACTGCTCTTCTGAACTTGCTAACTGCATGCCTCCCCCTCTCCTCCCGCGGCCCAGCTGCACTCGACCTTCTACTCTAGCTCATCCCTATACTGTTCAAACCCCTTATGCAAGAGTTAACTAGCATTTTCACTCTTTCATAACTTACAGTAGTAAACTCTGAAACTGCCGTCCTTCGTCTGCATTTCCTCCTGCCTATGACTTGACCTCTTTCAAGAAGAGTGTATCAAGACACCTCTCCACCCGAAATTGGCCACTCTTTACTTCTGTCTGTTGTGGGAACGGTGAGTAGCGGGCTTTTTATTCTACACTCTTTTTGTTGCCCTTGAGCCGTCTCCTTGTAAAAAAAAAAAAAAAATACTGTATTCGAATACGAACACCGACTACGAATACTCCACCCATGGTGCGTACAACGGAGGAAACCTTGGTCATCTCATTACTTCGAGTGAATCTTTCTTTTCATTAGTCGTTATCATAGATTAGACAGCTGATCTATTTACTTTTGAATTTGCATATCCTCTCTCTCTCTCTCTCTCTCTCTCTCTCTCTCTCTCTCTCTCTCTCTCTCTCTCTCTCTCTCTCTCTCTCTACACACACACACACACACACACACACACACACACACACACTACTTATCTAGCTATCCCCCACAAACCTAACACAAGTATCACCAGCATCAGCCACCCCACGAGGACACATCAAACGAAACAAACTAATAAAAACACCAACACGCTTCACGCTGCACAAGGCGGCCCGACGTCAAGCTGCGAGGAACCGTGGATCGGGTTTTGTGCATTTTGCAAGGCGTGAAGTTGAGGAGAAAAAGAAGTGTAAAAGATTAGGGCAGATAAAAACAGCCCCAGACGAGATCAACGAGCGAGATAAAAAGCAATTCTCACACGCAGTACAACCCGCCCTCTTCCTCCTCCTCCTCCTTCCTCCACCTGTCATTCTCCTCCTCCTCCTCCTCCTCTTATTTTCATCCTCCTTAACAGTAGCTCTCCACTGACAACACCTCATCCACACACACACTAGAAAGTCTTCCCTTGTATCTCAAGTTCTCAACTCATCCACTCACCCACCACCACCATCATTCCACTCCACATATGCATCACCATCACCACCACCTCAAACACCTATGCTAAAAAGAGTTCAATCCTTCCACCTCCACTGACTAAATCCCCACTCTCCCAGCCACACCACTCCACTTACGCACCACTACCACCTCTACATCCATTCATTCACTTCCACTTCCATTCATTCCACACCCAACACCCAAGTCCCCTTCACCTATACACAACCACAACCACCATCACCACCACCACCTCCCACGCAGCACAAATGACAATTCATGTTCCATCCCGCCCACGACACCCCCACAAACCACTTCCTTAATGATGGTGGAGGGGGGAGGGGCGGCCGAGTGGTAGTGTGGTGAGAAAGCTTTGTTGGTTTAAGAGAATGTTGCAGGAAATGAGCGAGATGGACTGGACTCGGGTTGGAATTGGGGTGAGGGGTGGGGATGGGGTGGGGGTGAGGATGGGGGTAGGGGGCGCTTCGTTTGGGGTAGAGGTGAAGTTGTTCAGAGGGTTCATCCTATGGTGCTTTTTCTTGTGAGGTTCGTGTGGTTGAGCAGAGAATATGTTTGTCACTACTTTTCCATTCATTCACTTATCAACGCTTCTACATCACCACCTCAACACCCCTCCACCCGCGCACCACCACAACCGCGTTATTGTATCTTTGTTAGTGTTACGCGAGGTGGGGTTTATGAGGCATGGCTAGGTAAGGTGAGTGAGGGAAGGGCTTTTTTTTTATTATTGTTTACTTTTTTTGAGCCCTTGAGCTGTATCCTTTGTTGTGATAAAAAAGTGAGATGTGATGAGGTGTGGGGTGAGATGGGGTTGAATTTTAAGAGACAAGAAGACAACTGCTGTGATAAAAATATAGTCTAAACAAATATACACACGTGGCTAGACTACTATATCACATCACAGCACAGCACCTCTCTTCCTCTTACCCGTTCTCCCCACCACCAATCAAAGACCTAACACCATAAATATCCAGCACCACTATTCTCAACTTCTCTCTCTCTCTCTCTCTCTCTCTCTCTCTCTCTCTCTCTCTCTCTCTCTCTCTCTCCTACAGCAACACAACATACAACATACACACCGGATACCCACACCAACTTCACCACCACAAAAAAAAAAAAAAACACCACAACACGAAGCCCACCAACAACAACTCCACCACCATACTCGATGATAGATAGAGAAAAAGCAGTACTACTAATAACTTCATAGCCCGGGATAAATGCGGCACATTATTTGAAAGATGTTTATCTCTAAACTTCCGCTGCCAGACGTGAGAGGTGGTGCGTGGGGGGGGGGGGGGTTGCGTAGGGGGGTGTAGGGGAGGAGGGGCGGTGGTGTAAGGGAAAGAGGACAGGGAAGTGGGAAGGGAGGAGGGAAGGTTAGGTTGAAGGGCGGAAAGGGTTTGCAAGGGGGAGTTTAGATGTGTGTGTGTGTGTGTGTGTGTGTGTGTGTGTGTGTGTGTGTGTGTGAGAGAGAGAGAGAGAGAGAGAGAGAGAGAGAGAGAGAGAGAGAGAGAGAGAGAGAGAGAGAGAGAGAGAGAGAGAGAGAGAGAGAGAGAGAAATATAATAACGAAAGAAAATAAGAGAAAAAAAAACACCACGTATATTACAAGCAAAAACCAACAAGCAATTATGATGAAAGTAAAATACACGCAAACAAACACAAACAAAGGAACAAACACGTGTGGACTTAGGGCGAAACAAACAATCACACACACAAACACACAAAAAATCAAATGAAGAAAAAAAAGCAACAGGAGAAAGAAAAATAGATAGGAAACAGCTGCATTACAGTAAAAACCGGGCGAACAAAATGCAGCGAACAAGAATAATATTATGTGGACGTAGGAAACAGGGCGCATAACGGAGTATAAAATTAGGGGGGAAATTCCATGATATCATATAATTAAAGCGATCATCGGAGAGTGCAAGATGAGAGATACTACAAATACATGAAAATTTATACGTGTGTTAAATAAAAGAGAATATCGGCGTTAACGAATACGAATAAAACTAAAATGGGAGAGAGAGAGAGAGAGAGAGAGAGAGAGAGAGAGAGAGAGAGACAGACAGACAGACAGACACACATACATACATACATACATACAGACAGACAGACGGACAGACAGACGGAGAGGAAATCAGGTGGAAAATTAGTTAGTGGGAAGGAAAACGATGTGAGAAAAACATGGTAAAGGAGAGAAGAGACAAAGGAGGAGGAGTGAGAAGACAAAGTGTGCCAGGAAACAGAGGGTGAGAGAAAAGATAATAATAATGGGATGATGAGAAGGAGGAGGAGGAAACGGAGGAGGAGGGCAAGAAGGGATAATGTGTGTGTGTGTGTGTGTGTGTGTGTGTGTGTGTGTGTGTGTGTGTGTGTGTGTGTGTGTGTGTGTGTGTGTGTGTGTGTGTGTGTGTGTGTGTGTGTGTGTGTGTGTGTGTGTGTGTGTGTGTGTGTGTGTGTGTGTGTGTGTGTGTGTGTGTGTGTGTGAAAAAGCTAAAGAACAGGAACAGAGGAGTCTAAGAGAGCCAGCACCACCACTACCACCACCACCACCATCATTAACACCAACACCACCAATTCAATGCGCCACGACCACCACTAAAGCTACCATTACCACCTCCAAGGCTCCAATACACGTTCACATCGCCACTATCATCACCACTGTAACGCCACAATCCCCACTGCCAGAACTGAAATATCATAACATCATAACCATGCAGTCACAGAAACAACACCACAAGACTTACAACCTTCAATATTTTAGTCTTAATTTCATCATCGCCACCACTATAGCGACCGTTTTGTTGTCACCTTTACCGTAAAAATAACTAGAACAATTTTCATACTCCCATGCATTGTCCCATCCTCCTCCTCCGCCTGCAACACCCATCACTTCAACATCACTGTCCCACCTCCCTCATCAACCTCACCCCTTTCGCCTGCGCCGCCTTGTAATCCCTCCCCGCTCACTCCCTCATCTTACTGTCAACACAAATTGGGAAGCCGAGTCGAGGTGTGGCGCCGCCCGTCACCTACACAATGGTCCCGCGACGCCCCGAGCCTCCCCGCACCGGCACCTCTCGGGTATTGTTCCGTCCGGCGTGGTGGCGCTAGATACCACGCCTACAAATGATACACCCGACCTCCTCAAAGGGGAAAAAAGAAACGCGGCGAGGTGTTGCGTGTTGGACCTTGCTCCCGCTGCCCTCATGCCACACTGCCCTCTCCTATCCTCCTGCTCCTCTGCCTCCCGCCCCCACCCCCTACCGTCACCCACATCACCCCCGCCAGTCACTCCGGCCGTCAGCGTTTTCCGGGCGGGGCTGAAAGAGTTGTCTCCGGCCCGACGCGGCCTTTGTGCCTCGCCTCGCCGGGGTGAAAAGATCGGAAGAAGAGGTGGCAATTTGAAAACAATACACGATTCAATTGGACACAGAGAACTGGGTCGACGTGCAGGAAATTGATACGCCCGCGACAAGGCATGACCCTGGGCAGGCGTGTGCGGGGCGCCCCCTCACACGCCGCCGCGCCGATGGTCCCTGAAGGCGTGGGTGAAGGTGAGGGGTTGTGGGCCATGCCGTCACTCAGGCTCTGGCACAGGGGGACATGATGTAGGGCGTCCGTCCGTCTGTCTGTCTGTCTGTATGTATGTATCTCTCTCTCTCTCTCTCTCTCTCTCTCTCTCTCTCTCTCTCTCTCTCTCTCTCTCTCTCTCTCTCTCTCTCTCTCTCTCTCTCTCTCTCCCCGATACGCATCATACTTTAATTCAATTTCCACTCTCCTTTTCAGTCCACTTGGTGCGTCGTTCCACCGTCCATTACAACCCCCCCCCAACACCACCCACCTTCGCCACGCACCACTGCATGCATATACCCTCCCAACCCCTTCCCCTGCACACCCTTCTTCCTCCCCTTTACCTCACAGCACCAACCACATCCTTACTGACTTTCCATGCCCCACTATCTTCAGTTCTCCTTACCACCACCACCACCACCCACACCATCCTCATTCTCCCCACCCACACTCCACTTGACCAATTAACTGCACTTCACACCTGCCCTGATCATTATCACCTGAGAGACGGGTAACATTTTCTCCGTCTGTTACCGCCATCATCTCCCACACTATCTCCGACATTCACGGCGGCGGAGGAGCGGGAGGGAAGGAAGGAGAGAGGAGGGCGAGGGGGAGCGGTAACATTATTCAACATTGGTGGATAATTAGGTTCACTTGCGAGACTTTGATTGGCAGGTATTACACGAGTTTCTCCGCCACACACACACACGCACGCACATTTCTCTCGTTCGTTTGTCCGTGCATGTGTGTGTGCGTGTGTGCGTGAGGGCGTGCGGGAAGGAGTGTTTGTACAAATTATCACCTGAGCGGTTGTTGGCGTCTTTCGATGGTATGATTGGACTGTTTCTGCGCCACGCCGCTCATTATGCGAAGACCCACGAGGCGCCGCGGAGAGGAGGTAAAGCCTTGCCGCCGATAACGATAAATAGCGGCTATCGTAAACTGTCCTGGAGTCTTTCATTACGAACGCCCTTGAGATAGGCAGACAGGCAGACAGGCAGGCAAGCAGGCAGGCGGTCCCACTTCTTGCAGCCTTCTTCCTCCTCCTCCTCCCATGCATTTATCTTTCACCTTTCTTCTGTTCCTCCTCCTCTATTTTCTTGATTCATTTGGTATTCACTAATATCGTTCCTCTCTCTCTCTCTCTCTCTCTCTCTCTCTCTCTCTCTCTCTCTCTCTCTCTCTCTCTCTCTCTCTCTCTCTCTCTCTCTCTCTCTCTCTCACACACACACACACACACACACACGCCGCGGCGGCATTGTTAGCGCAGTAATAATATGCTACACCTTCCCACCCTCCCTGTCGGATATCACACCCACACCCAGACACCCACGCCCCTCTCCCTCCCTTCCCCGCAATTCCCTGACCTCTTGCCAACTGACACACACACACACACACACACACACACACACACACACACACACACACACACACACACAACCTCACCCTGACCCAAGCCCATACATGACACCTCAGTCCACATATATACACCATCAACGAACCTCGCTTCAACCCTTAGAGCCTTATTTTTAACATTTCGAGGCCCAAGTACACAAGGCTTTCGGAGGAGTTATCGGCCTATCCATGGGTAGCTTAAAGACCCTGGTGGTGGTCTGACTTGTAATTCTTTTGTACCATGAACGTGAAAAAAACACTAATCGGAACGCCATTAATCTCTTCTTCGGTATTTGGAAATCGTTGATGAGAGAGGCGGAAGAATCTGAGAATACCGATCAGGACCATATTCTCAAACATCGGGGCTCAAACACACATGCTGATAAGGTTCCACGGGTAGCTGTGTGAACCTGCGGTAGTCTGACGACGCTTATGTACTATTAACATGAAAAAACACCCATGAGAGCACGATTATTCTCCTTTTTAGACTTTAGAAATAACTGTTGTAGGAACCGAAAGCGCATGCGAATACGAGCCTGGCGGTAGTTTGACATGCTTCTAAACCAGTGGTTCCCAAACATTTTTTACATGATGCCCCCTATTGATTTATAAGAAATTCTCACGCCCCTTATCCTTGAGAGAGAGAGAGAGAGAGAGAGAGAGAGAGAGAGAGAGAGAGAGAGAGAGAGAGAGAGAGAGAGAGAGAGAGAGAGAGAGAGAGAGAGAGAGAGAGGAGTCGGTGGCCGAGTGGTAGCGTGCCGGCGTCGCGTTCGGGAAATCCAGGAGGGACGTCGGTTCGAATCCTGGCCGGTACACAGCTGGGATTTTTCAGTCACCACCGAGTGGCCTAAGACTACCCACATGCTGCCCTGAAGACCACCTATCAACTTGGACTCTAGATAACCTCTCCAAGGAGAGGCTCAAAAAGATGAGCTCCGGGGGGCAGTATGAGCCAATGCAAGATGGCGCCACTATAAACACTCGCCTGCGCCACAACGGGCTGGTCCGACCATCAGGACCCACCAGTGAGGAAGCCTAACTGCGCAATAGGCTGCGATGTAATAAATATATATATATATATATATATACACATATATGTATATATATATATATATATATATATATATATATATATATATATATATATATATATATATATATATATATATATATATATATATATATATATATATATATATATATATATATATATATATATATATATATATATATATATATATATATATATATATATATATATATATATATATATATATATATATATATATATATATATATATATATATATATATATATATATATATATATATATATATATATATATATATATATATATATATATATATATATATATATATATATATATATATATATATATATATATATATATATATATATATATATATATATATATATATATATATATATATATATATATATATGTGTGTGTTTATTTCTTGCAAAACTGCAATTTTTGGCAGACGGAATCACGCCTCCCTTGTATCCAGCACACGCCCGGGTGTGCTCCCCCTGGTTTGGGAACCACTGTTCTAAACTACTAAAGTGAAAAGTCATGAGAACCCGATGAACCTTTTCGGCCTTTGGAAATAATTGTAGTGAGAGCCGAAAGCGTCTGAGAATATGACCCTTAACCCTCTCACCCTGACCCACGCCCACACTCCATCACTATTCACTATACACTATACATATTACACACCAAACACCTTAACCCCCATCTACACCTCAGTGCACCTCCCAACATACATAACTTTCCAACCCCTTAACTCCTAACCCTCTCACCCTCACCCAACAGCATACACCTTAACGTCCATATACCCATCAGCACACACACTACTTCACAACCCCTCATCCTTAACCCACTCACCCTTCCCAAACAGCATACACCTAACGCCCATATACCCGTCAGCGCACCTCCCGCCATACATACACCTCTGTACGTGATGACTTCCCTGACCCACCCCGTCCACATGACACCCTCACCGGTGCCGCCCAAACGGAGGGGCGGGGCTGGCGACACCGGATGCGAGACAATACGTACCAGGGCCGCTAATTACTGTCATAGCACCTGCGTCTTCCGCCGGCCAGAGCCCACGCCCACCTAACGCCCCTTGCACCTCCCTGTGATCATATCCCCTTCCGAGTAGCTGTACAGACACGTGAATGGGAGGAAGGACGGCGGGGGAGGGAGGAAAGGAGGGGAGGGGAAGGGAGGATGGAAGGGAGTTGAGATAGGGGGAAGGGAAGGGTAGATGATGTAAGGTGAGGAGGGGAGAGCAAGGTGATGGATGCTGAGGAGGGTGATGGGTGAGATGGTTTGGGGAAGGAGAGGGAAGGGGGGTATGGAAGGAAAGCGAAGGGGAAGCAGGGTAATGAATGCTTAGGGGGAGATATAAGGTGAGGGGAAGGTTTGGGGAAGGGGAAAGGGTAGTGAAGAGGGGAAATCAGGTTAATGAATGCTCAAGGGGTGATAGGTGATGAGGAAAAGGTTTGAGAAAGGAGGGGGAAGGGGGGAATGGATGCTGAGAGTGATAAAAGGTAGGGGGAAGGTTTGGGGAACGAAGAGGGAGGGGGAGGAGCAGGGTGATGGATGCTGAGGGGGGATGATAGGTGAGGGGAAGGAGAGGAGAGGGGTTGATGGAAGATAAGAAGTAGAGTAAGGAGTGCGACGGGAGATGAGTGGAAGGAGGAGGAGAACAGGGTAATGGGAGGTGAAGGGATTTTGGGGGAAGTGATGAAGGTGAGGGGGGTGACAGACGAGATGAATGGGAGGAATAATGGGGAAGGAGGGTGAGAGGAGGGAGCGAGGGACGTGGTATACAGAAGGGGGAGGCAGGGGGGGGAAGGGGGGAGGGGGAAGGTGTTATACGGAAGCAAAGCGCGGGACACCCCAGAGCGTTAGAACACAGGTGATGAGTCATGTGTCTGCAGCCCTAGCCCGCCAGGTCAACGGCTGCAGCCTGACACGGGGGGGAGGGGGGAAGAGGGCGGGGAGGAGACACTGACATCCGGAATCATATGGCACAGGCAACAATGACTTAGTGTAATAAAATATGGCATTATGCACTTTTTTCTTCAGCAACACTAACATCCCTATCAAAGCTATCCTTAACATTTGATTTTTTTTTCTTGTTGTTCTATACATGACCCGCTCACTACTAGCAATACTGTTTTAAATTGAAAGGTATTGGCAACAGAGGAGAGTATCAAAACACCTCTCTTCTGACCTCTCGTTCCTTTTTCTTTTCTCGGAGCAGCGTCTAGCGGGCTTTTCTGTTGCTGTTTTGCCATAGAGCGGTCTCCGTTAGTGTTATAAAAAAGAATCGTGTATTGGCAACAGAGAGCATCAAACACCTCTTCTTCCGAAACTGACACACTTTCTGGCTTCTCTTTTTTCTTTTGTCGGAGCGGCGTTGGCGGGCTTTTCTGTTCCTGTTTTTGCTTTTTGCCCTAGAGCTGCCTCCGTTGCTGTTATAAAGAATCGTGTATTGGCAACAGAGGAGAGCATCAAACACCTCTTCTTCCGAAACTGACACCCTTTCTGGCCTTTCTTCTTTTTTCTTTTGTCGGCGGGCTTCATTGTTGCTGTTTTTTTGCTTTATGCCCCTGAGCTGCCCCCGTTGGTGTTAAAAAGAAAACAACGTGCATGGTACAAAACACGAGACTGCCGACGACGCTGATGAATCGAAAGCAACATGTGTGAGCCGCACCTGCACTAATAACACACCTCGACCCCCCACAGGTGATGATAAACCCACCTGCCGCCACCACCGTCCTGGAAACCGACCTCGCCACACTACGTTTTACTTGTACCCTCTGTAGCTTAAACATCAAAATTATGTATAAAAGTAAATATTTAAATGAAGCAGGACCCCACACCGACCCCCAAAAAAGAAGAAAAAAAGAAAGCCTGCCTGCCACCACTATCCTATATATATAGAAACCGACCTCGCCACACTACGTTTAACTTATTCCCTCTGTAGCTTAAACGTCAAAATTATGTAAAAAAATAAAATAATTAAATGAAACAGGACCCCAATCCAACCCAAAAATGAGAAATAAAAAACACTTGACAACACAAACAATAAAGATAATAGTAATACCAGTAAAAAATAATAATAATGTGATAATAATAAGTAATAACAATACGATGAAAAATGAATATAAGTAAGGCTCAGTAAGTCGCGTAATACTTCAGGTTTCTTCTTCATTGGACAGTAGAGCGATAGTGAGTTACGACTGTGTTCATAAAAAGGTTCAAACTGAATAAAAATAAACGAGATAATGCGACTGGAAGCTAAAAACAAGGTCGTAAATGTTTATACGTCTTTAATTCCATGCTGAACACGATGGGGTTGTCTGAAAGTAGGAAAGGAATGCAGTTGATAAAGTTTATATTGCCAAGTCATAGCCGATAAAAAACAAGAGAAGGGAAATTGTTGTTGTTTTTCTTTTTGCGAATTACGAGATTTGTTTTTACATATGCGAAGGAATTGTTAGCATTTGTATTGCTGAAAACGAGTCATGACACTTTGCAGTTATTAATTATGAGCGAAAGCATCGACGAGTGGCCCTCCCCCCATCCCCCTCCCCTTCACCGAACCACACACACCGCGCAAAAAAAGGGAAAAATACAAGCAACGAAAAATTAAGAAAAAGAATGAGAGAGAAAGAACGAAAGAAAGAAGCCGAGAAAGAATCAACGAAAAAAGGAAAAACACGCAAAGAAAAGCGAAAAATACAGATAAAAGAACTAAAAAGAAAAGACTAAAAGAAAGCGTAGAAAAAGGAGAGAGGAGGGGAGAGCTGCGAAAGAATGAGCAGTAAGAAAGCAAATAAAATAACACAAATTAATATAACAGGCTGTCAGGCACCACCACCACATAATTCACTGAGCCTGATATTACTGAACCGCAATCCAGCAAAGGAGCGTGGCCACGGGCGGAGGAGGGAGGAAGAGAAAACGGGAGGGATAAAAAAACGAGGAAGGGAAGGGAAGGGAAGGAGGGAGGGAGGAGGATGGTAATGAAGAGGAAGCAGACGTAAGTGATGAAAGGAGAAACAAAGCAAAAGGGAAATGAAGACAGTGATAAGAGGGAAGGTAAAATGAAGGAATGGAGTAGAAGGGAAATGTAGACAGTAATTAACGAAAGGTGATAAGAAGTAACCAAGTAAAAGGGATATACAGACAGTGATAAAAGGAAGGTAAGAAGGAGGAACGGAGTAGAAGGGAAATGCAGACAATGATACAACGAAGATGACGTAAGAAGGATGAGAAGGAAAGGACAAGGAGGACATAAGAAAAGTATTGTGGATTAAGAAGAAGCAAGAGGAGGAGAGGAGGAAGGAGAGTATAATGCAGCGATTAATAATGACAGATGGTCCAGAATGAAGTGATAATGAACTGATAAGAGGTGGTGGTGGTGATGGTGAAGGCGGTAAACACGAAAATTACGATGACTCTCTCTCTCTCTCTCTCTCTCTCTCTCTCTCTCTCTCTCTCTCTCTCTCTCTCTCTCTCTCTCTCTCTCTCTCTCTCTCTCTCTCACGCAGACACATAAATCAAACACAAACAAACAAACATGCAGATCACTATATATTTCCCCTTTCAACACTTGCAACGCCTCCCTGACCCGACACTCTCCTCCCTCCTCCTCCTCCTCCTCCTCTGGCAGGAAGCCCGGGCACAATTACCAAGCTAGACAAAAAGTGCTATTGTCATCAGTTGATCTTATCCTCTCTCTCTCTCTCTCTCTCTCTCTCTCTCTCTCTCTCTCTCTCTCTCTCTCTCTCTCTCTCTCTCTCTCTCTCTCTGCTTTCCTATTTAAACGAGATAAATAATGAATGATATGAAAGGAAGGGAAGGAAAAGAGTGATAATAAGGGAGATGAAACGAACTGAGGAAGAGGAGGAGGAGGAAGAGGAGGAGAGGAAGGAGACAGGTGGAAGAGAGTGACGGGAAGGGGTGAAAGGCGGTGACGAGGGAAGAGGTGGAGTGAGCGAATGAATGGGAGGAAGGGGAGAGGAAGGAGGGAAGGGAGGGAGGGAGGGGGTGAGGGGGGTCATTGATGCTATCAGGTGAGGGCGGAGGTAGGTCATCCGGTGTTAATTGCAGCCCGTAATGACCATCCATCACGCCACTCCTCCTCCTCAGCCCATCACCACCATCAACCGACACCAACCACCATCATTATTGTCCGCCATCGTCACTTCGTTCTTGCCATCACATGAGAATATCTATCAACAAACAAAACACACACACACACACACACACACACACTTTTTTACTGTCCCCCCCCCCCCCACACACACACACATGCACACAATGACAACCACCATCATATTAGTCGCCATTCTCATCCTGGTCATCTGCTTTTTTTATCCTCACTGACATTAATCTTGCCTAAATCATCACTTTTTTTTGTACTTTTCACCAACATTATCAATAATTTGATGTTTTTGACCCAACCGGACCAGTTTCTCTTCTCCCTATAGCGGTGGCAGCTACACACCTAAACCCTGTTGCGTGCTGTCTGCCCCATGGCTTAACTTGTATCATTAAGTCTTGCTTCTGAACAGACCTCACCTCAGCAATGAGGCAACTGTGAAAAATTTTGTCATGTCAAAAAAACAAATTAGTCACTATCAGGAATACTTATCAATCTCAATTTTTATGATTGATCAGTTCAGAAAGCTTTTCTGCACTAATATTGTGTTTCAAAATCAAAGGACACTTAATTATTATTATTATTATTATTTTTTTTTTACGTGGACAGTAGCAGCATGTTAGTGGTGCAGGCAAATTTTATTTTCAAGGGGCTACCGTGGTTTGTACAGTAAATACTCCTTAAGTCGGATCGTTATAAGTCGAACTTCCAACATCTCAAACACTTAAAATACTTCAAACAAATATCAGGAATATGTCGAACAAGCTTCAAATTATCTGGTGCTTTTTTCAAATTTCTTTCGTATATTTCCAACACTTTCTAACCATCGGTATAAATTGGATAACGTTTGAGTTATCAGATGAATTTCTTTGAATTCCAGTGTCAAAAGCAGCATTTCTCAGTCTCTACAAGTCAACGTTTACCCAGCCGCCTTGCCGTTCACATCTCTCATATCTCTAATCCGACTTTTTTACTTTGCTGCCCTTTTACAGTAGCTACAAGTCTATACTGTACTTTACATTACTATTTAATAGTGATACAGGGTGAAAAATAACTATCGTAGGCACAGGATTTTAAACTTCTGATAACTGAGATTTTCAGTTATCTCGGATTGGTCCTCCCCTCAATTAATTTGACTTATGTGGGATTTACTGAATGACTGTTTCTCAGCCCACACTGCCCCTTAATGCTCCTCTTGACTGAGTCATTGAAGTATAGTTTGACTGAAGATCTGACAGCAAGTAGATAATCTTCTGCCACTCGACAATGGTTGAAAATTATCAGTGTCTTGCAGTGGGGCTCAAACCCAGGGCCCGAGAGAGAGAGGGGGGGGGGGGAGCTGGTATCTCAGCACCAGGGCCCAGTCTCATAGGGGGCCTGGCCGCCGGGGTATGATGTGTGTAAATTAAGATTTTCATAGCTAAAAAAAAAAAAAAAAAAAAAAAAAAAAAAAAATCAGCAGAATAGTTGGTGCTGGCAGATGAGGCAGAGGCCCAGGCACTTCCTGCTGAGCAACCCATGACAGAGTTCTGCTTCCAGGGATCTTCCCGAGGGTTACAGAGCAGGTGATTCAGGAAGTGATGCACATTTCCACAATTTGAGCACAGAAGCACAGGGTGCTCCCAACCAACCCAAAGGAAGAGGATACAGTCCTGCATCACATGATCACCACTGCACACCCCGTGCAGCTCATTCACAAGGCAACAGTGCTATTGGTGGTGGCCAACTGTGTAGCACCAGAAGCACCACATAGGCTCCAGCACAAACCTCCAATGGGTAAAGTGTCCCAAGGAGCTAAGATCCAACAAGTTTGAGAGGCATCCCATTGTCAACCAGACACTTTGGATGGAGAGTCTTCAACAGTGACCAGCATTGTAAGTGCATTACTCCACTGTACCAACAGTTGGATGCTCCAACACTGTATCCAGTGCCAGATGGGTAACACATCCTGTTAGGACACCCCCCCGTTCATCGTTCATGCAATCCTTCTGCTGCAGAGATGCCACCCAGACATTCAATGGCAAAAATCTTCAAGTCTACCCCACAGATAGAACTTTCTGGTAAGGGTGACATCTTCCTGAAGGAAGGTGTGGTGTTGAGCCTCAATCCCTCAATCTCCGTACTGCATGGCAGCAAGAAGCCTCTTGAGGGGCAACCAACCTCCAAACTGGCATTAGTCCTTGGGAATCTGTGGTTGCAGCTTCCACCTGTGATTGCTATTTTCTCTTTGCATGCTTGCTGTATACGAGGGTGAAGCCATTCCTGTTGACAAGTGAAACAACCTGTCTCTTCAGTCATCAAGGCTGTGGTGAGAGTAGAGTGCTCAGAGTGCTGTTAGGAGAGGGGAGAGGGCAAGGACAGAGAGACCCTCATCCACTGAAAGCTGGATTGAAATGAGTGTCTGCAGGAGTTTTCATGAAGGGATGAGTAGAGAATTTTGCTAATTGGGGACGGCGGGGAATTTGGGGAGGCGATGGCTGAGTGGTTAGCGAGCGGGCCCCGCATTCACCATGTACTGGACGGCGCGGGTTCGAATCCGCTGCCAGCACCTGGGATTTTTCAGTCACCGCCAAGTGGCCTAAGACTACCCACATGCTATCCTAAAGACCACCCATCAACTTGAACTCTAGAGGAAACCATCCAAGTGAATCAAGAATGAGCTCCGGGGGGCAGCATGAGCCAAGAAAAGATGACGCCACTATAAAACACTTGCCTACGCCATGACGGGCTGGGGCCGACCACCAACCAGGCCCCTCAAGAAAAGCCTACCAATGCCATGGGCTGGCACGTAAAAAAAAGTATATAAAATAAAAATAAAATAAAAATATCCGGGCTGATAAAAGATCATCAAGACACCATGTGGGTTGTCTCTTCATACTATGCGATGGCTAAAAATGGTCAGCTTGTAGCAGTGAATGAGATGAACTCATTTTTCCAGATCACTGCACCGGCAAGCTGACCGCTCAGCCACTTGTGTTTTAAGAGTGACATCAGCTATTTTCACTATTCTCTCAATTTAAAAACTATGACGCAATCCCACTATTGCTACACAGCTCATCAATCTGTCATATTAATACAATAAAGTCTTGCATTTGTTGACTAATTGGTGCAAGAAAGCCTAGCAAAAGCAAATAATCAAAACAATAAGAAACATTACTTGGTGCCAGAGCCCTTAGTAAACCTTTTTTTGGTTCTGTGGTGGTTTAAAACCTCACTTTATTTTGTCTTATATTGCATCGTGTATTTGGTGAATTTCTTTCCTGCATGATACTTTCTTTTGTTTTTTTTCCCTTCCACTCTGCGGTTTATCTTTGTTATCTATCATCCCCCGCATCTCTCCCCCCAGCACTCGTCAAAGTCACTGATGTCACACCACATTCAGTAGACTCCATTGGGTCAGACTGACAGGTGGCATGCAACACATTATCACATGCAGTAGGACTCGATCAATTCTGTTTGAAACGTTTTGTCAGCTTGCAGGATGTCATCAACATGGTGACCAAGTAGATGAGAACTGGGATTGTAATATACTACATTAGATTGCTAAAACTTTTGGCAGGGAAATACACTGAGCATATTAGAGAGCGTTTCCTAAGGGGAGATATTCATTAAATGCGAGACTATGGCTGCCAAATATGAGTAAGTGTTTTCTGGGGGTACATAATTATCGAATGGGAGAATATGGTCACTATATGAGCACTGGGGGGCGCTACCTCTGCGAGTGTACAATGCAGACTGAGACCCCATTCCCATTGTTTTCTGCTCTGAGCCCTCTCAACTTGCGATGAACAAAAGGAACCCACGCTCACATCTTCGACTTGCACAAACAGGATGCTCAAACACCAAGTCACCACTTGTAAACCAAGGGATTTTTAGTGATTGTTGGTTTTGCTCGTAAATCAAAACACTCGTAAAGTAAGGCACTCGTAAACTGAGGTATTAATGTATTAAAAATGGTCAGACACACCTCAAGAGCAAAGCCATGTGATTTTCAGTCAATGATGATGGTAGAAGGAAGGCTCCAATACAACAGAGTCAAATATCAGCGTCAGTGACGAGGTGACGGACGAGAGTCCAGTCAACGGAGTCGCTGCTTCGTGTGATAACAAATGCAATGAGGAACGAGGTCTGTCACCAATTAAAAGGCTGGCTGCATTCTCAGCCCAAAGCAAAACTTGCGATGTGCTGACTAATTGGTTAATGTCCCATAAACTATAATTGGCATCCAAATATTGATTGAGTATTTCTATATAATGGGACAGAATTGTTATGAGGCTGAGTCCTGACTTCCATCCCATTCATTCTCCCCAAGAAACGTAATTTAATTACCTTACAGACTTAACAGACTATGGCCTAAACAAGAAGCAGCATTCATCATAAACAGCCTAATGAACCATTTGAATTTCTGGTCTCTTAGGCCAAAACCAAAGTGCAGGGATTTAAGGCTTACTCGATGAAACTACAGCTTCTTCATTTATTGTATGGTAGATCACACTAGGTTTAAGAAAGGAGGTAATTTTCCACAATTTCTTTATTAAAAATTGAATCAACGCACATCAGAATTCCCTCGACAAGTGTTAATTTAGGACAAATATGAAAAATAAAAATCCAATAACTTTTAAAATATCGTGAGTATTTCTGAAGGGCCTCTCCAGCTGTCTGCCCTTCCTGTGGCTGTCTTCTAGGTCCCTCACTTCATATCAAGGTAAATGTATACCTTTGCTCTGCCACCTCAAAATACCACATACCTATGCCATCATGTTTTAGTTAAAGAGCAAAAATGCATGTCCTTTAATCATAATATGAAGGTGCATTGTTAGAAACTAAGCTAATCCAAAGGTAAAGATAAAGTTGGGAAAATACACAATCAAGTGCACATGCCAATGATGCTTATTTACATCCCTTTGGCCCTTGAGCCTGCGGTTGATAAGAACCCATTGACCTGGGACAGAGGGCCAGCGCAACACTGGGTTACTACAGTTTACTTTCCCCAGGTTTCTCCAGGTATCCATTGCTGACTCCCCGGGTCGGGATTCTAACCCAGGCCCACAGATTCGTAGTTAGGTACACTAGCCACTCCACCATGGAGATACTTTACCTATCCTAAACAAACTATAATCAAACCATGCCAGTGTTGCCCTTGTGTAGGAGACAATCAGGGCGGCAGTTGCAGTCTGGGGTGTAGTGGTTAGCTTTGGTTATGTTAAATTTGCTGAAGATAGTTTAGTTTCTAACCATACACACCGGTAAATCTTAACCATTTCCATCTGTGAAACAGACGTCAGCGTCACAGTATGGAAAGGGTCAAGATGAAATGGAAGATGATTAATCCTCTTCTAAACCTCTCAATCTTCCTCTTAATCCTCTTCCATTTCCTCTTAAGAGGTTTAGAGGAGGATTAAGAGGTTTAGAAGAGGACTAACCCTTTCCATACGGTGACACTGTCAGACGCCGACGTCGGCATCACCGGAGTGAAGGGGTTAAGAATAGCGGCTCCTAGTGGGTGCGCATTTAGGGCATGGTGTGGTGGTAATTACAACATTTCTAGTACGTACAATGGGGTTTTGACAAGCGGATAGGCGTGTTTATGTTATATGGGGTGTATTTTTCCACGCTGGCCTCACAATTTCTTCTAAGTCGATACGGTAGATGATAAGACTGCGAGCTCCAGGGTGAAGAAAGGGAGGAGCCCGCACGGAAAAATACACCCCTTGTGACATAAACACGCCTGTCCGCTTGTCAAAACCCTGTCGTACGTGCTAGAAATGTTGTAATTACCAACACACTGTGCCCTAAATGCGCACCCGCTAGGAGCCGTTATTCTTAAGATTTACCTACACACCTTCATATTACAGTTAAAGGGCATGTAATTTTGTCTTTTAACCATAACATGAAAGCGTATATGCATAACTCGAAAAGTAGACATTTGCGACGGAAATGAGGTACAAAATCGTGCGATTCACTACATCTATCACCAGAAAAACATGAACCACGTAAGAAAATCGTTGGTTGGGTGAAACTGTAAATTGTCCGTAATTTGAGGTATTGACTCTACCTTCTCCCTTTATCAAATTAGCAAATAACTGAGGGATTTTTTTGTATACTGATTTGAATTTTACTCTCACAGTTGTGGAAAATGACATTCAATCTAGAGGGTGGTAAAATTAATCTTACTGGTGAAATTCTGGTAAGCAGTATATTGTGAAATAAAAGCACTACAGCAACAATGCACAATCACCATGAATTTATTTTCATTCAAGCTAACCTCTCCACTTTCTTGACCCTTTCTTAGGCACATTACTCATGATTGACCTTTGACCTCATGTAGGTAAGGATATGAATTATTCTGACTACACAAGATAGAGCAGGCTACATGGGCTTTCCTAGGTTAAGCAATATTGTGTAATAGAGCATTTTCTTGAGTGTTCTTCATAACCCGTGATAACCCTCTCATCACCACAGTGGACCCCGCCAGCCCTGAGGTGTCGGTTCAGAATTTGGCCCTCAAACCTGGCAAAGACAGGAGCACAGGACACGTATATGATAACTTTCTCATCACAGAAACGTGCCGGCTCAGTTTTGAGTCCTGTGCCGCAGAAACACTGACAAATACTGACAAACACTTACAAACAAAATGGTAAATAAGGAACGAACACTCACAGGGTTTGGGTTTGCCTCGCTGCCCGCCCCGCCAACAGCTGATGCGCAGCGTTGCCAGGCGGCGCGGCGGCCCAGAACCAGACGCAGTTCACACTAGCGAATAGTAAAATTCAGTAGTAGTATATGAAAAATATTCATAATTACACACACAATTAAAAAAAAGAAGAAAGAAAGAAAGAATGTGTATATGTGAAGAAGAGACAGGGAGAGATTTCCTAAAATAGTAAAACAAATGCAATAACAGTAATAATATTAAATGCAGCTGCGCTACATTTAAGCAAACAAATGTGTTACTGTTTATATTAAACCGCTATTCAATTTATGCATATAATTGAAGCAGTTTATTAAGATTGACCCAAGTCAGAACACACAAGTGTCCCAAAGAGTAGCGGGTTAGCCCAGCGAACTATTTGTTATTGTCCGATCTAGCAACACTGGTTGTGCCGATGTGAAGGCCTGACTCTCCAACGGGTCACCTGTACAGCAAGAGCAAGAGCAAGAGCAAGACAAGGTTCAATAATAACTTGTTTTTGATTAACGCACTGTAAAAGATATCAAACTATAGCAAAATTATAAATATTTTAAAATATATTTTGTCATTTTTAAGACACACGACATATTATAAAACAAATCACCACATTGTTTACCTGCGTTGGCGGCAAACTCAAGGCCCAGCGCGGCGGGCGGCAGCAGCAGGGAGGCGCCGCGTCGGGGTTTACTGTCGGGCTGCCATGGCTCCCCCGCTGCTTGAGGTGGGTACACACACCACACCGTGTAGCTCAAGGAAGCATAGTATAAAGAAATAATGCTGGAAACATTCAAACGATGTCTCATAGCCCAAACAAACAAGTTGTCAATGAGTTATCGTGGGTGGCGGCATGCGGCAGGGCGGTGCGCTGTCACCACCGTGGTGCAACACTCGCCGCCCCGTGTGTGGCACCCCCGTGCTGCATCCTGGCACCAACGCAGTATTATTGATGCAGAACCGCCATTATGCCACTGTGTTAGGCATACACCTCATTTTGGCACTAGCACAAC
>NC_066520.1:11474708-11504708 GCF_024679095.1 Eriocheir sinensis
CCAAGGCAGCAGCAAAGTCCCGCCACCAGCCGTCAGGTGCGTCCACCCGGCGGGAGGCAGCGCCAGGCCAACAGAGAGGGGGGCGGCCGCCTCCACGCCAACAACACGGAACCCAGACGGACATAACGCAGCCTTCACCACCTCCACCGCAAACACTATCACGCTCCAAACCACAACAGCCACCGTCTTCACTGCCCCCTCATTCGTCACCGTCAACAGCACCACCGTCACAACTATCATGCCCAGTACCAATACCACCGCAGCAACCACAGCCACTGCTATCTGACGCCATCGGAGGCCAAGAGAATTTGCTTGATACGTCTCGACATGAATTGGACACCTACAGTAACCGACACCACTACCATTCCAACCACGGACAGCAGCAGCAGCGACAACAAAAGCGGCAGCAACAGGGCCAGCAGCAAGGACAGCAACAAAAACGACAAAAGCATCAGCATGAACAAGAGCATCGACAACAACAAGGACAACGACAGCAGCCTCAGCAACAACAGCGACAGCTTCAACAGCAACAAGTAGGACAGCAATTTCAACGGCATCAACGAGAGCAACAGCAGCAGAACCGACATCAAAAACATTCACAGCAGCAACGACAGCACCATCAACAACAACAGGAACAGCAGAGACAGCAGAATCAGCAACATAAACTGCAACAACAACAGAAGCAGCAACAACAATATCAACAACAACAGCAACAGGAACAGCAACGACATAGGAAACAGCACCATCTGCAGCATATTTATCAACAACATCCGCAACAACAACAACGTCAAACACAACAACGACCGCAGCAGCAGCAACAGCGCCCACAGCAGCAACAACAGCGCCCACAGCAACAGCAACGCCCACAGCAGCAGCAACAGGGCCCACAACATCAGCAACAGCGCTCACAACATCACCAACAGCACACACAACAGCAGCAGCAACAGCGCCCACAGCAGCAGCAACAGCGCTCAAAAAGACAGCAACAGCTCACAAAGCAGCAACAACAGCGCACGCAGCAACAACAACAGGACCCACAACAGCAGCAACAGCGCCCACAGCATCAACAACAGCGCACACAGCAGAAACAACAGGGCCCACGACAGCAGCAACAGCGCCCACAGCAGCAACAACAGCGCACACAGCAGAAACAACAGGACCCACAACAGCAGCAACAGCGCCCACAGCAGCAACAACAGCGCACACAGCAGAAACAACACGACCCACAACAACAGCAACAGCTCCCACAGCAGCAACAACAGCGCAAACAGCAGAAACAACACGACCCACAACAACAGCAACAGTGCCCACACCAGCAACATCACCCACAGCAACAACAGCGCCCACAGCAACAACAGGACCCACTACAGCAGCAACAACAGCGCACACAGCAGCAACAACAGGACCCACTACAGCAGCAACAGCGCCCACACCAGCAACAGCGCCCACACCAGCAACATCACCCACAGCAACAACAGCGCCCACAGCAACAACAGCGCCCACAGCAACAACAGCGCCCACAGCACCCACAGCAACAACAGCGCCCACAGCAACAACAGCGCCCACAGCATCAACAGCGCCCACAGCACCCACAGCAACAACAGCGCCCACAGCAACAACAGCGCCCACAGCAGCAACAGCAACAACAGCGCCCACACCACCCACAGCAACAACAGCGCCCACAGCAGCAACAGCGCCCACAGCAGCAACAGCGCCCACAGCACCCACAGCAACAACAGCGCCCACAGCACCCACAGCAACAACAGCGCCCACAGCAACAACAGCGCCCACAGCAGCAACAGCGCCCACAGCACCCACAGCAACAACAGCGCCCACAGCACCCACAGCAACAACAGCGCCCACAGCAGCAACAGCGCCCACAGCAACAACAGCACCCACAACAGCAACAACAGCGCCCACAGCACCCACAGCAACAACACCGCCCACAACAGCAACAGCGCCCACAGCAACAACAGCGCCCACAGCAGCAACAGCGCCCACAGCAGCAACAGCGCCCACAACAGCAACAACAGCGCCCACAGCACCAACAACAGCGCCCACAGCACCAACAACAGCGCCCACAGCAACATCAGCTCCCACAGCAACAACAGCGCCCACAGCAGCAACAACAGCGCCCACAGCAGCAACAACAGCGCCCACAGCAGCAACAGCCCCCACAACAGCAACAGCGCCCACAGCAGCGACAACAGCGCCCACAGCAGCAACAACAGCGCCCACAGCAGCAACAACAGCACCCACAGCAAAAGCAACAGGGCACACATCAACAACAGCTGCCACAGCACCAGCAACAGCGCCCACAACAACAACAACAACAACAACAACAACAACAACAACAACAACAGTTTGAGCCTGACGTGTGCGAGGGACACGAACTATACATTCCAGATGACAGTGAAACCCCCGATTTTTTGTTTGACGAGGCTGTCAGGCAGGACGACAGGGAAGGTGGCCCCCCTGCTGCCGAGGATGACGGAGGTTGTGACGACAGGGAAGGTGACTTCACTGCTGCCGAGAGTGACGGAGGTCGTGATGGCAGCGAGGAAGGATCCCCGTCCCTTCTTGGAGGACTCTTGATGACAATACTAACAGAGTCGTCACCCTGGGCCAGGCCAGGGAACAACTCCGACTCGGAGTGTCGTGAGGATGGACGGAGTTCTGAATTACCGGTGCCGCAGGACGCTCCCTCGCAGGGAAACAGCATGCCACAGCACATCCTTGGTGAAGTCAGGCCCTGCACGCCACAGTGGGATGCTCCTGCACCAGGCTCAGAAACACACATGCCTCCAGGCCCTTATGATACCGCAGGGGCCAGACGAAATCTGATACCTACATCCTTGACCGACGAGAAAAACACGAGCGCTGCTGCCTCACCTGCAAACACAACAGCAGAGCTCCTCGCCACGGAGCAGACCCGCGGACTCGCCCCTCCAGGAAGTGGACTTGAAAAGGCGAGGCAGACCGGGGAGGACTTGGCCCGAGTTACGCGACTAGGAAATGTTATAAATGAAACCTCCGCGCCTGAAGCCACAGCTGGCCAGGAAGCCTCTCTCAGCCAGGCTAACTTGTCGGCGCGGCTAAGTGCCTGCCTTGCGCCCCAGTCGGCCCCCTCCACTCAGCCCCTACAGAACTTCATCCCCCACACCCACAACCCCTCCACTCCGCACCTCTCCCCTCTAAATGCCACCACCTCGCACACCACCTCTCCTCACAGTTGCTCAACAACACTGCACTGCGACTCTTCCCCACCCCTATTTAGTTTCTCCAAAAAATCACACACCCATACATCCTGTTCCCCGCAGCCCAGTATCCCCTCTGGTACACCCACCCACAGCTCCTCTGCCACCCAACTGTGCGTCTCCTCCCCAAACATTCAGTGCATTTCTTCGCCCCAGTCCAATAATCTCTCTTCCCCTCAGCACCCCAGTCACTCCTCCCCTCGCCCCTGCAATCCCTCTAACTCACGCCCTCCTGGTCCCTCCATCTCACCCTCCCTCTCCTCACATCCGTGCGATCCTGCTGCCCCACACCTCCTGAGTCCCTCTACCCAAGTAAGCACCTCCCCACAGACCCTCAACCATCGTAATTCAAACCCTCAGAACTCCTCCCCACACCTTAGCGGCTCCTCCTCCCCACTCTCCCCCATCCCTCCCATCCCAGGCAGCGTTTCTCGCCCCGCCTCCCTCTCCACTGTTACCCTGGACAGCTCGATGGAGGTCCTGGAGTTAGAGAGGGATAAGGAGGGGGTCGAAGGGGCGGGGTCGGGGCGGGGGTCAGGCTTGCTGCCGACTCCCGTGGTGCCCGAGCAGGGGTCACTTCGCGTCTCTCTGGTTGACCTCACCTCGCCGGCACGCAACCTCTCCGTCGACGTAGAGGGCGTAGAGTGATTTGATTGACTTAGTTTAGTGACACAACATCGGCATCGTCTTCAAGAACTGCACACACACACACACACACACACACACACACACACACACACACACACACACACACACACACACACACACACACACACACACACACACACACACACACACACTCATACTCTCACTGTCACTATTCACCGTGGAGTGTCTCCCTCATCGCCAAGGAGGCGCAGCTAGCATGGCTTTACCCCGCATAGCCCAGGTCGTCCCACCCTTGCCTCGGCGGTGCAGTAAGTGGACAAAATCATCCGTGCACTGTACCAAAGTGACGCGGCCAGGAGTCTAAAAACGCTGAGTATGAGTCCAAAATGTCGAGAACTGTAATAAAAAGTGCAATAAAATCTCTATCATTTAAAAATAATTGTTTTTGGAGTCCTTTTCACTTTTTACATATACACCCCACCGAATGCACCGTGCTGTGTGTGTGTGTGTGTGTGTGTGTGTGTGTGTGTGTGTGTGTGTGTTTTCCATTATGCATTCCAAGGTATATCTTGCATCTGTAGTTTTCAGGAACACACACACACACACACACACACACACACACACACACACACACACACACACACACACACACACACACACACACACACACACACACACACACACACATGCCTCAAACACCCCTGCCTCCTCCCCTCGCTCAGGTCTCGGGTTATAAAACTGTCGTGGGGGCGCTGGCAGGACTAAAATACTGGCTTCCTCTCGGCGTTCTGGCCGGAAATCAGCCATCCCTGCAGCCAAGGCGGGGGAGGGGCCGGCGGAGAGGGAATGAGGTGGGCGTATAAGGCTGTGCCAGGGGAGAGGAAGGCGGAGAAGGCGAAGAAGTGGGTGGATGAAAGAGAAAGGAAAGCTGGGTAGGGAGATCCGAGGAGGACGGGAAAAGACTTCAGACTGGGTGTGAGGAGAACTGAGGACAGAGGAAAGTGAGTACTCAATGGTTTGTGAGGTGAGGAAACCATACCACTGACACCACCACTGGGAGGAAAGGGTAAAGGGCAAGCCTCATTCAGACGCCGCCAGCCTCATCTCACAACACCGGGACGTCTTCTAAGGGCTACTCATCTTTCAAGGAAAACAAACGACACAATCCATTGAAACTTGGATCATAACCTTGTCAAAGCTGCCTCGGGGGAGTTTAAAGTTAAGACACACGGCCGCCACCGCCTCCCCTCGACCCCTTCCTCTTAGCCTGAAGTGTGTGTGTGTGTGTGTGTGTGTGTGTGTGTGTGTGTGTGGTGAATGATACTTGTGAAAATATTGATGATGATGATGATGATGACCACAACACCGACAACCACATCACTATCAACAACAACAGCAGCATCAACAGTAACAACATCAACAACAACAACAACAACAACACACACACACACACACACACACACACACACACACACACACTCCCTGGAGCATGACATTAGTGTGTGGATGAGTGACTGACGGACAGACTCACTCATGGCCTTAGCGAGATGGATGACTTGTGTAGTGGGTGAGTGTGGCTGTGGTGACTTATAAACGAGCTTACAAGGTATATTTTAGTGTCTCAATATAACGGGTGACTCAAATACAGTGACCCTCCCATCACCACCACCACCACCACCATGACTTCAGCACCGCATCTCTTCAGCGGCTGTGTTAGGGCGTGTTGGAAGCAGAACGAGACTCATGAAAGTATAATTCTTAGTGCCACAACAGATATATAGCTCTCCGACGTTCGAATAAGGACCAGGAACCTACGAGGAACTAAAGTCAGAGCGAGGTATGTATATATATGAAATTGTCACTGCTAATGTAACACTTCAGACTAAAACCAGGAGCAGTGTATTGGAGGAGGAGAGAGACGAGAAGGGTGAGAGAGAGAAAATAATTAAGGAAAGAAGAATAGAGAAACGGAAAGAGGAATAGAAACGAAGAGAGAGAGAGAGAGAGAGAGAGAGAGAGAGAGAGAGAGAGAGAGAGAGAGAGAGAAATATAAGATAAATGTTAACAACCGCTGCTTGTGAGGACATGGCGAAAATAATATCATATGACGGAGATGCGTTTCATTTTACGTTACCTTTTCTATTTATATCTTAGGCACTTGAACCTGAACTTTCATATCTGAGCAACAATAATAGTAGTAGTAGCAGCAGTAGTAGTAGTAGTAGTAGTAGTAGTAGTTGTAGAAGTAGTAGTATGTATCGCTGGCGTACGGTTCGAGCTAAAGTCTTCACCAGAAATGATCTCACTAGGTAGGTATACATGACTTCACTAGGAGTTTATAAATATCTAGGTCATGTATATCAGTCAGTGTGTGTGACTGAACGGCTTACTAGGCTACATAATTACAAGACAGGTGTGCGATGGAGAAGGTGTAGCCTAGTTCACCGACACACCTGGCAATATTTTCTGTGCTTGCATGTGTACGTCGTCTGCCTTTTCCAGTTACTCTTAGGCCTGTATATTGTCTTGTATATTTTTTGTTATGATACTATAAGGACAAAAAGACAGGATGGGACAATATATGAAGAGTGTCATCGTGAATGCATGTAAACTAATGTCTCGTACACGTAAAATAACAAACACACATATATACGACCATCTATTACTCTAGTTATTTACACAAACACACAAACACAAACACATGAATTTTTGCTAAGCTTGTTTATTATTCTTACCAAAATTCCGTGGCGAGGTGATATCTGGCACGTAGAAAAGCGGGTGTTGCCCTTTATCGAGCATTGTTTTTTCCCGAGGAGCGCGGCGGTGCAATCACGTGTGGGTGGGTGGTGGGTGTTTATCCGTGGGTGGAGGCTACCTGGCGGGTCTTTCGTTCATAGAGGCATTAACTATGGTGGCTGTGGCTTGTGGTGGTGCAGTGGACGCTCGAGGAAAGCATTGTAGTAGTGGAGGAAGAGGAAAATGGAGAACGTCAGCCAGAGGGTTTGTTGAGGGTCTGTCCTGTCCTGTGTTTTGGGGCGAGGCAGAGGTGGCACAAGGAGGGAACTTCACGAGCACGTAAGTGTAACGTTTTCTCGTGTGATTATGGTGTGGCCCAGTCAGACTCAGTGCTTGCATTATCGAGATTCAATGTTTGTAATGCTAGCGTTTATGCCCATGCCTGAACCCTATCGAAAACTTGTTTGGAAATCTTAATTCTTCATGAGTCACAAAATGTATATGTGCCACATGTATGCTCATTCTTCGGATAATATTGAATTTTTGTGTTACATATTGGTCTCTGAATGCAGTGCAGTAACTAATAGCATTTGGTAAGGTCAAGAAACTTCAATATAATGATGAAAATATTTATGAGAGCAGCTCAACGTATCTCATTTTGGGAGCGGTGTGTGTTGGGAGGGAGTCAGGTTGGGTCAGATTCGGTTCGATTTGTTAAGTTTGTTTACGAAAAACGCTTCCCGCTGCGTAGTTGTTGTCACTGGCGGCGGAGTAGGCGACGGTGATCTACATGCTCCTTCACTCTTCCCACTCATATTCAGCAACCAATGGTGGAGTTAATCAGGAACCAATAATTGATAAAGATATAATTATGTGGCTACCTAAAGGCAAACTAAAATTTACTTTAGCACCCCTTAAAAAGTGTTACATGACCTGTTAGGGACATTCCCGACGTCGTTTAAAACACTGAAATATATTGGAAAGGCTCAGACTAAACATGAGTGTTTCCATTAGTAAGAAGAGCAAGCTAATGTTTGTCACTAAAATGCAAATAATCTTGAAGCACGTGTCAGGCTAAGAGTACCTACGATGGCTGCCGAGTGTCCGGTAGCCAGTTGACATTTTTTTTCATGTTCATGTTCTCTAGTGACCGACACAGCTATCCCCGCGTCAAAGGAGGTCCACTTGTATCCACGTGTAACAGTGTCCAGAATCAGATGTACTAATACAAACAGGAAGTACAACGTTGGGTAATGGACATGGGGTACATAATTACCACGTCATTAAGCTACATTTATTGTTTGCTGTCATTAGTAAGACCAGTCATCTTGCTCGTTGACCGGCAGCCACACGTTGACAGTATAATGATCAGTTTCCTTCCTCTTTGGTGTCTCGTGGTGAATGTATGAACACATAAGAGTTTTAGTTTATCCCAGCTGACCTGTCAGCCGTTGTGTTAAGTGTCCGCCAGCCTTCCGGTCATTACCTCGACGAATTAGCATATTTTGAATGTTTTTACAGATATTTCAGTGCATATACATACAGAGAAATATATATATATATATATATATATATATATATATATATATATATATATATATATATATATATATATAGATAGATAGATAGATAGATAGATAGATAGATAGATAGATAGACAGATAGATATCGATACACACATCTACATCTACATATATAGATAGATAGATAAATATATATGTATATATATATATATATATATATATATATATATATATATATATATATATATATATATATATATATATATATATATATATATATATATATATATATATATGTATATATATATATATATATATATATATATATGCCCAGAATCTGTCTGCAAGCACGCCTTTGCACTCTCTCTAATTGGCGTTGCTGGGTCTTGTTGATGGAGGAAGCCCAAGCAGGAGAGGCGTAGAGGAGTCTGGGAAGGATGAAGGTGGTGTACAGGTCCTTGAGCGTCCTTTGGGGGGCTCCAAGTGCTTTCATGCGCCTCAGCATGAAAAGTTTGTAGGAAGCCGCCCTGATAATGGTGGTGACGTGCTTGCCCCAGCTCAGCTTGCTGTCCAGGGTGACTCCAAGTAGTTTGGTGGATTCAACCACCTGCAGCTGGTGAGGGCCAACCTCCAGGGCTGGCGGTGGGATGGCAGTGGTGGAGGTATGAAAATGCATCACCACCGTCTTGTTGGTGTTGATGGTGACGTGGTTATCTTGCGTCCAGCTCTGCAGTCGGTCCAGAATGTGTTGAAGGGACGTGTAGTCAGGGGCTGTGTTGTTGATGGAGATGCCCACTGTAGAATCATCCACGTAGTTCCAGCGATGAGGGGCGTCTAACAGTGCATTGTTGATCAAAATAAGGAAACAAAGAGGCCCCATGCGCGTCCCTTGTGGCTCCCCAGCAGAGAGGAACTGGAGGGTGGATGTGTTGCCCTGATGACAGTGGTGTGGTCAACCAGGTCGAAGGCTTTCCGAAAGTCAATAAAGGCGAGGGCAGAGGAAGTTTTTTTCTGGTTTCCAGGTTTTTAAGAATGAAGTCAAGGAAACTAATGAGGCAATGTGTTGTGGAGGAGGCTCTAACGTTGCCGAACTGCCTCTGATCAATTTTGTAATGAATAGTATCATATGCCCAGCTAAATACAAAGTCTTCACAAAGCAGGCTCGGGATTGGAGTGATGGCAATGGGTCTTAGTTCATTAAGTGAGGTGGGGTTGGTGACTTTGGGGATGGGAGTGACGAATGAGGTTTTCCAATCTGTGGGGCATTTGCTCTGAGTGAGGGAGGCATTTATGATGGAGGCAAGGGGGGTAGCAAGTTCATAGGAAAACTCCTGATAAAGCTTTATGGGTAAATCTAGGGGTGTGGTAGACCTTTTAAGTTTGAGAGATCTGAGCTTTTCAGCAACTTGAAACTCCTCCACGGCGGGAGGATTAGACGGGGAGGGTAGGTAGGCGGGGAGGGAGGCAAGGTCTAGGGGGGGAAGGCTTTGACAGATGGAGGAAAAGTGAGAGTTAATCAGTTCAGCTGTGTGTGTGTACATGTATATATATATATATATATATATATATATATATATATATATATATATATATATATATATATATATATATATAGCCTTCACCTTTGCTGTCCTTCATCTTCCACCTTTGATTAGATAGTTAGTGTAGCTTGTCACAAACAACCTCGTAAGGACCAGCAGGTCTGCTGTTGTTTGTTCTTCCTTTGTGTTCCTTTGTGTGTGTTCCACAACCCCCGTCATAGAGATCTACTCCCACCCGCCCTCCCTCCCCCCACAAGACCCACAAGACACCACAATATTCTCGTCCCGGTCAAAACTCGCACGGACAGATATCGACTTAGTGCGATACCGACACTTTTGAGGGTCATTAACACCTCCATGATCACATGACCCCGCCCCCCCCACCCGCGCACACACACACACATCACCCTTCCCCACTTCCCCCATTAGCCATTACTCACCACATGAAACTCATTGTTTTGTATTTTTGTGTATTTTTAGCCTTTTGGCTACCTACAAATGAATAAACCATTTATTATTATTATTATTATTATTATTATTATTATTATTATTATTATTATTACACACACACACACACACACACACACACACACACACACACACACACACACACACACAGTCACACACACACACACACACACACACACACACACACACACACACACACACACACCCCCTCACTCTGACACACACTATATATATATATATATATATATATATATATATATATATATATATATATATATATATATATATATATATATATACTTATCCTCTCGGATACAAGCTCTAATGGATCTCGCCATTCCAATATGAAAGGACTGATAAATAAAGATAAAAATTGGCGGTCGTTTTTACGCCGTTATGCTCCGGAGGCAAATGGGCCTCACGAGCTGCTTGATATGTAAATCGTGCCGGCTGTTAATGCATGTATTATTTCACCGGCAGAGGCTTGGAAAAAAATATTACACTAAGTGACAAAGTTGCTGCAGATCAAAGGGAATTATTTATTTGAAGTTGAAGGAAAATTCTAATGCTTTCCGGAGCAATCAGGGGAGTTTTTCTGCTTTGACGATGAAATATTAATATCAGGCGAGCGACTAATTATGCTAATGAGTTCAGGGCCATCGCGACACACGCACCCGAGGCTCCGGCGAGGGGCGGGCAGCGATCGGCGGGGCGACTGGTGAACGACAGGGCAAAGCCGTCTAGTCACCGTCCCCTCTGTAAAGTATAGGCGAAAAAAGACGAATGCTCCCGTGCCCATTACTGAGGAACCGTGTATGAATATATTGAGTACACACAGAGGAAGACTGTTTGGGTTTTAGTTGGGTTAGGGCAAGGGTACCTTTAAACACACAACAGGCAGCAACGTATCTATGGTTGAATCAACAAAAAAAGAGCTGGTTTTGTTAGATAAAAAAGTCTCCAGATGAAGGAAGCATATATCAACTCACTGAGTACACATATACAAGTGTTCGGATTATAGTTAGGTTAGGGTAGCTATCTTTAAACACATAACATATACCAGGTAATATTATAAATCAACAAAGAGTTCGCTTCGTTAGGTAAAATGTCTAATTACCGACAGAGCAGATATGAATTTGCCGAACATATAAGTAGCAGAAGCCTTTCAATTTACATTACAGGCAAAACACAAGCCACAGAAAAGAAGCAGTACTGAAAGGAAATGTGTCAACAAAAACTCATATATCTAAAGCCATACAAGAAACACAGCCACACCCGCAGGCACAGTTACCACATCACTCAATAACAATTTAAAAGCTGCAGCAAAGGCTCAGATTATAATTCTTGAACTTAAACTTACTTCTCCTTGGCCATTATCCTCTCCTAAAGTTTCCCATTATATATTAAGGCTACATCCAATATCTTTCTGTTTAATGTAGGCTTAAACTAGATGGTGGTTTAGATAACTACTTACATAACATTTTTTGTGCTAAAGAAAAATATGATCCAGCTTTTCCACTATCCAAGGTTCTATGATAATATTTTTTTACAGTTCTTTTATTTGCTTTATAACACAAAAAATCACAAAACACATACCGAAACATTCCACACAGATCAGTTCTTATGATCGATATATTATATAGTAGAACTTAAATGCAGTTATGATTTGTAAGGTTTTAAGAGATGCTTTCCTCTGCACAATAATCCTAGCCAGCGATACTGAAATACTCTTGGAATATAAAGAAAAGTGGGCACCGAGTTAGATCACAAAGGCCAGTAAGTAGCGGTGCGCGAGTGGCCGTAGCACCACAAAGAAGCTCTGCACCTCCCGTCCCCTCCGTGGCTCTTTACTCCCCCGCCCCGCCCCCGCCGTTATCGCCGCCACCGAGACAACTAACTGATCGCAGGAGAGGGTGGCCGCGCGAGCATGTAATTGATTAACATTGCTTCATTTTCCGGCCCATTACTCCGATGCTTCCCTTCTTCTCACCCTCTCCTCCTACCCCCAAGAGAGAGAGAGAGAGAGAGAGAGAGAGAGAGAGAGAGAGAGAGAGAGAGAGATGGGTGGGATTGACGACCATGTAGACAGACACTATAACAAAACGAACAGACATGCAGATAGGCGGACCCAGAGAAAGACGGATACATTACAGACTGAGGGATAGACAGACGCACAGACACAAGCAGAGAGACATATACAGTCACACAAAAAAAACCACAAAAAAAATAAAACAACCTCACAGACAAACCCACAAACATTCACGCGACAGAAATTAAAGATAATATTCTCTCTTGGATGAATCAATCAGGTCTTCAGTCTCTCTCCTTAGTTTAACTCACTTTAACCAATATGCTAAATCTGCCCTGCTCTGAAGTCCTCCTGAACAAGCTTTCGGAAACATTCTATTCATCTCACTGTGCAAACTCCTCTCCTCGTCTTCGGACAAACTGAAACACGGCTGCTTCTGACCGTAGAGTTTTAGACGTGTTTGCCCCGCTCCTCGAGACGCTCTGTTAATACTCCAGAATCAATACAACAGCCGCATCACCAGCGCCTCCAGGCACACCTTGCGCGCCGCTCTCCTCACCTTGAGTCGCCTGGGGGCACGTGACTCACAGGGCGTTCAGGCGTTCGCTTCACCTTCCCTTCTTCCCTCTCTCCACTTGCTTCTCTCGCCCTGCCCGCCTTGTTCTAGCTCTCCATACACTCAGAATAGTTACCTCACCATCACTTCATCAACCTTATATTATCCTTCCTACCTTGCTTAGCGGTCTATGTTTATTTTTCTTTTCTCGTGACAATTATCTCGGTGAAGGAACTTGACTGTCTTCAGCATGCAAAATACCAATTAATGCCAGTCTGTTGTCTTTAATATTTATATAGACTGATAGACAAATAGTTTATTACTACATTTACGAAAGAATGAAGTTGTGTTTGAAATATATAAATGAAAAACGGCGGAAAAAAATGTTTGTATGAGTCTTGTGTATATCAATCATCATTTTACCCATAATGAATAATGCGCTGTGAATAACTGTCTCGTAATTCTAACGCCTCCACATTCTCCATACCTGTTCAGTACCCGTCCTTTTCTATGAAGTGGCTAAGCTAACGATCACAGACTCCCAGCAATCAATGGTTGAATCAAATATTAATCAACCTAATGACTGATGTAATTAACGCTCTATGTAATGGATAAGGAAACTAATAGTACTCAAAAGCATGACGAAACAAAGAGATATAAACTCTCCTCAGTCTTCGAACAGCGAGTCGTGAACATTACATATCTCATTCTCCGCTCCGGTTTAGTGTATTTCCATTTTTTATCTCTCCTTCTCCTGCTTGGGGATGGCTCAGTGAGGCTCGCGTGGCGCCTGCATTCTTCATGAACTCGGAGTAAAGTAGTTTCTTCACTCTTGCATCACCAGTCCTACTTTACACAACTTACGTATTCACTGCCTTTCCGTTTTTCTCCTATTTTATTCAGGGGAGACTAAAGTAAAGTTATACCTTCTCCTATAGTCCTGAGGCACATGAAAAAAGTTGTTTTATTATTATCGTTAACTCTACCGCTCCTTCTTTTGTTTCTGACCACTAGACTAATGTGCAATCTTCAGACGCTCACAAGTAGTCAGAGTATGTATTATCACATCGTCTAAAGCAACGCAGCCTTTACCTTATAATTTCCTTATCTTCTTTGTATGAGCGTCAGTAAACTAGTGCCTTGTTCCTGCACTCCTCGAACACTACAGTGGCTGCGTTATTATTCCTTCATCATCCTCACATAATTTCTACACCCTGTTTATTATCCGTTTATTTATTGTTCTCTCTCTTGGCAATGTAGTATCTTGTTTCTACACTTCAGACACTTGAGAAGCCATGCAGTCATCACCTCCTCAAGCTCACATAATTTCTTTAGTTTAGTGTCCTTTTACCTTTTTTTTCTCTCTTTCTCTCTTGGCAGTGTTTTAAAAGAAGCAACACAGTCTTCAGGCATTCAGAGTCGTTATACCATTATCACATCATCACTCGTGCTTCCTTCTCCCCTTACGTGTTCAGCGTCTTTTTTATTGTTTCTTAACGACGCGAGTTAATCAGCGCCTCCCCTCCAGTCTTCCGGCAGCCAGGGTTGTTAATTCCCTCGTCGGAGCATCATCACCTCGCATCACGCCAGCCATTCACAACCGTACTAATCGCCACCACCAGGATTCAGCTCGCGATACATCACCTGCTAAATCAACTCTCGAATAAAAAATGTAAATGACACTTCTCACGCGACTCGTGGCTTGATCAATACCTTTACAAAAATTTACCTGGAGTTTGCCTCGACTTCAAAACAAACGTTCCACCTGGTCTCGTGAGCGGCCGAACTTCCCCCAGTCAACTTTGCATTCCGTCTGGCATCCGTCCGTGTCGGGGATCAATAAGCCGTGCAATATTCACGCGAGGAAAAACTTTTAAATTCAGCCAGCGTTCACACCCAGGCATTACCCATCAGACACTCACTCACGGGGATCGATGCTGGCCGCGTGGAGTCCCGTCATTACCCGCCGCCTGTCGCCTTGTTCTTCACACCCTGCCGGCGCTAATGACACACCGTTTACTTAGACACACCTGTGCGTGGCATTATCTTTACCTGCCTGAATTATACACGACCTTTGTTCCCCGCGGCGTGGAGTGTGCATAGTTTGCCGGCACTGAGGGACGGTCGGAGGGGAAGGGTTTTTGTATTATTTCTTTTCTTACGCTCTTTCTTACCGCCCAGTACAAGCAACGCGAAGGGGAGGGAGTGGAGTGTGTGTGTGTGTGTGTGTGTGTGTGTGTGTGTGTGTGCGTGTGCGTGTCTAGTTTTTCTACTCTTCCGTATATTTGACATGGTAGTTTTTCTCTCTTACTTCTGTGCATGAATTTTGATAATGATTTCTCGGTTTTGAAAGCTCGTAACGTAATGGACTTGCGTATAATATAATTTAATAGTTTGCCTTGTATCATTTCTTCTATAGGTGGTTATGTTCTTGGGTACTCTTTGTTTTACTTTATCGTTCACTCTATCTATCTGCTTTTCCGTCTTTACTTTATAGGCCTCCCTCCCCCTTCCCCCTCAAGCACCCAGCCCTTCGTAATATGTGGAACGAGGTTGTTGAGGCGGTGAGTGATCGTTAACGAGTGGGGAGGGGGGGAGGGGGAGGGGCCGGGGTTAATGAGGGGTTTATAACGTGATGGGGTGGGAGGATGGGTGATGAGGGTGAGGAAGGGAGGGAGATGAAACTTGGGTGTGAGGGAGAAGAGTGAGGGTGAGGAAAGAAGGGACGGAAGGGAGGAAGAAGGGAGAGATAGAGGGGGAACGCTTTTGTATCTTCTTCCTTATGTGTTCCTTCATCCTCTACTTTCCTTCTCTCCACCTGTCTCTACTTTTTATCTTCCTGTACATCCTTCTATCCCTTTTCCTCTATCTCCTGTATTTTTCCTCCTTCATTTTCCTCGTTTCCTCTGCCTCTTCCTTTTATTTTCTCTCTCCTTCCTTTCTCTTCACCTATCTCTGCTTTTCCTTTTATTTTCTCTCTCCTTCCTTTCTCTTCACCTATCTCTGCTTCCTATCCTCCTGTACATCCTTCTATCCCTTTTCCTCTTTCCTGTATTTTTCCTCCTTCATTTTCCTCGTTTCCTCTACCTTTTCCTTTTATTTTCTGTCCTTCCTTTCTCTCCACCTATCTCTGCTTCCTATCGTCCTGTACATCCTTCTCTCCCTTTTCCACTATCTCCTGTATTTTCCCTCCTTCCTTTCCTTGTTTCCTCTGCCTCTTCCTTTTATTTTCTCTGTCCTTCCTTTCTCTCCGCCTATCTCTCCTTCCTTTCTTCCTGTACATCCTTCTCTCCCTCCTCTACCTCTTGTTTTCTTTACCCTCGCTTGCATTGTTTTCTCTACCTATCCCTTTCATCTCCTCTCTCCTTCCTTCCTCTTCACTTATCTCTGCTTCCTAACTTTCTGTATATCTTTTTTCTTCTCTCTCCTCTTCTTCTTTCTTTTACTCTCCCTTTCTTCGTGTATTCTACCAGTCCTCCTCATTTCCTCTCTCCTTCCCCCCTATCTCTTCCTTTGCTTTTCCCCTATCTCTTTCTTTCCTTCCCCCTATCTTTCTTTCTTCTTCCCTTCTATCTATCTTTTTTTTCTCCCTCCCTTTCCTCCCTTGTGGCTCCGTCCGGTGGCTCGCTCCCCTCCTTTCCTCCCCTTTGTTGCTTTCTCCTCCATAGCGGCTCTTCTCTCAGGTGGCTCCCTAACCCTTCTTCTCCTCTTCTCTCCTTTATTTTCCCTCCTCTCCTTCTCTTCCTCCTCCTCGTTATGGGTTTGGCCCCGAACACAGCACACGAAGTACGCCTCATGGGACGCCTCCTACGCTTCTTCTTTTCTTCTTGTTCTTTTTGTTCTTGCATTAGTTCTTTTTCGCCTTCTTGTTCTTGTTCTTTCCCTTCTTGATTCTGTTCTTGTTATTCATTATTCTCTTCGTTTTTCCTCCTTCCTTCTCGTCTTCCTCATCCTCTTTCTCTTCTTGCATCTCCTTCTCCTCCTCCTCCTGCTTCTCCTTCTCCTTTTTTCATCTCTGTGTCTCATTCTTCTTCCTCTTCCTCTTTTTTTCTTCCTTCTCGTCATCAATCCTTGTCTTCCTTCTCCTCCTCCTTCCCTTTCTTCTCTCTGCCCATCTTCTTGCCACTCTTTATCTATCCATTATTTTCTTTATTTATCATCTCTCTCTCTCTCTCTCTCTCTCTCTCTCTCTCTCTCTCTCTCTCTCTCTCTCTCTCTCTCTCTCTCTCTCTCTCTCTCTCTCTCTCTCTCTCTCTCTCTCTCTCTCTCTCTCTCTCTCTCTCTCTCTCTCTCTCTCTCTCTCTCTCTCTCTCTCTCTCTCTCTCTCTCTCTCTCTCTCTCTCTCTCTCTCCTCCTTTACTTTCTCCTTTCCTTCCCTCCCTTATCGCTTTCTTTATAACGTTCAGCTTACAAGTCTATTATCATCACCCTCGCTCTTTCCCCTTCTCTCCCTCTCCCATAAACTTTGGTCCCTTCTCTCTTCACGCCTTTCTTTTCCTCTCCCTCACTCTCCTTTCTCTTATCCCTCCCACGCCTCCTTTTTGTACTCATCTTTCCTCCTCCTCCTCCTTCTCCTCCTTCTCCTCCTTCCCATTTTCCTTGTTCTTTATCTCCGTCATTCTTATTTTCATCCTTTTCTTCTGTCTCCCACGCGATCCCCTCTTCATCTTTTCCTTCTATTCATCTTTATCGTATTTTTTTATTTGTTTATTATTCCGATTTCCCATTTTCATCTTTATCCTATTTTGTTTGTCTCGTATTTGTTTATTATTTCGTAGTTTATCTATTTCTGGTGTTGGTTTGGCTATTCCTTATCTTTCATTGAAGCTGCTGCACATTTATATATCTCATTTTCTCTTTCTTTTCTCTTTCTCTCATGTATACTCAGAGAACCCGAGGAGGAGAAGTCTTGAGACACATTATTCTCTCGTGGTTTCTGAGTCCCTCAAATGCGTCGGGAGTGAGAAGGAAGGTCAACATCATTTCGGAGAGACACTTGGGAGCTTCGACACACACACACACACACACACACACACACACACACACACACACACACACACACACAAACAGGTTCTCTCAGTCTTACCTTCACCCCCCTCTCCCCATTAGCCCCCACCCCCCTCCCCCCCACCTCCTAGTCCTCGTCCTCTGTCACTACCTCTTTCTCCACGGTATTATGGAATGAATAAGTTATCCCTAAAAATCGCCATCACTCTCCCTCCCCCCCTTCTCCCTTCCCTCTCTCCTTCCTTCTCTCTCTCCCTCCCACGTCTTTTGTTCGTCTTCCCTTCCCTCCCATTCTATTCTCTCCCACTCCATACCTACTGCATGTTTTCATTTTCCTTCCTCTCCGTTTCATTCCTTTTCCCTTCTCTCGATTCGTCCTACCTCCTACGTCTTCTCTCGCCTCTCTTTCTCCCTCTATCTTTTTTTCTTACTGTTCTATCTATATTCATCCCATCCCTTTCCATGTCACTATTTCTTATCTTCCTAATCTTTTTCTTCTTTCCATTATCCTCCCTTCTCTTCTTTTCTCGTTTTCCTTCTCTTCCAAATTTTCGAATCAACACCCATCCCGTCATTCCTAGTCTTTTCCCTTTTCTCTCTCTCTCTCTCTCTCTCTCTCTCTCTCTCTCTCTCTCTCTCTCTCTCTCTCTCTCTCTCTCTCTCTCTCTCTCTCTCTCTCTCTCTCTCTCCCCCCCCCTCCAATTCTTCCCTCCCTCCCCCCTTCCTTCATTCTTCTTTATCTCCAATTCTCCTTCTCATATTTTTCTCCCTCATTTTTTTCTTCTTTTACCATACCTCCTCCTCCTCCTCCTCCTCCTCCTCCTTGAGAGTGGATCATCACAAGTAAAAATGGACCTTCGCAGCCAATCACATCAGCTCATGCAAAAGGAATGGTCGTCATTTTTTTGTCTCCTCCCCTTCATGCTCCTCCACCTACTACTACCTGCTCCTCCTCCGTTCCTCCTCCATCCACCACCACCATTATCTTTTTTTTCCTCTCATCTCCTCCTTTCTTCCTTCTCAATTTTTCTTTCTTTCTTTCCTGATCGTGTTTCCTTCTTTCATTTTTGTTGTCCTTGTTGTTCTTGTTTTTGTTCTTGCTGTTTTTGTTCTTGTTCTTGTTCTTGGGCTTCTTCCTCTTTTTCTTCTTCTTCTCCTTCTTCTTTTCTCCTCTTCATTTTCTTCTCTTTTTTTCTTTTTTCTCCTCCTTCTCCTCCTCCTCCTCCTCCTCCGCACCGTTGAGGGCACAATCCATGATTCAGTAACCAATATGTCATGTGTCTCGGCTCGCTAACGGAAGCCAATTACCACACACACACACACACACACACACACACACACACACACACACACACACACACACACTCAATCCTTACACACCACTCCGTAGCTCAGTGGTTGCAAGCTCTGCGCTACCAGGCTTCGCGGCCTGGCAGGAGGAGGTTCGAGCCCCGCTCAGGCCGAATATTTACACCAACAAGGAGTGGTTACTGTCCCCTCTTGTGCAAGGGGGATGGGGTGTGTGGTGTGTGAAGGTCCTGGTAGTATCCAGAGATCGGCTATAATGAGCTTGCTCTTGTCGGGGGTGTACGTGCTGGCGATTGCGAGCCCAATTCGTGATCAGGCCGTAGTGAATTATGCACACACAGACCCCCCCTTTCCCCCCAACACACACTCTAAAGAACAGCAAATCATTTATCCTTATGAGGGAAGATATACTAAGAACATTATTTTTTTTCCATTTATAAAAAAAACCCATCTGAAAACAATATCCGTTTCACTTTACAACTAGTAAATAAAATGTAGAATTGTGTGAAAGCGTTAAGCAGGCTGCAGGAGTGTGTTAGATGTTACAAGGAAGTGTTATCCGTGCATATAACGCTAATGATTGGAAGTGAAAGATTAAGAGGGAGTTTGGATTGTCTATAAAAGACCACAACAGAGACATTATGTAACTATGATATTTTTCAGTATTTTAAAGATAGAAGGAAAAAGGCTTAACTTGACACTGGAAAAGGTTACACAGGTAGGCCTGTTTTGGATGTCTGTGTGTGCATGTATTGTTAGAGAGTTGATAAAGTGTAATAGCTTGGCAGACTCCAGTAGATAGTGTATGGGTGATGTGTTAGTTCATAGCAGTGGTGTGTAAGGTAGGAGAGGGAGAGGAGAGGAGTGAGGTGGATTGGAGTAACGAGGGAAAGAAGAGAGGAGGAAGGGATAAACGGGAGGTGAGACAAGTGAAGAAAGAGAACGTGCAGGAGAGAGAGAAAATGTGGAAAGTGGAGGGAACGGAAGGGCAGGGAGGGAAAAAAGGGTATAGGTGAGGGGCTGCAAGGGTAGAAAGGGGATAAGTGGGAAGGGAAAGAAAGAGTAGGAAGGGGATGGGCAGGAAAGGAAAGGAAGGGTAGGGAGGGGGTGAGCGATTAAGGAAAGGAGGGGTAGGAGGGAATGTGGGGGAAGGAAGGGTATGAGTGGAGAGGGAAAGGAGGGGATGTGAATGAAGGAAAGAGTAGGGAGGGGATGGATGGGGAGGGAAAGGAGGGGATGTGAGGGTAGGGAAAGGAAGGGTAGGGAGGGATTGGTGTGAAGAGAAATGAAGGGAAATAAGGGATGTGTGGGGAGGGGAAGGAAGGAGTAGAGAGGGGATGGGTAGAAGGAAAAGGAAAGGGAATGAAGAGGATGGGCTGGGAGGGAAAGTAAGGGTAGGGAGGGGATGGGCGGGAAGGGAAAGGTAGGGTGGGGAGGGGATGTGAAGGGACGAAAGGGATGGACAGAAATGGAAAGGAAGGGTAGGGAGAGGTGTGACGATAGGAAGGGGATGTGAAAGGAGGGAAAGGAAGGGTAGAGAGGGGATTGGTGTGAAGAGAAAAGAAGGGAAAGAGGGAGTGGGTGGGGAGGGACAAGGGGGGGGTAGAGAGGGGATGGGCCGAGAGGGGAAGATGGAACAAGGAAAGGAAGGGTGGGGAGGGGGGGGTTGAGGGAAGGGGAGAAGAGAGCGTTGACAAGCCGGGAACCACAACCTTCTCTCACACTTTATAATTAAGGAGCAAAGTTTTCTCACCTTTACGTCCGTCACGCGAGGGAGGAGCGGCCGAGGGAGGTCAAAAAAAAAAAAAAAAAAAAGAGAACAGTCAATATACACAAACCTATATTTCCCCTATTTGTCCGACACCTGGCTTTCTCTCTCTCTCTCTCTCTCTCTCTCTCTCTCTCTCTCTCTCTCTCTCTCTCTCTCTCTCTCTCTCTCTCTCTCTCTCTCTCTCTCTCTCTCTCTCTCTCTCTCTCTCTCTCTCTCTCTCTCTCTCTCTCTCTCTCTCTCTCTCTCTCTCTCTCTCTCTCTCTCTCTCTCTCTCTCTCTTTCTCGACATATCTATCTATTTAGCCCCTTTTTAAATATCTGTTAATCTATTTATCTATCAGACTACGTATCAACATCTATTTATCCATATATGAGCCTGTGTATCTAATAATCTAAACAAAAACTAAAGGAAAATAAACAAATAAATGAACGCATATTCCTTTCCCTCAGACTTGTGGCACTCTTTCAACGAGGGGAAAGATGAATAGGCCCAGCAGAGATATGTAGGGGAGGCAGGAGGGCGGCAGCGGTTCACTCCCTGTATAGCCGTGACACCTCTGATGGCGCGAGTCTAGAGTGTTGGCTAATTCATCACCGCTTAGTCTGCACGTCGAGGTGTCGCTCACAGTCAGACCCAGGGCGAGGCGGGAGGTGGGCGGGGAGTGTGAAAAAAGGTCAGGAGTGTCGCTAGTGTCAGTGTGTGTGATGTGGGGAGGAGTAGGGAGGAGTAGCTCTTGTATGACTAACGTTGTGCAAGGGTGTGGTAAGGTTTCTTTGTTATGTATAGTATTGTTTGTGTTTGTGTGTGTGTCTGTGTATCGTAAGTGTTGTACCTCCGGGTCTGACATGTATTTATCCCCCGTTACCCTTCCTCGTCTCCCCTCTCACGGCACCACGCCAGTAAATGTCACCAGGTGTAATGTCACAGGGGTTCAGCGTCACCTGCAGGATTAATTAACGTGATGGATGCTGGCTGACGAGGGCTGAGGGAGCGCTGGTCACTCCCTCTCTGGTGGGGCTCGGTGCACGTCTGATCATGATGACGAAGAGAGAAAAAGCTTTGTGTGTGTGTGTGTGTTTGTGTGTGTGTGTGTGTGTGTGTGTGTGTGTGTGTGTGTGTGTGTGTGTGTGTGTGTGTGTGTGTGTGTGTGTGTGTGTGTGTGTGTGTGTGTGTGTGTGTGTGTGTGTGTGTGTGTGTGTGTGTGTGTGTTCTTGGCTTACATATGTGTCTGTTTGATCTGGTTTAGTCATTAAAACACACCACGAGCTTAAGTTTCTGTAGTATGTAAGAAGTGATGTTGTGTTTTTTTTTTCTGAAGCTCTGATGTCTCCAAACACTGAACGTCAAAACGGAACATGTGAAGGTAAAAAAAAACAGCGTAACACATTTTTACACGTACAATAAAAAATAAAACACCGAGACGAAATATTAGCGTAGTAAAAAACGATAATAAAGAACGCTAAATACCGCTTCATAAAGAGAATACAGACGGATCGAAGATGAAAAGTCGATTCCGTTTCTAAAGTGACCAGGCTGATACTCGCGTCCGCAAAAGGTTGAAATTGATGGCAAGGCTTCTCGGATGACATTCTCTGAACCTGAATCTATTGGAAAGATGCTGAGCCACGAAGGTGAATGTGTGGAGCAGAATCTCGAGTTCCAAGCCTTTTTAGAGACCATGAATCCTGCGAACCATTAGGAATATCATAAATCAAGGTTCTGTTTTACCTTTTATTTCCTCATGCACACACACACACACACACACACACACACACACACACACACACACACACACACACACACACACACACACACACACACACACACACACACACACACACACACACACAACATTTAAAACTTCGCAACTCTTAGATGGAGATATAATTTTACCAAGAGCACACCGACTGTCTTTTTTAGAGAAAAAATCTCATTTCTGCGTTACAAGCTTGTGGTTTACAACAAATAAAGTGAAGAGTTCTGAAACAAAACACCCAGTGAGTTCTCTTTCCCCTTCAGAGTTTAGGGATGAACTGAGACTAAACGAAATAAGAGTAGTGGGGGGTCCCGAGAAAGGTTCCTGACGCGGCTGCTGTGTGGTGCGAGGCAAGGATTTGGGTTAAGGCAGATTTTGAGTTTCGAATTTGGACGGCTTTCTAGTTTGCGCTATTGAGAAGCAGCGATATAGCGGGATTTTTTTTCCGCCCTTGAGCTGCTTTATTTGGTGTAAAAAAAAAATGAATGTTCGTTTACCATCGGCAACTGTTTCTAAAACTTATAGAAGATATGTTTAAAAAAAATAATATAATCATGTTCATCTCTCTCTACATTTCAGCCAATTCTTTCTCATTTTTTCTATTACCCACTATTACTTCTATCAAAAGTATTGCTACTACCAATACTACCTCTACTACTACCTCTACTACTACTAATAATAACAATAATGCTCGTCTTTCTGTACATTCAAAACTATTCTTTCTCTAAATCTATCCTTATACCCACTATAACTTCTTTCCAAAACACTACTACTAGATCGTTGTCGGTGTCTTTTTGTCTCTAAATATTCGTCTGTTCCTCTTTCTTCTGCCATTTTGCCAGTATCACATATGTTTTCTTGCCTATTTGCTGCACTGCTCTAAAATGTAACTTTCACCTCATCGTCAGTTTTTTATTCTTCCGATGCAGTGGCCAAAACACTTGAACAGTTGTGATGAATTCGTTTACTTTTCCATTATCGTCAAAGGAAACAGTATATGAGTATCTGATTTAGAATGCGTGTTGGAAACATTAACCAGAAGCTATAAGGCAACGGTGCATGCTGGAATTGTAGTAGTTTTAACGTTACATTTGCACTGCGGCTCAGTTCGATCGAAATACCTAGGTGATGCGAGCCGTTAACAATTTTATTCTTGAGTGAATAGTGCACATTAGCGATGCGTTGCCTGATTAAAAAAACTAGGAAGGGGGGGAGGGGGTGATAAAGCTAACGTACTCTGCGCGTTCCCCTTTGATTCTCACGTCAGCCCGGGGACACCCTAATTTTCATCCTCGGGACCGGTCTCGCCTGAGCTGAGGCATCTTTAATGAAGTGGAGGCTGCGGTGTTGATGTCGGGCTGGGGTGAGGTGCCATGGGGAGGATCGGGGCCGACATTCTACACTGAGGTCCTCAAACATTTACACGTGACCTTTGCCGTCATATACCACTTACCTGAGCTTTGCCGGAGGTGGTGCCGTCGTCCCTCCGGTGCAAGATTTATACGCTCTCTGAACGCTGTGTTCCCCCTCCCTCCCGCGCTGCGACCGCCTCCCCTTCGCCGCTTCCCTCGCCATGGCTTTCTCCTCCCCTCACTCACCTCTCTCTAGCGGCCACGGCTTCCTCTCCCCGCCAGCGTCAGCCAGGGTTGTGATTGCCCTTTCCGATCTCCGTGCACGCTGCTCCCGAAACCCTCCCACCCTTTTGGATCATGCACCCTTGTTGGCCACCTGACAGCCTTACATACGCTTCTTAGATTCCTGAACCCCCGACCTACACTATCCAACCCCAACGACTCCCATGACACTAGCCACAGCACCAAAGTTTTGCCCTACTCTTTTTTTTCCAACACAACATCCCATTCTCCACTACAACATATAGTCATGTCCAAATACGCAACCATTAGTGTGATCTCACTTCCCCAGTACAGCTCCTATACCTTTAAGACCACACTCCCCTTCAGCATAGTCCTTCCCCCAGCACAACCCTTTCCCCCACAACGCTGCTCTTCTATACCGCAAGGCACCCGTCGCCGTCCCCCTACATGTCCAGCCATAAAGAATTCAGGGTCTCCGCAACGAATGAGTCGAAAGGTCTCGTTTCTGGGTGTTTTAATTAGTCTTCTTTTTACAGGTGAAAGTTTCTCTTCCCTTTTGTTCACGCGAGATGGGAGACAGACATTTGGGTTTTAATCAAGGACCGATTTTTTTTTAGTATTTGTTGTAGTAGTAATAGTTGTAGTAGTAGAAATAGTAGTAGTAGTAGTAGTAGTAGTAGTAGTAGTGGTAGTAGTAGTAGCAGTAGTAGTAGCAGTTGAAGTAACAGTAATAATATTAGTAATATGTAAGGGAAGTCATCGTTTATAGTTGTTGGTATTGTTATTGTTATCGTTTTTATCATTATTACTTTTTCCTGCTGCTCCGCTTTTTTTGTGTGGTATTCGTGTCCTCTAGTTTTTAAGTAGAACATCAAGCTCATTTTCAGCTTCTAAAAACACAAAAAAGAGAAATATAGTGGATGTGTCGGTGAGTGCGTGCGTACGTGCATGCGCGCGATGAGGGAGCCCTCATTCATTATACAAGTGAGCCTGAAGGTCTTCCCAGAATGACAGGAAGCAATTAAGAGTCATGGATTGAACAATTTTCCCTTCACCGGCGCTCTCTGTTATTTAAGAATGCGCGTTACAGTGTTCGGCCCGGCGCCGCGTCTCCCTTGCCTCATGCGTGGCGGCGAGCCTGGAGAGCTCGTCCATCACGTACACTTCCTCCTTTAAAGTTTTTTCTTACCCATAAAATATTTTCTCTCTGTTTGCATTTAGCTATTTTCCATTATATTGTTTATTGGAAAGATTGTTCTGTAAAAAAAAGTTCTACCATAAGAGAAGGTGCTGTCCCTAATCTTAACTATCATAAAGAAACTGAACATCATGCTCAACAGCTTACCAAACTGAGCTGTGAGAAACTTACGGAAAAAAAATAGTTGTGGATTCATTATGATGCAAGAAGCGATCACAGGAGTGGCAGCATGGGGGAGGAAGAAGGGAGTGTCCTGAGCGACGCGGCTGGCATATAACATCGACTAGGGGAGGCACGCAGGAAATGTTTATCCTCGTGTATATGGTGGCGGGTGTTGGGTGTGCATGTCATGAACCAGGGCGTGGCGGCGTGGTCTTCTGCAGCGGCAGTGAGCGAGGCGGATGTTGATCGGCTTAAATCACCCGTAATGCGACTCCCTTGACGTGAGGCTGACGGGTGCGAAGAGGAGTAAGCAGGCAGTGGCAGGATGGAGTGGGCCCGGGCATGGCTGGGAGGCGAGACACGGGAGTTGCTTGTGCTGCGTGGCGGAAGTCCCTGGTGGCGGGTGGACGAACCTCACCGCGGTCGTCAATCATCTTGGGGTGCGGACGCTGGTGAAGGAGGAGGATGAAAGAAAGAAAAGAAGAATAAGGAGATGAGGAAGGGGAAAAGGAGAACAACAACAACAGCAACTTCAACAACAACAGCAACTTCAACACCAACACCAACACCAACACCACCACCACCAACAACAAAAACAACAACAACAACAACAACAACAACAACAACAACAACAGCAAGTGTACAAGAAAAGAAAAATAACAAGAAAAAGAACAAGAAGCTGGAAAATAACAAGAGCAAGAATAAAAAGTTGAAGAAGCAAAAGAAGAAACAAAAAGAAAAGAAGGAGAACAAAAAGAAGAAAGGAAGAAGACGAAGAGGAAAAAAAGAATAAGAAGGAAAAGAAGAACAAGAAAAGAAGAAGAAGGAGAAGAAGAAGAAGACGAAGAAGAAGAAAAAGAAGAAGAAAAAGAAAAAGAAAAAGAAGAACAAGAAGAAGAAGATTATGGGAAGGAAGAGGAAGACATAAAGAGACATATGTTATCCGGGGATGTGGTGGTCGAGACGAGCGGCGGAGGTGAAGAAAAGCGGGAAAAAGTCTGCACAAAACAGTTCTCGGCTTCTTTCTGGAGTCAAGAGCGTGGAATTTCACACACCTGATGGGCCCTTGCGGCAGGTTTTTCCTTCTCTCTCTCTCTCTCTCTCTCTCTCTCTCTCTCTCTCTCTCTCTCTCTCTCTCTCTCTCTCTCTCTCTCTCTCTCTCTCTCTCTCTCTCTCTCTCTCTCTCTCTCTCTCTCTCTCTCTCAAACACACACACACACACACACACACACACACACACACACATACATCAATCATCTGTCCATCACCCTTCCTCCTCCTCCTCCTCCTCCTCCCCTCCTCCTTTTCCTCTTGCTGTTCCCCCTCAGGCCCCGGGGCAGCGCAAGCAGAAGACAGACGCCGGCGGAAGCAGAACCAGCAGTCGCATCGTAAAACACAGCTAGAGTTACCACCTGAGCCCCGCCGCGCCCGCACCCACCTGATTACAAGCATGGTGGCCTCGAAGAGATTTTGGGTGGTAGTCCGTGATGGTTGCGGTGCTGGTGGGAGCTATATTTTGGGTGGTAGTGCGTGATGGCTGTGGTGCTGCTGGTGCTGGATGAAGGAGAGGCGTTCTGGTGGGTTGTATGGAAGTTAACGATACCCATGTGGTGTTATAGGGGCAGAAGGCTACTCTTGTTGTGCTTTTGTGTTGGTTTTGGGGTATTTTTGATCGGGGTAAAGCTGTTGCGAGGATGAGGATGTGATCGGGTAGGGGAGAAACGTTGTGAGAAGCTGGATGTGTGTATAGTGAGGTGAGGAGTGAGAAGTTAGGAAGTTGTGTGTAGAAAGGTGAAAAGAGAAGGAAAAGGATGTGGATAATATGGTGGGGAGAATAGGAAGGGAAATAATTGTGGATTGTGAGGCTAAGGGGGGAAGGATTGGAGAGGGTTGTGGATAGAGAGGAGAGACGGAAGGGAGATGTTTAAGGACAATGAAAGGGTAGAAGGATGAGAGAGGGTTGTGAGTAGTGAGGAAGGTGGTATAGAGAAGTCAGGGAGAGGGTCATGAATAGTGAGATGAGCAACAGACGGGGACAGAATAGTGTGTTGTGTTTATTGTTTGACCGGTAACACTGTATTGCTTTTGACGATACTGCCACATAAAAGAAAGGAAAATACCAGAGCAGATAAATCCACCAAAGAACCATACATTAAGAAATTTTAGTCATGTCACTGGGGAAGAGAATAGAGGAAAGCTAATATGATGGAAAACTAACAGACTGGTACAATCGATGGTGAGGGTGGTGAGGGAGTGAGTCAGGTCGTGGTGGTGGTGGTTACTGACATGGTTTGGTGGTGGTGGTGATGGTGAAAGGCACTGGATGGTGAAGAAAGGCGCATTGCAGCTTCGATGGTGAAAAAATAAATGACACCATGCAAAGGACATAAAACTTGAATCGGAGGAGGAAAAAGAAGAGGAGGAAGGGAAGGAGGAGGAAGGGAAGGAGGAGGAGGAGGAAAAAGAAAAAGAAAAAAAGAAGTAGAAGCAGAAGAAACAGAATAAGAAACAGAATAAGAAACAAAAGCAGAAAAAAATGAAGAAAGAAAGAAAAAGAAGAAGAAAAAGAAAAAGCGATGAAGAAGAAATTGATTAAGTATAAGGAGACGTTAAGAAGAGTAAATTGAAGACTAAGAAGAACAGGAGGAGAAGGAGGAGGAGAAGGAGGAGGAGGAGGAGGAGCGATAAGTCACAGCGTTGAGGGTTGGTGGCTAGCAGGGGCGGCCTTCGGTGTGTGGATGTTCGCTCTCCAGGCATAAGCTTCTTCACTCTTCCTTTACTACGTGTAATTTTGAACATTGTTGTCGCACGGTATGACGGATGGTGACCACGAGTGCTACAACCCCCCCGTCTCTACACCCTTTCTTCTCCCTCCGCTTCCTCCTTCCTCTCTCTCGCCTCTGCAACGACCACCCACTCCTCCTCCTTCTCCCCCTGGCTCTCCTCCCTCCCCCTCTGCCTCCTTCTAGCCGGATATTTGCTCGTAAAGTCAGCGTTGAGGGGAGACTCGCCGAATATAAAGTTGTGTAATGTTTACCAAATTACCACCTACCTCCACCTGCCTCCTAAAAACAACATGTAAATCAGACGCGCAGCGGGAGGGGAAAAAATATATATGAAAGCTGACGGAAGGAAGTTGACATGTTCCCACGGAGACACACACACACACACACACACACACACACACACACACACACACACACACACACACACACACACACACACACCTGGACGGCTTCAAAGGGGACGCCGCTGAGAACATTGCAATTCTTCGTCATCAGAGAACGGGAGGACACGAAGGACTGACGGATGGGCGGACAGGAAGGGGGGGGGGGAGAAGGAGAGGGAGCCAGCGAGCGAACGAGCGAGAGAGAGAGTGGGGGGGGGGGGGGGGCATTTAAGGCAGGATAGGTGGGGATGAAGGATAGAGGATGGAGGAAATAAACGCAAGCTAGGTGGAAGGAGGTGGAGAAAGGAAGGCAAGAGAAAGGAGGAAGGAAGGAAAGACAGAGGCATGGAAGGCGATATAAAAAGGGATAGAAAGGATTGGAGGATGGAGGAAGGAAGCAAAAGGCAGGTGGAGGCAGGTGGAGAGAAGAAGGCAAGTGGAGGGAGGGAGGAAGGAAGGAAAAGAGAGAGAGAGAGAGACTGACGAATGGGCTGGTAGGAAGGGGAGAGACGGATTGACGAAGGGCAGGGGGAGGTAGGTGGGAAGGAAGCGAAGGGTGGATGGAGGAAAAGGGAGAAGGAAAGGAGTAGGGAGGAGAGGAGAATTATGAAGAGGAAGGAAAGTAGAGGAAAGGAGGAAGTAAGAAAGACAGAAAAAAAAGGATGAAAACAATGAAGAAGGAGACGGAAGAGATAGAAAATGATGAGAAAGAGACAAAAGGGAGAGAGAGAGAGAGAGAGAGAGAGAGCTGAGGGCACTGGGGACGACTGAGGACTCTTAGTGACAGCGAGTCCCGGCGAGCGTCCATCTGGGTGACAAAAACGACGAGACGCGAGCGGCAAGAAAACACTGATTGCTTGACTCCCACAAAAAGCCCAGGTGTCATCAGCGGGCGGGATTGGCCAATTGAACACGAATTTAGGGACATTTGGGGCCCGTTGAGTGGATGGGGGGGGCGGAAATCACATGCATTATCGCCATTATCGCCTCCTTGTGGTTGCGTAGGTGCGGATGTTAGCGGGAGCAGGAGTGGCCGATTAAGGGAGCGTCGGGGTTTCGTTATGTCCTAATTGGCCCGTCGCTAATAGTCCGAGGGGATCCTGGGATAGTCCTGCGGTGGCCTCCCGAGCCTCCTAATGGTCCGCTTAGGGGAAACAGGCAATCAGAGACGCATTAGGGGAACAAAACCTTCCTGGGCACCTGCCGACGAGGGTGACGGAAAGGTGTGCGTGTGTGGGGCGGGGGGTTGTGTGTGGGGGGGGGGAGGTTGTGTGTGTGTGGCGGGGGGTTGTGTGTGGGACGGGGGGCTGTATG